>NC_136513.1:56988928-57331428 GCF_053919585.1 Euprymna scolopes
TGTTCTTATTTGGGGGCTAGTGTATTATTTTACTCATAATTTTTTTAGATATATAATAAAAACATTAAGTTCCTGATTCTTTTTTTATTTTGACAGAAACATTCTCGAGTTCCACAAAATACACCTGAAGAAGGTCGAAGGTTACATCGAACGAAACGTTGTGAAAATGACACTCAAAATAAGAATAGTAGTTCGAAAAATCTAAATAATACAAACCTTAAATTGTTTAAAGTCGGCGTTTAATTTGTTAGTACGTATACTATTAGTCTGTTATTGTCTTAGTCTGTTAGTCAATTCTTTGTTTGTCTGTTCGTTCGTTATTCCCTTAATCTTGTATTCCATTAATATTCAGTTCATTATTCGATTATTCAAATATTCCGTTTTGTTCGTTATAACGTTAGTTCGTTATTCCGCTAATCTGATTCTGTTATTATGTTAATCCATCAGAACATATTTCAACATTCCGTCATTCTGTTATTCTATTATCCCGTTATTCTTCATCTTTAATGTCAACGTCTGTCAATAAAAGAGAAATCGTTCTAAACTGAAGCAATTTTCAGTTTTGTCCCAAACCAATTTTAGAGAGTTGGATTTCCTCAACATTAAAAATGATCTTGTGTCTAACTTTGTACCTCGTGGAGGGATCAAGTTAATACAAGGTGCCTTAAAAAAGTTTCCAGATATTTTTGCACACGCATTTAAAATTTTTGTAGACACTTGGAAATTCAATATGTACATCTTATGAGATGACTGACCAATGTGTATGATTTCAGGTTGAAATGAACAGCTAAAGAAGGAATTGGAATACACTCAACTAAAACCTTATTGTCACAGCCAGCGAATTGCATAAATGCAATTTGGACCTGAGGAAACTTTAGAAGAACGCTATGCAATAAAATCCTGTTTTAAACTTAAGAAAACGCCACAGAAAAGTATGGAATGCTTCAGACTGCTTTTTGAACCATTTTGCATTAATCGAGCATCAGTTTTTCTTATTGGCATAAGCGATTCTAGGATAGCAGGCAGCCTGTGGGGGATGGTGAGAAGTGTGGGAGAAGTAAGAAAGTCAGAACACCAGAGTTGATTGATCAAATAAAGAACTTCATGGATAAGGTCCTTTGTATGTCTATAGACAAAAGATAAGCACGGTTTGGTGTCAGCGATGGGACTGTATACACAACTATTCACAAGGAAGATTGCGTGAATGCATGTTCACAACTTCATCCTTGTCACACACTATTTGACCAATATGGGCATCAAGACAGTTCCTCACCCTTTCTGTATTCCAGACCTTGCTCCCTGTGACTTTTGGTTATTCTCTAAGTAAAAATCTTACAGGTTATCGTTATGAGAAAATTCAGGAGATGAAAGAGACTGTGACGAGAGTCGTTGGCATGCTCACACAAGAGGACTTCTATGGGCTCTTCCAGAAGTTGTTGGGACGGCTAAGTCCATTGCAACCAGAGGATATTACTTGGAAGAGGACTAGAGTTTCATGTGTATACTCTCAATGAAAGTGACAATAAGAAAAAATGTCTGGAAACTTGTTGAAGGCATCTAGTAGGTACTCTTTTTTCATAGTGGTTGGCTTGCTCGATTTTTTTTCTCTTTGATTTACGATTTCCATTCATAATATATATATATATATATATATATATATATATATATATATATATATATATATATATATATATATATATTGCTTTCCATTTTCCTCACTTTCTATGTTATCTATGTGTATATTTATCTATATTTTCTTATTCTTATTTCATTATTTTTCGTCTTTCGTTTCTGTTTCGTGTAGCGTCGCCCGATAGGATACTTACTAAAAATGGTTGAAGCCGTCTTTGATGAAACCGGGATACGATGTTTTGGAAGTAGATGCTATTAGAATGAAGTCATAGGACAACAAAGTATCTGAAGGGAAAATGTCATTTATGGTTACGAAGTATCAGATCCGGAACACAACAACAATGGAAAATACTGTGGTGATGAATTAGAGAAAAGATAAAAGAAAATCCAAACATAGAATAGAGTATTTTTATTATTGGAATCCTTTTGTGATAAGCAATTTATTTATTTATTTATTTATTTATTTATTTGCAGACTGTTATCCTCATATTCATAATCGTTGTTTCACAACGTTTCGACCAACTATTCTTCTGGGCTTCATTAGGGATAGGAATGCTGAGTCTTTTAACTGTATCCTCAGCAATTACTGCTTTCCATAGTTGTTTTCGTCTCACCACGTTTTTAGCCAACTAAGCCTCTGGCCGGCTTTGGGTAGAACTGAAACCGCTATCTTCAGACAATGCTCACCTGGAACCGTAGAGAATCAACGTCTCTATCAATATGTCTATCCACTGCACCACAGGCCCCGAAGGGTGATTATGGTTAGATTTTTTTGGTCTTATATATCCAACATCTTCGTTCTCATATGGTTTTCCATCATCGGGTCCGTACGGAATGTTATATAATTTTTATTATTGGAATACTTTGATGATGATGATGATGATGATGATGATGATGATGATGATGATGATGATGATGATGATGATGATGATGAGGAGGAGGAGGAGGAGGAGGAGGATAGTCCCCAAATAACTAAATAAATATATAAATTGCTCATCTCAAAAGAATTCCAATAAGTCCAAATAAAACTATTGAACAGAAAAAAAAATTATTCGCTTTGTTATATTTCAAATAATTGACTGCTATGTGAGTGAGGCACCGAGAGAGGGTAATAATTACTGTTTAATCATATTTTATCTAGATATTTTAAAACAATATATTCACACTTCTAGGATTGGAATCTAACTGGCGGCATCTCTCACTCACTCTTCTCGAGCCATGTGACGTCAGATCCGTATCTTCTAAACTAGGTTGATCCCCACTTAACCTCACTTCCTGTCATCCTCAAATAGGAAAATATTCATCATCGGATCTCATATATTTAACACGAGCGGGTAAGCGGCTTTGGGATACGCTTAAATATGATATTTTAATTTATCCAGATTTTGTATATATTTCCATAGAGTTGTGATTTCAAAAAAAGTAAAATAATATTAAAGTACCACCAGCTAAAATTGAAATCGGAACTATGACAGTCAATGCTGGTGACATTACCACTGTACCAACGTGACACGCATATAAGGCGACTAAAAATTCAAAATAAACTAAGATGAATGTACAAAATGTGTAACGATGTTTTTCAATTTTGACCCATTTTAGTCCCCTTAAAACAATTTTAACCATAAAATAAAGACCCATAAAATAATAGCCCTAAAAATCCAATCATTTGAGGACCCTAGCGCCGCTCTGTTACTTTTAGTTTCGGGAGAGATAGAGTTTGAAAATATATAGAAAGACAGATAGACAGACAAACAGGCAGAGAGACCGACAGACAAAAAACCGTTTATATATTAAATTTTCAGATTTTTTTATATTGGCTTTATTATTTTTTTTCGTTATATTCTCAATCTTTAAAAACGTTTGTTTTTTTTTATAATTTTATCAATTTTTGGTTCAGTTTAACTTTCAAACTTAATATTTTATTTGAGAATTTTTTCTACACATCGTTTCATACGTTTGTTTTCGGTTGCTGATATTTATTATTTCGCTTTCTTTGTCTTTTTCTTTCCCTATTTATTTTGTTTTTTTTTTATTATTTATTTTCCGGGCCTTTTTTCTTTTGTTAATATTCTTTTCTATCTCTATTTATTTTGTTTTGTTTTTTTTTATTTATTTTCCGGGCCTTTTTTCTTTTGTTAATATTCTTTTCTATCTCTATTTATTTTGTTTGTTTTTTTTATTATTTATTTTCCGAGCCTTTTTTCTTTTGTTAATATTCTTTTCTATCTCTATTTATTTTGTTTGTTTTTTTTATTATTTATTTTCCGGGCCTTTTTTCTTTTGTTAATATTCTTTTCTATCTCTATTTATTTTGTTTTGTTTTTTTTTATTTATTTTCCGGGCCTTTTTTCTTTTGTTAATATTCTTTTCTATCTCTATTTATTTTGTTTGTTTTTTTTATTATTTATTTTCCGAGCCTTTTTTCTTTTGTTAATATTCTTTTCTATCTCTATTTATTTTGTTTGTTTTTTTTATTATTTATTTTCCGGGCCTTTTTTCTTTTGTTAATATTCTTTTCTATCTCTATTTATTTTGTTTTGTTTTTTTTTATTTATTTTCCGGGCCTTTTTTCTTTTGTTAATATTCTTTTCTATCTCTATTTATTTTGTTTGTTTTTTTTATTATTTATTTTCCGAGCCTTTTTTCTTTTGTTAATATTCTTTTCTATCTCTATTTATTTTGTTTGTTTTTTTTATTATTTATTTTCCGAGCCTTTTTTCTTTTGTTAATATTCTTTTCTATCTCTATTTATTTTGTTTGTTTTTTTTATTATTTATTTTCCGGGCCTTTTTTCTTTTGTTAATATTCTTTTCTATCTCTATTTATTTTGGGTTTTTTTTTATTATTTATTTTCCGAGCCTTTTTTCTTTTGTTAATATTCTTTTCTATCTCTATTTATTTTGTTTGTTTTTTTTATTATTTATTTTCCGGGCCTTTTTTCTTTTGTTAATATTCTTTTCTATCTCTATTTATTTTGGGTTTTTTTTTATTATTTATTTTCCGAGCCTTTTTTCTTTTGTTAATATTCTTTTCTATCTCTATTTATTTTGGTTTTTTTTTTATTATTTATTTTCCGGGCCTTTTTTCTTTTGTTAATATTCTTTTCTATCTCTATTTATTTTGGTTTTTTTTTATTATTTATTTTCCGGGCCTTTTTTCTTTTGTTAATATTCTTTTCTATCTCTATTTATTTTGGTTTTTTTTTATTATTTATTTTCCGGGCCTTTTTTCTTTTGTTAATATTCTTTTCTATCTCTATTTATTTTGTTTTTTTTTTATTATTTATTTTCCGGGCCTTTTTTCTTTTGTTAATATTCTTTTCTATCTCTATTTATTTTGGGTTTTTTTTATTATTTATTTTCCGGGCCTTTTTTCTTTTGTTAATATTCTTTTCTATCTCTATTTATTTTGTTTGTTTTTTTTATTATTTATTTTCCGGGCCTTTTTTCTTTTGTTAATATTCTTTTCTATCTCTATTTATTTTGTTTGTTTGTTTTATTATTTATTTTCCGAGCCTTTTTTCTTTTGTTAATATTCTTTTCTATCTCTATTTACGAGGTGCCTTCAATAAGTTTCTGGATATTTTTCATATGGCCACTTTCATTGAAAGTCTACACGTGAAACTCTAGTCCCCTTCGTAGTAATCTGCTCCAGAAGTGGTTGTCGTGTTCCAATAACTTATCGAAGGTCCCATGGAAGTCCTCTTGTGTTAACATGTCAATGTTCCCCGTCACATCCGCTTTTATGTCCTCAGATTCAGCCTATAAGGTTTTCCTTGACCTTAGGGAATAACTAAAAGTTACAGGTACAAGGTTTGGACCATAGGAATGTGAGGAATTGTTTTGGTGCTCATATTGGTCAATTAGTCTGTGACAAGGATAGAGTACTCTTTGGAAGTACTTTGCGCAAATCTTCCGCATCTTCAGTTCCTTGCGAATAAATGTGTATACAATTCCCATACTGACATCAAACTGTGCACTTATTGTCTCTATAAACACAGGACGGACTTTATCCGTGAAATTCTTTATTTTGGCCAATCAACTGAAGCTTCTCATACGTTTCTGTGGCATTTTTCCCCAAGTTTAAAACAGAATGTTTTGCATATCGTTCTTCTAAAGTGCCCTCGGATCCAGATTGCATTTTTGTAAATTCACCAGCTGTTACAATAAGTAGGGTGTAATCTAATTCCTTTTGTGATTGTTCATTTGAACCTGAAATCATAAAAATTACTCAGTCATTTCATAAGATGTATAGCAATAACATACTGAATTTTCAAGGGTCTACAACAATTTTAAATGCGCGTACAAAAAAGTCTGGAAACCTATTGAAGGCACCTCGTATTTCGTCTTCTTTGCTTTTTTCTTTATATATATATATATATATATATATATATATATATATATATATATATATATATATATATATATACTAGCAGAAGTACCCGTCGTTGACTGGGTTAAAAAACTGGCTACAGAAAATGGACTGTGATTGATGAAAGTATGATAGGTTATGAAAAAGAGGGGGTTGTAAAGAGATGGGTTTTGATACTCAAAAATTTTACCCTAAGCAAAATATGATGAAAGTAAAGATAATTTTCGCGAAAATATATTTTTTATATCAACTTCGTTTCCATTCGAAGCCAAGAGTGACCAACAAAATGATGTTTCCTTACAAAGAGAAAATGTTATATATATATAATAATATAAATATGCAAAAAATAAATGTTATACGCACACACACACACACACACACACACACACACGTTCAGCTTTATATTATAGAGATAATATACATATACAAGAAATAAATGTTACCATAGTCAATAAAAGTTACTTTTATGGTAGAAAAGTTCATTGGTTTGTAGTTTTAAGTAGTTTGTAAAAAAAAAAAAAAATTTAATTCACGGACCGGTTTAAAAAAAATCAAAATGGCAGCGACTTTGAAATGGAGAGCCCCGTTTTCAATTTGAAGGAGGGGCACCTTAGCATTCTGTGTTAACAATTTAAGAGAGTTCCGTCAACGTAAGGAATATTTATAAACATATTTTAATGTTTTCCGTTATTTTGTGCTTGAGGAATATTCGATTATGGGATGTGTTGTTTATATAGAAATTCATTTAAGTAGTTATCGCCTCAAATTTCGTTTTAATTTCTGTTCGCGGAAATTATTTCAAGTAAAGAGAATTAAAAACTATTTCAAAACAAAGAAAAACATGAACTCAACCTTTATTGACTATGGTAACATTTATTTCTTGTATATTTATTTTTTCGGGTAGTCGTTTGTTGGCTTTTCTGCTAAACAACCTTACTAAATAATATCGAGGAAATATCGAAAAAACAAAGAAACAAAAACGGTTTTGAAAAATAATGAAGCTTTACTTACTTTAGTAAAATAATCCGAAACAGCAAAATGGGATATTGAAAAAGTAAACACGTAATTACTTTAGTTTTTTAAAGCAAAGAATCGATATAAATATGAATAAGAAGAAAATGGCGTACTTTTCAAGCAGAATAGCTTCGTTTCAGTTTTACAGTATTGAACGGTGTAGTATTGCGCCGTCGGATTCAGGGTTGTACTATTGTAATGTAAAGAACACACAGAGAGCGTTGTGATCAACTGAATTCCTTCTAGTACACTTACAAAAAAACCTTAAACAGACATATTTTTTTAATTAAATTTTCACCCCAAACAAGGCATATTGCCACTTTGGTGTAGGGGGTTACTATCAGGGGCAGCAACTACTGGGGCACTATGTAGGGATTCGGGCAGCAAGATGTCGGTTCACGTTGCACTTGAACTTCTGCATGTCAGTACAGTCAGGGAAGCAGGAACCCGGAATGGAATTCCAGAGTCCAGCGGTTATGGGGAAGAAACTACTGGAGTAGAAAGATCTTTTACATCTAGGGATCTCTACTGTTTGGGGGTGGGATTTAGCTGCCTGTCAGGTTTGTCGATGGTGTCTACGTCGTGGGGGCACAAGTGACTGCAGTTCGTCAGAGAATTCACCATTAAAGTACTAGTAGAACAGGCAGATGGATGTAACGTTTCGTTGATGGGATAGAGGCTGAAGCTTAGATGCCAGTTCAGGGCCTATCAGATTGGCGACTCTTTTGTTAACCTTGTCTAGGAGCGAGAGACTAGTAGCAGATGCACCAACCCAAATGTGACAAAAATACTCCATACATTTTTTTTTTATTATTCAATTTTCACCTCAAACAAGGCACAGTGCCACTTTGAAGCAGGGGGCTACTATCAGGGACTTAATTAGCGGGGTCATTATGAAGGAAGATGAGTAGAAAGATGTTTGTTAACATTACACTTGAACCTCTGCATGTCATTGCAGTTGAGAAAGCAGAATCCCGGAAGGGAGTTCCAAAGACCCGCAGTTCTGGGGAAGAAACTATTGGAGTAAAAGGCTTTCTTGCACCTAGGGATCTCTACTGTAAAGGGATGAGACTTAGTAGCTTGTCGGGTTTGTCGGGGGTAGTTACGTCGGGGAGGTACAAGTGTTTGCAGTTCATCAGAGCATTCACCATTGAAGTATTTGTAGAACAGGCAGAAGAATGCAACATCTCGTCGATGGGACAGAGGCTGAAGCCTAGATGACAGTTCAGGACCTATCAGGTTGGCGACTCTCTTTTGAACCCTGTCCAGGAGCGAGAGACAAGAAGCAGATGCACCAGCCCAGATGTGACAACAGTACTCCATACATGGGCGAATGGTTGCGTTATAGAGGTATAGGATACTGTCAGGCGTAAGTAGTTTTCTAGCACGGTAGAGGGAGAAAACCTTCCTTGCAGCAGCCTTGGCAATGCTCTCAATGTATCTATTCCAGTTCATATTCCATGTAAACGTTAGGCCGAGGAGTTTAAAAGAAGTACTTTCAGGTAATGTGTTCTTGGCCATTGCTATTGGTGGTAGAGAAGGTTTCTTGTAGTTATTGAAGGAAACAAGCTTAGTCTTAGCAACATTGAATGTGACCAACCATTTTTGTTCCCATTCCACTACGGATTGGAGGTCATCCTCTAGTGTTTCTGCCATTTCATTGGATATGTGTTCATTTGTTTTCCCCTCATATCTGTTATAGAGAGTGGTGTCATCGGCAAATATACCCATCTCCGAAACAATTTTATCAGGGAGGTCATTTATGAATATCAGAAATAATAGAGGTCCAAGGATAGACCCCTGAGGTACTCCCGCATTTATGTCGTATTGTTTGGATGTACGACCGTCGAGGACACTTTGATTTTTCTATTACTTAAGAAGGATTTAATTACATTATGAATTCTTCCAGTGATTCCATATGATCTAATTTTCCTTAGATGACCATCGTGCCATACCCTGTCAAAAGCCTTAGATATATCGAGGGCCACCGCTCTACCCTCCCCTGTTTTATCCAATGAACGGTATATACGTTCAGAAACTACAGTTAAGATATCTGCTGTTGAACGGGCTTGCCTGAATCCATATTGTTTGTCAGTCAAGAGTTTAGCAGCTGTTAGGTGCTGGACTAGGGCTTGATTAACTAAGGACTCAAATATTTTGGCGAAAAGCGGGAGGAGGCTAATGGGGCGATAATTTAGTGGGTCAGTTCTTTCACCAGAATTCTTGAAGACTGGTACCACAGAGGCGGTTTTCCAGCAGTCAGGAAAACAAAATTCGTTAAGGCATTTATTGTAAAGTTTGGACAGAACTGGAGCAACCTCGGCAGAGCATTTTTTTAATAGCACAGCCGGGATGAGATCTGGTCCACATGCTTTTGAGGTGTCTAGGTTTTTTATAATAGCATGTACCTGAGGAGTTATTTTCAAATCGTCTAGTGAGGTGTCTGTTCGCAGAGGAAAATCAGGGAGTGAGTGGTGTACCGAGTTTAGTGTGGAGTTTGAGGCAAACCGACTGGCAAGCAGATAAGCTTTGTCAGTTGCCGTGCAAGCAACCTCATGATCGTTGGATAGTGGGGGAATAGTTGACTGTCCATTATTTACTACGCTGTTGTAGATTTTCCAAAAATCCCGGGTTCCTAATTTCTGTGCTTCGATGCGTTTTCTGGTGGTTTCAGAATAATCTGTCTTAGCTGTCTCTATCACTCTCTTACAATTATTTCTAGCTTCTATAAACTTCTGTTTATTTTAGCTGGACTTATGTCGGTTGAATCTGCGGAATGCATGCTGCCTTTGACAAATGGCAGCTGCACAAGCAGAAGTAAACCATTGGGGGGAGTGGGGCTTGCTATAGAATTTCCGTGCGGGAACATGTGCTTCAATAGCAGTTTTGAACCATTCAGTGGTCTCATTTGCACACTGTTCCGCTGGAAGAGTAAAGATATTTTGCCATGGGGCATCTCTGATGAGCTCCCTGATGGCTTCCCAATCAGCCTTTTTGTAATACCTCGTTGTTTTGAGTAGTGGGTCTTCAGTTTTAGGGCGAGAATTTAGGCTGATTTCTACCATTATCACAGCGTGATCAGCATTCCCGAGTAGGCTGTGGGCATTTGTTGTACAGTCATTGGGAACCGTTGTCAGAAAGAGATCTAGAAGTGAGGCATGTTATCTTGCTGGTCTGGAAAACGTGTCGGAAATGTAACTAACTGAGATAGGGAATGGGATATAGAGAAGCTATGTGTTGCGCTACCAGCTACGTCTGTGTGATTAGAGAATCCTAGCCAGTTACTGTGGTGGACATTGAAGTCACCAAATACATGTATTTGTGCGCTAGTATCGAGGGAGAGTGCTATATCTATGCTGTCTGAGACTTTGTTTATTAGGGTACAGTCTTGGTTTGAGGGAGAGCGGTAGAGAAAATAATAATACATGGGCGAATGGTGGCCTTATAGAGATACAGGATACTTTCAGGTGTCAGTAGTTTTCTAACACGGTAGCGAGAGCCTACCTTTTTCGCAGCGGCCCTGGCAATGTTTTCAATATAATTGTTCCAACTCATGTTTCCTGTGAACATTAGGCCAAGCAGTTTGAAAGATGTACTCTCAGATAGGGAGTCACTGGTCATTGCTATTGGTGGCAGAGAAGGTTTCTTGTAATTATTGAAGGAAACCGGCTTAGTCTTGGCAGCATTGAATGTGACCACCCATTTATGTCCCCAATCCACTAAAGATTAGAGGTCATCCTCTTGTGGTTTTGCCATTTCTTTAGATATGTGTTCATTTGTTTTCCTGTCATGCCTGTTATAGGGTGTAGTGTCATCAGCATATATACCCATCTCGAGTCAGTTTTGTCGGGGAGGTCATAAATAAATATTAGGAACAATAGAGGTCCAAGGATAGGCCCCTGAGGCACTCTCGCATTTATATCACACTGTTTAGATGTACGACCGTCGAGGGCAACCTGGATTTTTCTCTTATCTAAGAAGGATTTAATTATGTTAAGTATTCTACCAGTGATACCGTATGATTTAATTTTCCTGGGGAGACCCTTGTGCCATATCCTGTCAAAAGCCTTAGATATATCTAGAGCTACCGCTCTGCACTCCCCCGCTTTGTCCAGTGAATGGTATATACGTTCAGAGATTACAGTGAGGATATCAGCTGTGGAACGGGCTTGTCTAAATCCATATTGTTTGTCAGTCAGAAGTTTAGCATCTGTAAGGTGATTGACTAGGGTATGGTTAATTATGGTCTCAAATATTTTGGCAAAAAGTGGGAGGAGGCTAATGGGGCGATAATTTGATGGGTCAGTTCTTTCGCCAGAATTCTTGAATATCGGTATCACAGAAGCAGTTTTCCAACAGCCCGGAAAGCATGATTCATTAAGGTATTTGTTGTAGAGTTTGGAGAGAACTGGAGCTACTTCGGCTGAACACTTTTTTAATAGCACAGCTGAGATGAGGTTAGGTCCACATGCTTTTGAAGTGTCAAGGTTTTTTTATGATAGCGTGTACCTAAGCAGGGGTGATTTTTAGATTGTCTAGTGTGGTGTCTGTCCGCAAAGGAAAGTCAGGCAGGGAGGTGGTTGGAAGGGTCCAGTGTGGAGTTCGAGGCAAACCGGCTGGCAAGCATATTAGCCTTGTCGGCAGCTGAGCAAACAACCTCGTGATTGTTGGTTAGCGGGGGAATTGTTGATTTACTACACTGTTGTAGATTTTCCAGAAGTCACGATTTCCTAATTTTTGTGCTTCGATGCGGTTTTTAGTGGTTTCAGTAAATTCTCTCTTAGCTGTCGCTATTTCTTTCTTAACGTTCCTTCTAGCTTCTACATACTTCTGTTTGTTTGAAATGGACTTATGTCGGTTAAATCTGCGGTATGCATTCTGCCTTTGAGCAATGGCAGTTTCGCAAGTCGAAGTAAACCATTGGGGAGAGTGGGGCTTGCTATAAAATTTCCGCATGGGAACATGTGCTTCCATTGCTGTTTTGAACCATTCAGTGGTTTCATTTGCGCACTGTTCAGCAGGAAGAGAAAAAATATTTCCCCATGGGCTATCTCTGATAAGATCTCTGATGGCTTCCCAGTCAGCCTTTTTATAATATCTCGTTGTTTTGAGCACTGGCTCTTCAGTTTTGGGTCTGGAATTTAGGGCGATTTCTACCAAATATATTTTTAAAAAGACACGTAATCATGTGAGTAGGATTTTTACTTCTTTTGACACGATTACAAGTAACATTCTTATTTTTTATTATTTATCTATTTATCTATTTTCGAAATAGTGCCACGTGCAAGTGGAGAAGGAAAAAAAAGAGTTATGCAAAATTTGTGTCGAGAATTGTCTAAAGTTCCGACTTTTTTTTGGGGGGGGGCTTTCACTTTAATAAGAACGTGAATTTATGAGGTGAATTTATTCGACACAATATGATTCAACTCCAAAAATTAAATAAAAGCTAATGTGAATTAAGATTAAAGTTAAGGTGTTATTGTGGTCCTCGCCCCTTTTAAAAAACCTTGTTAAACTTTGTGACATATTTACATTCCATGGAGGTCAGGCGCGAACGAACACCCAATAATTTTATCATACCATATTACTTCAAATTGAAACATAATTATCAAAGTATACTTACGCAAATAGATATGAAATGTCTTTGTTAAAGTTTGTGCCATATTTCCATAGAGTACAGGCAGGAATGTAGACCCCACAATTTTATTATACCATCCCTATTAAAGTTGAAACATACTTATCAAAGTATTCTTATGTACATCTATTTCAAAAACCCTTGTAAACGTTTTTTTTTTTTCATCTTTTATTTCCATACTTTGGGGGCCAGGCGCGAACGCAGACCCCACAATTTTTATGAACCACCGTTCTGCCAGATAAAACATACCCATTCATGATCCTCGATGCATCTACTATCATTATGTGCAATCAGTTTTTTTTAAATAGTCAACCATATAGGAGCCTATTCGTGACCACACACACACACACACACACACACAGACGTTCAGCTTTATATTATAGATATATATATTCATTTTCCGAACTTTTTTCTCTATGGTTTATTTTATCTTTTCTCACTTTTTGTTTATTTATTTCTTTATCTTTCTGTCTATACTTTTATCTGTTTTTTTTTTTCTGATTTTCTTTTTCCGTTTTTCTTTCTGATTTTCTTTTTTCGTTTTTCTTTCTGATTTTCTTTTTCCGTTTTTCTTTCTGATTTTCTTTTTTCCTTTTTCTTTCTGATTTTCTCATTTATTTTTCTTGTATTCTACCTCCACTTTTTTCTCTATTTTTCGTATTTTTGCATTTTTTTCTTCTCTTTTATGCTTCATATCATTTGTTATTTTCCTTTTTCCGTAATTTTTATTTGTTTTTTCTTTCTTTTTACTTTTTCTATGTTTCTCTTAGGAAAGAATTAAATAAAAATCCAGGTGGCATTGTTTTTTTTTCTTTTTAACAAAACCATTCTTACCGTTATTCTCCCGTCTCGACACTACTTAAAAGTCTCTCGGCATCGTCCATCTCGCTTGGCGTACACCTTTCATTTCCGATATCACGCTGGCATTAGCCAGCCATTTCTCGCATTTGCCTTTACACATCCATTTTCTTCGACGCACACTTTGTTTCTCCACCCCAACGTTGTGCATTTTTTCTTCTTTTTTCTTTGTCTTCTCGTACACACTTCCTAATTTTTTTCGGATACCGCTGCTGCTACTAATCTCTTCACAAGTCAGCCATTTTTCGATGCTGCTGACATTTTCCCACTCGCTCATATGCTTTATTTTACACGTATTTTTCTTCTGTCTCTTAGTTATTTATCTCCCCTGGTTATCATTATTGACTCTTTCCCTTTTACATCATTCTTTATTTTTTATTTACTTTATTCTATTTTTCTTCATTTCTTGCTTTATCTTTCTTTCCTTATTTCGATTTTTTAACTTTCCATTTGTTTTTGTTTTTTGTTCTCTATTTCCTACTTTCTGACTTTCCTTGTATCCCTATTTCTTTCTCTCTTGTGCTTAGGTGTTGTTATTTATTTGTTTATTTCCTTCATTCTCATTTTCTTTCTTTAGCTCCTTCTTTCCTCTTTTTCTTACCTTTTTCTCTTTTCTATATTATTTTTTTTTTACTCGCGTTCTCCACCAACAAGGCATGTCGCCACTTGGGTGCATTAGGGCTACTATTTGCCTAGGAACGATTAACAAGATGTTGGTTTGCGTTATAATTAAGTTCTGCATATCAGTACTGTCAGGGAAGAAGGTAGCAGGAAGAGATATTCAAAGTCTACCTGTTCTACGGAGGAAGATATTTGTGGGAGTTGAACACTCTCAGCCTAACTCAATTATCGCCCTTTAACTCAGAAGAGCGACCTACCTACGTCACTTCCTGTTTCTCTTATTTCACTCTCTTTTCCGCTGAACGCTCGACCAGTCAAGATGTGACAAATACCGGTCCGGTGGCAATGGGCCACCACAATGTTCCTGGCTACCGCCAGCCTCTCGCAAGTAACGTTACTCATCTCTCAATGAACTCTTATTCTTCCTAATCACTTTCTATCCTCTTTCCTGTATATATTTATGCAAATAAATTGCATTTGTTTCGTTGATATATAACGGTATATTTTCGTCTTCATTATGCGACCTTTCGCCTTTTCAATTTCTCTACCATTAAATACACCCATTTCACCATTATATACATGGTGACCGGATCGTCTAAAACACGGCAGACCGTCCTGTCCCCAACATATTAGAGTAGAAATCTTTCTGCCATTTAGGGACTTCAGCAGTAAACCAGTATAATTTTATTGCTAAGTGGATTTGTCAGAGATATATACGTCGAATGAGTACAATTGTAACGAATTCATTAGAACACATTCTATGAAAACACATGTATAACAGGCACAGAGGTGCAACATTAGGACAGGGTTGGAGCGTAGTTGACAAAGTGGGGCCTATTAGATTGAAGACTATTTTTAGACCTATCCAAGAGGGAGAGACTAGCTATGTCTAATAGTAGTTCTTCTTATATTTTATTTTCGTTTCTTTCTTTTGTTCTTTATTTATTTCTGGCGCTTTATTTTTCATTTTATTATTATCGTTTTATCTTTTTTTCTTTCGCTAATTTTTCACTTTTTTAGATTATTCGTATTTTTATCGCCGTATTTTGTATTTTATTTTTCGTAATTTCATTTTCTGTGTTACTTTCTCTCTATATATATATGTTTTTTTTCATTTGCATTGTACGCTTCTTTTTCTGTGTGTGTGTGTGTTTTTCTACAATTTTTTTTCAATAATTCCACTTTTTATTTCCGCCTGTTTTGTTTTTTTTGTTTGCTTTTTCTCTTTTATTCAACGTTTTTAAAAATATTTCTTCGCTCTCTCTGTTTGTTTTTCATTATCTTCAGTTTCTCTTGTATTTCTATATTTTTTGTTCTTCCTTTGATTTATTCATATGTCGTTCTGTTTTTCTTCCTATATTTCTACTCGTCTTTATTTATCGATTTATTTTATCCTCTTTTATGTGACTTCTTCGTCTTTTCGTTATTTTTTTCTTTTTTTTGATTCATTTTTTTTCCTTTTTTATTCGATATTTTGTTTTTCACTTTTTTATGCTTCTTTTCATTTATTCATTCCTTTTTTATCTCTCATTTTTCTTCATCTATCAGGTATTATTTACCGTTTTCATTCATATATCTTCTCGTTCATTCTTTCTCTTTTTCGTTTATTTCTTCTTTTTAATTTTGTTCTTTTTATTTAGTCATTCCTTTTATACCTGAATTTCTTCCTCTCTTTCTACTTAGCCTGTATTTATCGCTTTCTTTATTTCCCTATTTTTGTTTCTTCTTTCACTTTCTGTCTTTCATTTATTTTTTCTTCTTTGTTCCTTCCTTAGTCCTTCCAGCTATTGCTCCTATTAAACGAATTCTAATTTTCTGAATCCGCTAATCAATAGTTACCAAACGTTTCCTTCAATTCCAACAACAAAAAGATATTGCCAAAAATATCAAAAACATTCGCTTAATTAGCATTCCCGCCTTTTTTTTTCAACCTAAGAGTTGGTCGTTTCTATCTGCCTTTTTTGCTCAAGGTGCGTCTTCGAATCCCTATAAAGTGACTTTATCCGTCACACTATGATTTTTAAATAGAGTATTACTCAGTTTGTTACTCTTAATTTAAATAGCATTTTAGTGGGTGTGTCATGAGTAATTCTGAAACATCGTTTTTGTCGGTCTGACACAATCACGTTTGAAACAACATTTGCGTTAGTCTCAGACGCTTCAGTAGAAAATCTATTTGTCGTAATGTATCACGATTGCGTTCGAAAATTTCTGTCGGTCTCTCACGTTTCAATTTTAAAAACAATTATCATCGATCTGTAACGCTTCGTTTGAAATAGCATTTTCGTTTATCAGACTTGTTTAACAAATAGCATTTTCGTCTATCTGACTTGTTAAACCTATAGCATTTGCGTTTATCCGGCGTTTAATAAATAAAATTTTCGTTTGTCTGACGTTTAATAAATAGAATTTTCGTTAGTTTGACTTTAATAAATAAAATTTTCGTTGGTCTGACGTTTAAGAAATAGAATTTTCGTTTGTTTGACTTTAATAAATAGAATTTTCGTTTGTCTGACATTTAATAAATAACATTTTCTTTTGTCTGACTTGTTTAATAAATAGCATTTTTATTTGTCTGCTGTTTAAGTAATAGCATTTTCGTTTGTATGCCGTTTAATAAATATCATTTTCGTTTGTCTGGTGTTTAATAAATAGCATTTTCATTTGCATGCCGTTTAATAAATAGTATTTTCGTTTGTCTGACGTTTAATGAATAGCATTTTCATTTGTCTGACTTGTTTAACAAATAACATTTTCCTTTGTCTCACGTTTAATAAGTAGCATTTTAATTTGTCTGCCTTTTAATAAATCGCACTTTCGTCTGTCTGACTTGTTTACCAAATAGTATTTTCGTTTGTCTGACGTTTAACTATTAGCATTTTCGTTTGTCCACCTCGTTTAAGAAATAAGATTTTATTTGATATGACATGCTTATAGCATTTTCGTCGATCTTTCATGCGTAACTTTTAAATAGCATTTTTTTGTATCATTCGGTCTACTGTTTAAATCTTATTTCTACAACGATTCTATTTTATCAAACTCGTAAATCTTTCAGTGAAACACGGGAATCTTTTTGTCGAACTCGGGAATCTTTCTGTCCACTTCGAATATCTGCATGAAATTTCTAACGGAACTTTTTATCTAATCCACGGGAGTTGCATGCTCTCGTTTCATCAGGCATGATTGGGTAGAAGTTCTAAGTAATTCGCAGTTGTATTCTTAGTATCGTCTGCATGTTCAAAATTCCATGGTGATAGTACAAATTATTCTAATCTCAAACATCTAGAAACCGGATTTCCCTTATGCAGTCACACAATGATTGATATCATATTTTCGCAGGTATGTCTAAAATAGCATTTCTGTTGGTATGTCACGCTTAAGATTGGAATTGTTAAAAGCATAGATTTGATGGACGTATCTTCCCAATATCCGTTTCATTTCGTCCGTTTTTTCTGCCTTTGAGTTTGGTCAATTATTGCAAACGGGAATAGAATATTTAATGAACCCAAATCGTTTGACATCTCGTCAATATAATCAGAATCATTAATATTTCAAATTCTATCAAAGTACCGGAGAAAATGTGGAAGCCTTTTTCGTCCTCATTAAAAGGGCGTTATTCCTTCATTCGTAAAAGACAAGGTTCTTGAAGTTTTTAGATTCTTGTAAGAATTTACTTTTGCATTTACATTTTTCTTTTAATTAAAATTTCATTTCCAAATAATTTGAAAGCTAACAGATGCCCGCATGTCCGCAGGTTATAAATTATTGAGGAATTTTAATTGTTCAACGATTAAGGAGAAAGTAATTTAAAACGAAAATATTGCAGCGTAAGCGATTTGAAGTTATTTACGAAGTATATCTACTGCTCTATTCAAATATTTTCTCGTTAATGTTAACATCTTGTCATTTTTTAAACTTTGTTATAGACTTTTTCAATAAAAATATAGATAGCTTTTGCATGTATAGTTTAACATGTTTATTTTTATTAGAAGCTAATAGTGTAACAGAGTGCGTGCGTGCGTATGCAAATGACGTATCTGTAACGAAAATTTTTAATTTACTGATATGTATCTGTGATTGTTTTTTAAAGTAAATAGATATGACAAGAAAAAATACAAGCCCTTCGTTAGTTCATCTATTTTTGTTCATACGTCATATATATATATATATATATATATATATATATATATATATATATATATATATATATACATAAGCCTGAGGAATCCTAGAGTGGATGAAACGCCGAATATTCAGTGTAGCTTAATCGCCATATATATTTTATAAATTACTAACTAGCTCTACCTACATATTGAACACTTTTGAAGTAAATACTTAAAGTTTACGCATTAATCTATACTTCCATACATTAATGTTATGTGAATAAATGAAGTAGTTATATATATATATATATATATATATATATAATGGCTATGGCAATGCAGAAAACAAGATGTTGTAGTGTTATGACGTATGAACAAAAATAGACGAACGAACAAAAGGCTTGTATTTTTTTTCTTGGCATATCTATCCTGGCTTTAGGCAGTTGCCTCTCTAGCCGCACTGATGGGCTATGAAACAACGAAACAGTACTGTATGTGGATGACTATATATGTATATATATATGCACCCGTGAGCAAAAAAATGGGCCAAACAAATTTTATACATTTTATTGCACTAAACGCTATAGTGAACAAAGAACAATTGACCAAGGAAACTTAAACGAAATTAATAACACAGAACAAGACATTTACTTTAATAAATGTTTAGTGTGGAATCGCATTCCCTTTTGATTTCTTTAAAAGATCAATCCTTTTAGACATACTCTCAACAAAGTGAAACACTGTGAAGAGGAGATGTTATTCCATTCGCTTTGCACAGCTTCCCACAGTTTGTCATTGTTCGAAAATGTCTTCCGATTAATGCACGAGATATTATGGACCAAATATTCTCGATTGGGTTTAAATCGTAGCTTTGATCTGGCCAAAATATCACATCAATTGAATTATCAGAAAAACATTTTTTTGTGACTTTAGCAGTGTGTACAGGGGCATTATACCGTTGAAAAAATAATGTTCTGGGATATTCCCAGCTTCTGTATACTTAGTAACAGTTCTGTTTCTAATATTCAAATGTATTCCTTTGCATTGATTGACTTCTCACATCTAATAAGTTCCCATACTCCTGCTGCAGTAAAAGTTCCCCATACTATTATCCCTCCAGTCCGGTGTTTAAATGTCGTTTTATGCAACTTGGCGCAAATCTTCTCGTTCTTCGATTGCACCGTTCGAGAGCATCGGAAGCATCACTAACAAGACAAAATACTGATTCATCGAGCCAGAAAACATACCGGAACCAGTATGTATCTTTCTTGCCATAACACGAGAAAAATCTCTTTCTATCGTTGATGTTCTTCTTAGATAAAAATGGCTTCTTTGCACACCTTTTAGAGGAAAATCCCATTTCTTCCATTCGTCTAGATATTGTATATCTAGAAAGAGAATTTCCAGCCCCTGTTTTGAATTCTTTGCTCTGGTCAACATAAGTTTTCTTTCGATCCTTCAAGACAGTTTATTTAAGCCTGTGGTCGTCCTTCAAAGTAGATGTCCAAGGGCGACCAGATCCAGATTTCCCTTTTCCCAAACGTTCGACTTCGAACCTTTCATAAATTTTCACTACAGAAAGAAATGTTTTCACGTTTTCTTTTCTTAAAATATCAAAAATCTGCTTGTAAGTCATTTTGGACTGCCTTAATCCTATAATTCGGTTTTTTATATCCTCGCTAAGATGCAGTCTTACCATTTTTAGAATTAATGTTTCCACTTATGCTATTATAATAATGATCTGCAAAATAGAAATTTTCAATTAAAATTTTTAAAAATTCATGGAAATATTGAAAAATCAATTTCTTCCTTCTTTCACTCTTGGCCCATTTTTTGCTCATGAGTGTATATCTATAAAAGTGAAAGTGTCTGTCTGTCTGTGTGTGTGTCTGTGTACATTTTCATACGCAATAACTCTGTAAATTTTTAGTCTACAGACTCGAAATTTGATATACAGGGTACTGAGATTTGGGAAAATCGATGTGATGGGTTTTCGGCCAGAAATGTGGCTGATAAGGGGTCAAAGTTCAACGATTTGACCTTTGAGAACTCTACCAAACCCCTCCGACAATTTTGGGTCTAAACACTTGAAATTTTAGATATAGGTTCCTTTGACATGATTTAACTTAATAACTTGAGTTGAGCCCCAAACAATTAATGTTAAGGGGTCATAATAGGCGTCAAAGTTTTAAAAAATTGACCGCATTTTTTTTTTCTCAAAATACACCTCTAAACACTCGGGAAACGCCTGGCGTAAATGCTAGTATATATATATATATATATATATATATATATATATATATATATATATATATATATATATATATATATATATATATATATATATATGAGGGGGAGAATCCAGCTTACCATAAAGGACCACTTTGGATAAGAACTGAAATTAAAATTACCTCATTGTATAAGAATTTTTCCTCCGCTGATCGAGGACAGAAAAGGTGAAGTGTTACTAGTCGTGTTCAAATATATTACCTATAATAAGGCATAATCTACTTTGAGCGTTTGTGTGTGTTTATCATTTGTCTTTGTAAAGGGGAATACACATTATGAATCAAGTCGCCGTTTAATTGTATTTATTATTGTGGTACATTTTAATATGGATTAAATAGTATTTATTTTAAAAATATTGAACTTTAAAAAATTAAATAACGATCTTTTGTTTTGTGGGACAAACTTTTACTGGTCTTCACACATTTTGTGCAGAAAACAAAAGTTTAATTTAAGTAAGATCCTTACCCATAGGGCCTTGGCATATGTTCGAAGATCAGATCGGATGATAGAATCAAATTTATTACTAAACCCTCTGCAAAAATGGTTATCCTTTAACCATTCACTAACCAATAACTGACACTTATGACTCAGTATGTATTTTCCATATCAATGTATTGCTTGGTCTATCGCTCTACATTTACTGGGAATGCGGACAACCTCCAAGTGATCTGTTTAGTAAGAAACAGATTCTAAAAAATAGAATTATTTGCCAACGACTGATGCTAAACATCATAAGCAGTCAAGGTCATAAGACCTTACTTGAGCTGTAGTACATTTATTCGACTGTTTCGAGGTATAAGAGGGTAATGGTGCCAGAGTTCTCTTTCCAAAGCCAACTTTTCATTAGGGTTAAATACAAAACAACTGATATACTGAAACTTCAGCAACTAAATGTGGAAATACGATTCTAAATCCTTTCTGGTTGGAGAATTATACCGTGTTCTTGGCCGATATTTGAAAGGGAAGAACAGGGGAAGCAAACAAACGGGTAATCGATATCCCGTCCGTTCGATTGTTGAATCAGATTCTTAATTGATGTATAAATTCCTCGGTGTTAGTTTATCAATCAAACTAAAACGACCAACTGCTTTTAACGCGTCTTTAGAACGAACATATTGGAGACAACGTAAGCACTTAAATGCTTTCGTGTCATGCGAAAGAAAGAAAAACGATTTCATGCAACGAATAACAGTAATTAAAGAATTTTAACACCACTACACGATGCGATTATTCAATCTCTTCCAATGTTTAACAATGATCGATCTACACCTGATTTATTTGTAATAGTCTGAGGCGAAACGCAAGTAATTATCGCCTTTAGAAGTGTTATTAGATAATCAGTTATGTGTGGTTTGTTCGGTTGTTCCTGCTTTTTGTTTTTGTTTTTGTTTGTCCGGCTTATCGACCGTTTTCTGAGACATTTACTATCTAATATAGGCACAATGGTAGCAGATTTTATTTCTTAATACATGGTTACAAAACACATGTAATCAATATATCTGTTAAAGTTAATGTAAGAAAACGTCTCGGCTTATATACTCAACGGGTTTTTTATCTACAGACTTGAAATTTAGTATATAAAGTATCCAGACATGTGAAATCGCTTTTCATCCGGAAAAACAGGCTGCTAAAGGATCAACATTCAAAAATTGTTAGATAGGGATCGTCAGATTTTTATGTTTTCTAACTTTTTCACGAATGCGCATGCGTGAATGGGTGACGTTACATATTCATTAGGTTAAAAATAAATAGGTTGAAAACACTTTTTAAAGATTGTGTCAGCCTGCAAAATGGTTATCGTACTTGACTCACTATCTCTAGGTTTTGGTTTCGATCTCAGCTCGATATTTTTTATTTACAATAAGTGAACTGTTTAGAAAAAAACATAATACTAGCATGCACATGTTTCAGTTTATTTCCATTGTTTAACTTCATTTTTGTAAAGGTGTTAAACCTTACGTTAAATACCGGGAAACGCCGGGTACATCTGTTAGTCGTTAATAAAATTCACAATCTTTTCAGTATAGTACAAATAAACTTCAATCTATCAATTAAGTTTCAATCATGTTTGTTTTATTTTTTACAGTCTTTGCTGTTATATATATGGACAATTTAGTGATTGTCTTATCATGGATCTGACGTTGTTAGTGTCATTTTTGCTTGTTAGTCCAATAGTCTCCATCAATCTGTTGTTTTTATACTTCATTTTAATACAAGTTCTTTTTCCAGCTTCCTTTTCCCAGGAACTGTAGAATTGTGGAACTTTCTTCTTATACAGTTTCCTGATACATACAGTGTTAGACCTTTTAAAATCTTAAGCCAATAGGCATCTGCTTGTTTTGCGACAATCGTCATTCGTAATAGTTCCTTACATCAAGTGTCTGCATATTTTGTCTTTCCATAAAAAAAAAATCAAACATGGAAATAGATCCTCGGCTATATCTACGAATATATTGGATAAAGGGGAGATGTTTTTCTTCCGAAATTAATCAAAGTTCATACCACCAACGGACTTTATATACACCGGACATACCAACAACATGGTTGCAAAATAATTATACAATGGGGTGAGGAATGAAAGATGAATAAGCAGTTAGACATTTCTCTACTTGAACATTCACGTCTTTTTGTGTGTTTTTCTTTTCTTTACTCTCATGATTCCGGTCCTTTCCGCATTGCTTTTGACTTTTAACTTCCATATATTCTTACAAATATATATATATATATATATATATATGCGTGTATGTGCGATTGTGTGTGTGTTTGTTTTTGTTAGTTTAAGCGTGCTATCAGTCGATGTATAAATTTCTTGATGTTAGTTCATGAATCAAAAAAGTAATCACCGAACGAGTTTAACGCGGCGTTAGACGTACACATTTGAGACGTAGTAATCATTTAAATGTGTCGGTTTGTTTTGTGGGAAAAATAAAAAACGATTCTTTTCCATGCAACGAATATCAGTGATTAAAAAATTTTAATGTCGCTACACGATACGAATGGTTTATCTCTTCCAACGTTTAACAATGATCGATCTACATCTAATTTATCTGCAACTAGCAGGCCTACCCAACGTTACTCGGGTTTCTATTAGAACATATATTTCTATCTCTTTTTATCTTTCTTTCTGCGGTCCTTCTATTTTCTCTCGCTAACCCTAAACTTGTCTTTCTTTGTCATTCAGCCCATTCATCTCTATGTAACGTAGCCGTTACGCTCGAACCGTGTTAGTTACAGTTCAAACCTCTCTCGGGCCCTCACGCCGTCCGGAATTCTCGAAAAGAACAACAAACAAAAATAAATAAATAAATCTAACGGTTTTTTTTTCTTTTCGTTTATTGCCGTTTTTCTTTCTCTCCGTCTCGACACCTGCTTAAAAGTCTTTCGTTGTCACATGCCCATTTCACCTGGTGGCGTTTCTCAATTGCACGCTAACCACATTCAGCTCATTTTCTCTTTCACTTTACTTATCTGCCTTCTTCGACTTTGTTTCTTTTGAACCATTTGGTGTCCTTTGATTCTTTTGGTTCATACACAAGCCTGATCACACTTGCCAATTTAAATGCGCCTTCACATGCTGCATATGTTGCTAATACAATCGTTTGCCATCCATCCATTGGTTGCTACTGATATTTCCCACGTGCTCATACGCGCTCTTACGCGATCTGTTAAATCTAGCTAACATGCACACTCAAAGGCTATATTATAAATTCATCAATAAATAAGAAAGCATTCACATCTTGAATTAGTAGATAATAACATTGTAAAAAACGCAGTCCTCTAACATTGGTTCTTAGAAACTTATTTTTTTCCTAAATTTTAGATATTTTTCATCCCAGGCAACGCCGATCAAGAATATATAAACTTTTGGGGTCTTTGTTTTTGTAGTTTGTATTATTTAAACTGGACATACACACATACATACACGCAGGCAACTACTGTGCAGCTACCACTAGTCTCTCACTCTAAGACAGAGTCCAAAAAAGATTATCCAATCTAATAGGTCTCGCACTATCGGATAAGTTCCAACCTCTACCCCATCCCCTCACTGCCGCATTCCTGTGTCTGCTAAGGATCTTAGATGTGGGAAAACATATAACTGTAATAGTTTCTTCACTTAGGCTTACATACTTTGGAATTCCTTCCCTGTTTCTTGCTTCTCTAGCTGCACAAACCTGCAGAAGTATAAAGGTTATGTAAACAGACATCAAGCTGCTCAATTCCTTACAGTTCACTGCTTGACACGATCCCAAATAATAGCGCTTTACATTCCAAGTGGCAATAATTTTAATTGAATGAAAAAGAGTAAAAATAAAACGGCTTAGCAACCTTTTTCAATATATTTAGTTTGTAATCCAGCCATGTTGGTAAACGCCGTTCTATTCCAATAACTACTGTCTAAAAAAAAACAGACTTGTGGAACTCTTTATCTGCTGACTGTTTTTCCTACCTATAGCCTATGACTTTTTGAAGCTTAAGGGCAATAGACAATAGATTTCATTCTTAATAGCTCGTTTGTGGCACTATTTTCCGTGCCACTGTTTCTAACACGCTCTACAGCATGACCGAGTGGTAATTTGGCCATGAGCGTAGAGATACAAAGAAATCCCTTCCCATAATTCCCTTGCTATCTTTCTTTCTTTTTCCTGCACGACCACCATGAAGTGAAGACGCATATTCTATCTCTCCGTAAATGGGGGGAGCACCCCCTCCCTCAATATTAGTTAGGTTAGTTAGCTTTGAAAAGCCTAGTGCCCAGTTTTTAATTGTAAAAGTTTTTGTAATATATATTTTGTAAAATAAAATAGTTATGCTTTATATATATTACAATTGTGTCGCGTGTCGTTTTTCTTGTGTCTGCCATAAATGCCTTCATAAATACCTTCATTGAAACAACGAAGCTGTCCGGAAAATGAAGAAAGAAAATTCCAGTCAGAACGCCACCAAGGGTGAAGAGGTCAAGACGTCTTCTGGGAGAAGAAGGAGCCACACAGTACATCCAACATCTCAGATATGCTTTTCTTCTTATAGACCCTAATGACGGCCATCTTCATGTCTTCCCGAGACCACTTTAAGACATTTACTATAACACGTCTGTCGGTCATACACCTCAGTGACCGACAGATAGTGGTATACCTTATATCAAATGGCTTTATGAGCTGTCTGAAGGGATGCCATAAATGGAATTCAATCTTAATCTGAATGTACAAATATTTATATAGCAATGTTTTAAGCGTGTTGACAATCGGTGTATCAATTCATTAGTGCAAGTTGCTCAATCAAAATAAAATTAAGGAATGCTTTTAACGCGTCTTTAGAGCGAATACACTTGCTAAAATGCAAGCACTTAAATGTTTTCTATTGTTTTGTGTAAAAAAAAATGATTTTTCTCATGCAATGAATAACAGAAATTAAAGAATTTAAACGCCGCTACACCATGCGAATATCCAAATCCAGAGGAGACGCTGCGAGTCTATCTCTATACTCGTTTAACTACACAACAACTGACAACAATTTCTCTCACTCTCTATTTGTGACTAAAACTAAAAGAAAATTCCATGAGCAACGTTTCTTTCCTAAAACTGTCCGTCTGTGAAACACAATACTGTTGAGCTGCTTTCCAGCTCACTATAATATGGTTGCTTTTAAGTCTAATTTAAACAAGTTCTTTTGGAACGGTCCACTTATATAATTAAACTTTGCCCAAATTCCAGCACTACTGATCATCACCGTGCCGTCTCATCTTCTACCTAACGCTCATTAACATTTATCTTAGGGTTTCCTCGGACCTCGATATACAGTAAAAGTATCAATTAAAAAAGTCGATATAAACGTGAACTATATGCAATTATCTGAGATGATATGAAAATATTTATGGATAATAAGATTACTAATATCATCAAATATAATCATTTTGTTTTGTTTTACTAATAGGCCACTCGAGGATAAGGAAATCGTCAGTTGGACAATAATCGCCTCTGCAAGAGAGCTGGATATAAGAGATGGTGGATTTATCTATCTCCCACGTCAAAAATATTTTACACTAAGGTCGGAAAGTAGGGTTATATATATATATATATATATATATATATAATATATATGTGTGTGTGTGTGTGTGTGTGTGTGTGTGTGTGTGTGTGTGTGTGTGTGTGTGTGGCTTCGTTGCCGGGTTCGACTCTCCTGACTGGTGTTAATCGCGACACCCTGCACTGATGATTCCTGAAAGGATGAATCTGTAGGTATTTATAATTATTATAGTAAATAATTATGTCGGCCCCTTTAAGAAACTCGTTTCTTATCGTTGAGCACATTCGGTTGGGATAAAGTTGGTCAATTTAGCTCGTATGGCAGATCATCAGATAATGATTAGATCACTCTGACAGACGTTAAAACAATTTTAAAAATAAATGTTTAAATTTCAACAGTATTTCTCATGGTTAACAGTGGCCGAATGGATTTGGTCCTTGCTAATGTAGATGGCTCCGTTGCCGGGTTCGAATCTCTGATGATTCCCGGAAGGATGAAAAACTAGTGTCTGTAGGTATTTATAATTATTATAGTAAACAATTATGCCAGCACCTTTAAGAAACATATTCTACACTAGTTTAGAGGCTAGTGTAGAGAATGTTTATTATAAATGATATTAGGAGTTATTTCCTTATTCTCGAGAAAGGATATTGGAGTATATCTTCTGTTTTCTCGATACACATACTACACTAGCCTCATCGTAAAAGAGAATGGCGTTCGTTAAAGGATTGTACCACAACGAACGCGCATACACTACATTATCTTATCTTGAAATGGAGAACGTCATACCTGGGAGGATTGTTTCCTGCCAACAAAACAAACTATGCACTAATTCATAAAATAAAAAATGATGCATGGGAGGATGGTCTCATAACCACTTAACATATGCTTCAGTACAAAAACTCTCAAGGAAGACGGAGGAGGTAAACACATAATCCTCCAAGGTATGACTTCATCATTTTGGGGAGAAGGTAATGTAGTGTATGCGTGATACAGTACGTTAACGAATTACATTCTCTTTTACAAAGAGACTAGTGTAGTAGATGTTGATTATAGATGATATTAGGAAGTATCTCTTCTGTTGTCGTGTTACAATCACTCTAAACACATTTTTTCCTTTTCATGTGTAGTATTGTCCCAGCAAGAAAATTGTTACTCCATTATAAGTCTATTAGTATTACTTCTAATCAAAATAAAATGTAAATTTAATGTAAACAAATAATGCTTAATTCAGTATTTAACGTTGGTGCAAAACCCTTCCAAAGTTTGCGTTTTGAGATTAGTAAATGGATTTATGGTTATCGATACCAAGAAAAACAAAAAATTTCATTAATAGCTAATGTTTATTATTCGTTTGTTAAGGATGAAATCCTAAAAATAGTCACAAATAAACACGAATAAAATGTGCTCTTTCATCAGAAAAATATATCGTATCATATGTCAGTCGAAACGATAGGAAAATTACATGAATGGCACTTTTATCCAAGGCTGGTCTAAAATAACTAATGACTGTTTGCAGATCTCACAAGAATACTCAAGGGAATAGCATTTGGCTCCAATGCAGATGTGATATCGAAACGTGCGCAGTATTTTGAGGCCAAAGATAAATGTTTCGATAAAACTGGCATCGAATTGTTAAAGAAGTTATGAGGCGCGGAACTTATTGAGTGATGGCATATATATATATATATATATATATATATATATATATATATATATATATATATATATATACTAACTGACGTCTGACGTACAATACGAGTAAACATGATATTTTAATTTATGCTGATTGCGTATGTATTATTATAGAATTAATCTTCTATATTACGAGAAATAATTTGTTCGGTGGACTAATTCGCAAAAAAAAAATTAAATAATAAATATAATGTCGTTTATCATATTCCGTGTGTGTTTGTTTACAATATAACGTCAGCTGATATTTAGGCTTGACGAGCTTACTAATAGTCTTTCTTGTCTTATAGATAAAAATAGAATTTTTACAAGAGGATTACAACGGCCAAAGTAATGTAAAATATTCCCCTGTAAAAAATTATTTTTTATCTATAAAAGAAAAAAACTATTTTTAAGATTTTCGATACTTATCGGATGAATTTACGTACAAAACATATCTAAGAACACTGCCAGAAATGTAAATTACTTTTTGTGTGAAATTTGCAAAAGATAGGTCCAGCCGTTTCGGAACCTTTAAGGAAGGACCTCACACACAACGTTGCTTTTTATATAATAGATAGATAGATAGATAGATAGATAGATATTATGATCTATATAAAAAATAGTCGTCTTGAGCCAGAACAACTATGGGTAATCAATTATAATACTAACGCTTTAAATAGAGTAAAGCATCGTAAATTTATGGTCAATTCTATCGTTAATGTGTCATGTTTTGGTCCGCCATTTTCAATTTTACTATTAGAAATTGTTTTTTAAATTTTCTAAAATGTTCTTTGCTACATCTGCACATCTGTTTTATCGTGTAAATTATGTAAGACTCTTTTCACATGAATTTCCGTTACAAATTAACGATAGAATAGGCACCAAATTTACCGTCCAGTTAGTATGTATATATATATATATATATATATATATATATATATATATATATATATAGTGATCAACATACAGTACTGTTTCGCTGTTTCACAGCTCATCAGTGCGGCTAGACAGGCAACTACCTCAAGCCAGGATCGCTCAAAAAGTATATATATATATATATATATATATATATATATATATATATATATATATATATGTTGCCTCTTGTGCTAGTGAGAATATTGTATTTAAATAAACTCCATATTGTCTCTGAAACGATCGTACACCATTCCAAGTTGCTATTATCTTGACGTTTTGAACATGTATAAATGGACGTATATTAATTCATTAATTTCATTTGCCTTACATTTAATTTTATATATATATATATATACATATACATATCAATGTGTTATGCATATAAATTATTAAAAGCTTCTGTAGACTATATATATATACAATTTCTTTTATAAATAAATATGTTTAACATTCATAAATACATATATATTTTGTGTTCCTCACACTTATCAGTATGATTGAGGTAACTGCACCCCATCTTATGATCCAACTTCACAATCAAAGTATTATTCTTACCGTTAAAATGTTCTATATATATATATATATATATATATATATATATATATATATTAGCAGTTCAGCCCGGTTTTATTTGGCCCCTATGTACTCTTCATAACTTTATGTGCATATGTATAAATACATTAAAAATTTGACTCATATCCAGGTAACCTACATCTAAAATTTAAAGTGTGTAAACTCAAATTTGGCGGGAGTCTACAAGAGTCAATTCTTTTAACTGTGACCTCTTGGCAGCAAAATTTTTACCCAAAAACTGAGTAAAAAGCTTACTGCATGTCTGATTACATTTTATGTAAAATTTCAAATGTTTAGACCCAAAATTAACTGACTAGTTTGCTAGAGACCACAATGGTCAAGTTTTTTATAAGTTATATATATATATATATATATATATATATATATATATATATATATATATATATATATATATGTATGTATGTATAATCCTTCAGGGAGACTAGCTGCCCTCCTCACCAAACAAGTCTGATGGGGGAACCAGTTTAGTCGCCGGTGACCCCACCATGAGGCAGGTAGTACTGGGTTACATGGTACCAGTAGCACATGACATGACCTTCCAAAGGGCGAATGAACTCTTTTTCTGGGTCAACGGCCAATTGCACCGTGTATATTTGTATGTGTGTGTGTGTGTGTGTGTGTGTGTGTGTGTGTGTGTGTGTGTGTGTGTGTGTGTGTGTGTGTGTGTGTGTACTGGGGTGGAGAGGGCTCCCGTAATCCGTGGTGAAGGCAACCTTTCTAGGAGAAGCAAGTCTCTGATTTAAAAAATCCTAAACCGGAAGACCATTACCCAAATTAAGCTGGTCTGCAGTTTAATTTATTGCTGGCTATCTTGCTCTTGCTTGTTGCTGGATCTCAACATTTTGAACCGAGAGAGAGACTTAGCTGTCGTACAAAGCTAAGACTCTGTAACGTCATATTTGTATAGATACTCCCTCAGGCATTTGGGCTCATGGATTTTAAATGTCTGAGGGAGTGGCACTCGTCTGACAAGACGTTGCAATCATCATGTATGTATACAGATTGCGTATGTATTATTATAGAATCAATCCTATATTGATTATTATATTACGAGAAATAATTTACTCGGTGGACTAATTCGCAAAAATATAAGTAATCATGATAATGTCATACATCAAATTCTGTCTGTGTTTGTTTACAATATAACGTCAGCTGAAATGTAAACTTGAAGATGAATGCCCTGGAAAAGTCACTTCTGCTTAATGTTTAGTTTTATAATATGTAAACAAAGAAATGGTTTGCGGCGATTTTAAATATTTTCTATCGTAAATTGAATTCATTAATAAAAAAATAAAAATAAAATGGTGAGGTGCACCAGGATTGACTAAGGAATCATTCGATCTGTAGTTGAATATTCTACCACTAAGCTACATTTCCAGATGACAATAAATCTGGTTTTTAAGGAAACATGATTCACTGAGATTTGATTATTTCCTTTAGTGAGCGTAATGCAAGATATTCCCTTGTAAAAATTCTTCTTTTTTATCTGTTAGAGAGAAACACTGTTTTTAAGGTCGGATTTTGGATTTTCAAAATGAGTTGCTTAGATTTTATTACTTCCCTTATTCGGTGTAACATAAAATATTCCGCGGTTCTTCTTTTTATCTATAAAGAGAGAAGGACTATTTTTAAGATCGCAGGGTTTTTTTTTATTTTCGATACATATCGGATTAATTTCTGTAAAAAAAACATATCTAAGGATATTGCCAAACATATAAATTAGCTTTGTGTGAAATTTTCAAAAAATAGGCCTAGCCGTTTCGGAACCTTTGAGGAAGAAACTCACACACACACACAAAGTAACTTTTATATAATAGTAGAGATCGAGATCGAGATATAGCAGTATAGCTACATTCTAAAACCCAAATATTTATTTTTCTCACCAAACAATTCTTTCAACATATTAAAACTTTAGTACATTTTTACAGATCCGTTTCATTATGAAGAAACAATCAAATTTAAACTTGATTGGCCAACGAAAATGATATTTCAAACTTAAACGTAACAGAAAGAAAATGTTATTTTCGTCAGAGTTACTGACAGAGCCATATAGAGGCATGAGTACATGTAAAAATGCTATCGAACAACGAAAGTATTATTCCGAAAATAAATGTCACTGACTAACTATTTAAAAACAACCGTGACAAACTAAAATAAATGCTACATTACTTAAGTGTGGCAGACCGATCGACGGACAACTCTTCTTAGTGGAATGCATTGACACATCTACAATCGGATGCCCTTCTTTAATGTACGTAGTCAACAGTTGAAATACTATTTGAAATGAAAGTGTGACAAAACAGCAGACGGCGTCTCCTGTATTTATTTTTATTTTTTTTTTTTACATTCTATTTTAACGTTGGTGTTTATTATTTTTAAAGTTTACATCATGTCTTGGTCCGCTATTTTCAATATTGTAATTGAAAATTGCTTTTTTAAACTTTCTAAAATGTTCTTTGCTACATCCATACCTCTGGTTTATCGTGCAAATTATGTAAGACTCTTTTCACATGAATTTCCGTTAAAACATTCGTAGATTTTATTTTGCTATTATTATTATTATTATTATTATTATTATTATTATTATTATTATTATTATTATTATTGGCTTACCTGGAGCTTTCACACGAGTCAGCAAACGATCTGATTGGAGACCTGTGGTGTTCTCTGGAAGCTGAGTGACAACAAGTCTCCCCAGACGTCCAGCTCTCTCCTCCTCCTCCTTCGATAGCATTTGTAATAAATTTGCATCATCGCAACAGCCTCTTACCATTGATTTCTCGCTGGCAGTGGCCATTGGTTTATACTGGAATTTGAATGGCACTAAGCCTCCCCAAGATCCCAGTTCTCTTCGCACTTGTCCAGCGGAGGTCTGGCCAGTGCTCCCTCCTCGGTCTTTCCATCCTCCTTGACCCTTCTCGGCTCTTTGTTATCACTCTTTTGGGGGGAAACAGTGGTGAAACAATGGAGATATGCATGATGGTGGGTGTAGAACATGTAGATCTGCAGCTTCAGTGTTCTTCATTCCCTGTAACGCTTCTTTGTTACATTGTCTTGTGTTATTCTCCGCATTCAAGGGTTTTCCTTAATATTTCAGCCGTTTTCATTATCGTTAGGCGTTGTATTTTTGCAGCTATTCCTCTGATTCCAATTTCTGTCATTCTTTTTTCCAGGTTTTATAACTCTAGGATTTGGATGATGAAAAAAATCAAAATAATACCGATAATAGTAGGAGCACTAGGAACAATCCCAAATTATTATTATTATTATTATTATTATTATTATTATTATTATTATCATTATTTGTTGTTGTTGTTGTTGCTGCTGCTTTTGTTAGTGTTGTTATTATAAATAGTTTTATTATAATACATAATTGTCAGTATTTTATTTTGATTAATACTATTTATTAGTAGTAGTTAGTAGTAGTAGTACTACTACTACTACTAATAGACTACTACTACATTAGCAGGGGACTTCGGATCTTGCCATTCGTGTTTATTGTTATAAAGCATATTATGTTTTGAATATTATATTATACCTAATATATAGTATCGATTTCAAAAGTAAAACAAAATGACTTGGGGGCCATTTTTTTGCATAGTGGTCACCACTTATCAAGGCCCAGAAGCCACTCGGGGATAAGGGTTATTGTGTGTACAGTAATCAATGGGATGGTATCGTAGTAATAGTTAGTACTGGAGATTTGATAAAGTGCCATTACTTAAGGGGCGGTTCATCAGGAATTTGCTTGTGTTGGACTTGAAGACATCTAGGTTGAAGTCGGGGGGGGGGGGGAACAGGCAAGCGGCAGAGAGTTCCACAGGCGTGCAGTTCTAAGAAAGAAGCTTTGCTCATGAAATCTACGTTTGAATTTTTTTTTTCAATTTTCACCCCAAACAAGGCACAGTGCCACTTTGAAGCAGGGGGCTACTATCAGGGACTTAATTTGCAGGGGCATTATGAAGGGAGATGAGTAGAAAGATGTTTGTTCACATTACACTTGAACTTCTGCATATCAGTACAGTTGGGAAAGCAGAATCCCGGAAGGGAGTTCCAAAGACATGCAGTTCTGGGGAAGAAACTATTGGAGTAAAAGGCTTTCTTGCACCTAGGGATCTCTACTGTAAAGGGATGAGACTTACTAGCTTGTCGGGTTTGTCGGGGATAGTTACGTCGAGGAGGTACAAGTGTTTGCAGTTCGTCATAGTATTCACCATTAAAGTATTTGTAGAACAGGCAGAGGGATGCATCATCTCGTCGATAGGGCAGAGGCTGAAGCCTAGATGACAGTTCAGGACCAATACGGTTGGCGACTCTCTTTTGAACCCTATCCAGGAGCGAGAGACAAGCAGCAGATGCACCAGCCCAGATGTGATAACAGTACTCCATACATAGGAGAATGGTGGCCTTATAGAGGTACAGGACACTTTCAGGCGTAAGTAGTTTTCTAGCACGGTAGAGGGAGAAAACCTTCCTTGCAGCAGCCTTGGCAATGCTCTCAATGTATCTATTCCAGTTCATATTCCCTGTAAACGTTAGGCCGAGGAGTTTAAAAGAAGTACTTTCAGGCAATGTGTTCTTTGCCATTGCTATTGGTTGTAGAGAAGATTTCTTGTAGTTATTGAAGGAAACAAGCTTAGTCTTAGCAGCATTGAATGTGGCCATCCATTTTTGTTCCCATTCCACTACAGATTGGAGGGCATCCTCTAGTGTTTCTGCCATTTCCTTGGATATGTGTTCATTTGTTTTCCCCTCATATCTGTTATAGAGAGTAGTGTCATCGGCAAATCTACTCATCTCCGATACAATTTTATCAGGGAGGTCATTTATGAATATCACGAATAATAGAGGTCCAAGGATAGACCCCTGAGGTACTCCCGCATTTATGTCATATTGTTTAGATGTACGACCGTCGAGGACAACTTGGATTTTTCTCTTACTTAAGAAAGATTTAATTACATTATGAATTCTTCCAGTGATTCCATATGATCTAATTTTCCTTAGAAGACTATCGTGCCATAGCCTGTCAAAAGCCTTAGATATTTTTTTTATTACATTTTCACCCCAAACAAGGCAAATTGCCAATTTGGTGTAGGGGGCTACTATCAGGGGCAACAACTACTGGGGTACTATGTAGGGATTTGGGCAGCAAGGTGTCGGTTCACGTTACACTTGAACTTCTGCACGTCAGTACTGTTGGGGAAGCAGGGACCTGGGATGGAATTCCAGAGTCTAGCGGTTCTGGGGAAGAAACTATTGGAGTAAAAAGATCTTTTACATCTAGGGATCTCTACAGTGTGGGGGTGGGATTTAGTAGCCTGTCGGGTTTGTCGATGGTGCACACGTCGTGGGGGCACAAGTGATTGCAGTTCGTCAGAGCATTCACCACTAAAATACTTGTAGAAAAGGCAGAGGGATGCAACATTTCGTCGATGGGACAGAGGCTGAAGCTTAGATGCCAGTTCAGGGCCTATCAGGTTTGCGACTCTCTTTTGAACCTTGTCAAGGAGCGAGAGACTAGTAGCAGATGCACCAGCCCAGATGTGGCAGCAATACTCCATACATGGGCGAATGGTGGCCTTATAGAGGTACAGGATACTTTCGGGTGATAGTAGATTTCTAGCACGGTAGAGAGAGCCCACCTTTCTTGCAGCGGCCCTGGCAATGCCTTCAATGTAATTGTTCCAACTCATGTTTCCTGTGAACGTTAGGCCAAGGAGTTTGAAAGATGGACTCTCAGATAAAGAGTCGTTGACCATTGCTATGGGTGGTAGAGAGGGTTTCTTGTAATTATTGAATGAAACTAGTTTAGTCTTGGCAGCATTGAACGCGACCAACCACTTTTTCCCCCATTCCACTACAGATTGGAGGTCTTCCTCTAGTGTTTCTGCCATTTCTTTAGAAATGTGTTCATTCGCCTTCCTGTCGTGCCTGTCATAGAGTGTAGTGTCATCAGCATATATACCCATCTCAGAGGCAATGTTGTCATATCAATATATCAAGGGCTACCGCTCTACCCTCCCCTGTTTTGTCCAATGAATGGTATATACGTTCAGAAACTACAGTTAAGATATCTGCTGTTGAATGGGCTTGCCTGAATCCATATTGTTTGCCAGTCAGGAGTTTAGCAGCTGTTAGGTGCTGGACTAGGACTTGATTAACTAAGGACTCAAATATTTTGGCGAAAAGCGGGAGGAGGCTAATGGGGCGATAATTTAGTGGGTCAGTTCTTTCACCTGAATTCTTGAAGACACAGAAGCGGTTTTCCAGCAGTCGGGAAAGCAAGGTTCGTTAAGGCATTTATTGTAAAGTTTGGAGAGAACTGGAGCAACCTCGGCAGAGTATTTTTTAATAGCACGGCCGGGATGAGATCTGGTCCACATGCTTTTGAGGTGTCTAGGTTTTTTATAATAGCATGTACCTGAGAAGGGGTGATTTTCAAATCGTCTAGTGTGGCGTCTGTTCGCAAAGGAAAATTAGGGAGGGAGTGGTATACCGGGTTCAGTGTGGAGTTTGAGGCAAACCGACTGGCAAGCAGATTAGCCTTGTCAGTTGCCGTGCAAGCAACCTCATGATTATTTGATAGTGGGGGGAATAGTAGACTGCCAATTATTTACTATTTCTTAAAATCCCGGGTTCCTAATTTCTGTGCTTCAATGCGTTTTCTAGTGGCTTCAGAGTAATCTGTCTTAGCTGTCTCTATCACTCTCTTACAATTATTTCTAGCTTCTATATACTTCTGTTTATTTGAGATTGACTTATGTCGGTTGAATCTGCGGAACGCATGTTGCCTTTGACAAATGGCAGCTGCACAGGCAGAAGTAAACCATTGGGGAGAGTGGGGCTTGCTATAGAATTTCCGTGCGGGAACATGTGCTTCAATTGCAGTTTTGAACCATTCAGTGGTCTCATTTGCACACTGTTTGGCTGGAAGAGTAAAGATATTTTGCCATGGGGCATCTCTGATAAGTTCCCTGATGGCTTCCCAATCAGCCTTTTTGTAATACCTCGTTGTTTTTTTTAGTAGTTGGTCTTCAGTTTTAGGGCGAGAATTTAGGCTGATTTCTACCATTATCACAGCGTGGTCAGCATTCCCGAGTGGGCTGTGGGCATTTGTGGTACAATTATCGGGAACAGTTGTCAGAAAGAGATCTAGAAATGAGGCATGTTGATCTTGCTGGTCTGGGAAACGTGTCGGAAATGTAACCATCTTGAATAGGGAATGGGATATAGAGAAGCTATGTGTTGTGCTACCAGCTACGTCTGTGTAATTAGAGAATCCTAGCAAATTACTGTGGTAGACATTGAAGTCACCAAATACATGTACTTGTAGTATCAAGGGAGAGTGCTATATCTATGCTGTCTGAGACTTTGTTTATTAGGGTACAGTCTTGGGTTGAGGGAGAGCGGTAGAGAAAATAAAAGTTGCTAATATTGTGTTGCATATTTAGTCTGAAGCACATAAAGGCATGGTCGTCTGATTCTAGTTTTATTTCTCTGGTCAGGGCGAGGGTGTTACGAATATAGACTCCAAGCCCATGCATATGTCTGTCCGAGTCCTTACGGTAGGGTGGGAGATAACCAGGCATGTTAAAGTGGTTAGAGGGAATGGAGGAGTGAAGGTTAGTTTCACTTAATGCTAAGATATCCGGGATGTTTACAAGGAGAAATGACACAACGTCATCTAAGTTAGTATTAAGCCCGCAGATATTCGTAAATGCAAGCCTCAAGGGAGGAGGCAAGTTGGTTTTCTTTTTGTTTGGTCCTAGTTTAAACATAAATTTTGCTTGAGCTGTCATTTCATTTTATCTAATTTAAAAGTTTCAGTTAGAGTGAGTGAGGGGGTGCTGGACAAGTGGTTTTGCAGAATACCAGACATGCAATACAACTAGACCATCAGCTATCCTCACCTACAGGATTGTGGCCTCAGGAAAGTTCACCGGGGATGAGTGCAGGTCCCTTTCCATGCGCGACATGGCACTACACACATGCGCGACATGGCACTACACACATCCCGATATTATACAACTGTTGATGGAGCAGCCGCTCTAAGCGCTACCAAAGAGTTAGAGCTCCTGTACTATCAGTCGGAAACAGCAGCCAGGAACTGTGAATCCGGTACCCTCAATCCATTTGGCAAAGCCAGCCCAGTCCAACTGCACCGTCATATATGGCACTGAAGCACCCCACTGTGTCCAGCGTAGGGGGGTGGGATGTGGCGGGAGTGGGGAAAAGCGGCCTTCATTGCCCTAGTCAGGAAACAAGATCAACCACTGGATAATTCAGACGAGTCACTGTGATAGTACCTCTACGCCTGGCAACTAGGCAAAGAAGGAGTATGAAAGCCGGGCGATAGACAGAGCCTATCTCCTCCTTAAGCAGTTTAAGTTTGCCAACCGGTGATTTGTTTGAGTCACCAGCTCTAGGAAGGTTGTCGTCCAGGACTGAAGAGGCCTCCCTCCCCTAGGTTTAGCTTCAGAGCTTCCCTTCTTCTAGATGGGTGACCTGGGAAGATCTACGCATCCATCAGCTCCGAGAGGGTTCACCCCGCGCCTGGGTCCTAATCCAGGTATTTCTGCGACCCCGCATGGGTAGTTAATATTAATTGGTTATTTAGGTTAATATCTACTGAAAAATCGGGTATTTAGGTTAACATCAGAAACCTACAGAAAAATTTCACTCCTCAAACGTGGTTAAAAAAGGGCATTTCTATGGTTTCCATTTTCATTTTTACTGGGAGAGGAGATAGGTAAAAATTCGTACAGTGGAAGCAACTAAATTTGCAACAGCATTGGATTGAGAGAGACCAGTTAATGTATGGTTAGATATAGTTTTGTAAGTTTAGGAATGTATGGTTAGATATGGTTTAGTAAATTTAGGAATGTATGGTTAGATATGGTTTAGTAAGTTTAGAAATAGGCACGGATAAAGAGTGGGGAAAATTATTGACAGTGGTTTCAGCTAGTCGGGTGTTTTTCGTGAAAGATTGGCGATGGGGGGGGCAGAGAAAGGAGCTCAGACGAGCATTGCCATGTAAATAACGATAAAACAGAGTCTCTTCTGTGTCAACGAGTTTGCAGGGAAGAGGAAAGGTCATCCCTCGCCAAGCCACGAAGTCTATTTTGTACTCTGTCAAGACAGGATAGGCTGTTTTTAGCAGCTCCTACCCAGATGTGGCAGCAGTACTCCATCCTTGGACGTACTTGGCTTTTATATAGATAGAGAATTGCATCAGTAGTGAGATATCTTCTGGAGCGGTAGAAGGATCCCACCATTTTCCCAGCGACCTTGGCCATCGACTTGATGTATGTGTTCCATTTCATATCAGGAGTAAAGGTCAAACCGAGAAGCTTATCAAAACATGGGGCCTCCCCTATACGAGAGCCATTCATTTCAATCGATGGCAGATGGGGATTAGAGCGTTTATTATGTAATGATATGGGATTGGTTTTAGATGCATTAAAGGTAACCAGCCACCTCTTCCCCCACTGTACCACGCGCTCAAGATCTGAGGAGAGAGAATCAGAGAGAACATTGTCATTTACGGCCTTTGATGTGTTGCCATAGATAGTCGTGTCATCAGCATAGATGTCAACGAATGATTTTAGTATGTGTTTTGGGAGATCATTGATGTAGATCACGAAGAGAGTTAGGCCCAGGATGGACCCCTGAGGGACTCCAGCATTAATACTGTGGTCCTCTGATTTCTGCCTATCAACCACTACTCTTATGAGCCTATCAGAGAGAAATGATTTAATGGTTGAGAAAACATTTCCAGTTATACCGTAGCTGGAAATCTTGTGAAGTAGGCCTTTATGCCATACCTTATCGAAGAGCTTTGATATGTCAAGAGCAATTTCCCTAGAAATGAAGCCTTTGTCGAGAGATTCGCTAATTCTATGAGATATATGAGCCATTAGTTAGAACCAAACTAAACATTTAGCGGTTAAGCCGCATTCCTTACACTTTGAGTTAACCCGAAAGACAAATAAGATTTTTTTGTAAATAAAATCACTTTTAGATATAAGTTTTACGCATGCGCAAACAAATATTATATTCATCCATCAAAACAAACATTTTACTCGCTATAAATGTACCTTGGTGTATAATTACTATTTCCTGTTAATTTTGTTGTCATGGTACCAGTAGTTTAAGAATATATAGGTTAAATATTTACACACAGACACACACGCACATTCATCTACCGTCTTATTTATACAGAACATTATTGTATCATTGTAGTAGTAGTAGTAGTAGTAGTAGTAGTAGTAGTAGTAGTAGTCTCTACTTACTAAAAGTTATCACACGGTCCATGATTAAGGATTACTCACTGCTAATGATCGATGGTTTACCTGGAATCATAGTGACAGTAAGTCTCCTCAGATTTCCAGTAATCTTTTCATCGTTCGATAACATTTGCCAATGAACTTGCCGTTTATCGTTGATTTCTCGCTAGTAAGACTCTTGATCTTCACTGTAATATTGGTGGCAATAAACCTCCCAACCGTCCCAGCCATCCACTGGGTCCGGGTTAGTGCTCTCTCTCTCTCTCTCTCTCTCTCTCTATCTCTCTCTCTCTCTCTCTCTCTCTCTCTTCAACATTCTCATCTTCCTTTAACCTTCTCGACTATTCGGTGTGCTGCCAGTGAGGCTGGCAATATATTCTTTAAAGGGAGGAAGTAGTTAACTCATAATTTTGCGGTTTTACTTTTCTTGGGTCCACGTAGTGTTCCTTTTGTTTGATTTCTGATGCAGCTTCTATATGGCTGCTTAGTGTTTGTAGTTCACGTAGATTAGTCTTAACATTCGGGTGTTTTTCATAATATTTCAGCCGCTTTCATTATTACTACTCGTTGTATCTTCTAAGCCATCCCTCTGATTCCAATTTCTCTCGTCTTTTTGTTTTTAATATTTCCGGATTGTTCCTATTGCTCTATATTATACAGTTTCAGCTTTATGATTTCCTGTGGTGTTTTATTGTGTTTTACATCTGTAGCAGTTTCTATACGTCCGGCTTGCGCCTATAGCTCATGTGCATTAGTCCCGACATTCAAGGGTTATTTTTTTAATATTTCAGCCGTTTTCATTATTGTTATCCGTTATGAGTTGCATTCTCGCATTTCGATCGTATTTTGTTTCGGTTGGGGGTTCATCATTCAGTTCAAAAAATAATTTTTATCACAAAACGCGTAGGATAAATACCGGTAGCTTATTTTAAATGAGTCTATTTATGTTTATAGTGGACTCTCTCACGCTTATATCTGACTCCCCGCACAGATTGCCCATATAAATTTTGTCCCTATAATAATTAGATAATTGCACTTCCAGTTGGCAAATTATAATTGCCGAGTCCTCTCGTGATAATCGCTAACTGCGATGGCCCACAAACCGTAATAGTTAGGAAATGGTAAGAACCGTAGTGTGTAATGTCCATTCCCAACTATTGCCAATCATTCCTCTATTATTTCATGTAAGTCAGTTTCGTTCGTGTCATTCTCTCCATGTTTATTAAGCGATTAAAAATAACGGAACTTGCTATGTGAGCATCATGTGTCAATTAATGCCGAACATCGCATTCCATTAACGTAGATGACAATCTCTGGGAGCGCCGCATTTACATCTTGGTAGGGGAGTAAGCTGGCACTTATGCCTTGAACCCTTGTTCGTTTCTCGAACAGTCCTGGGCCCAGTGTCCAATTTTGCCGCATAGGTAGCAATGTGCTCCACCTCTTCGGCAATTTCTCGCTATGTGACCTTGAAGCCATTATTTGAAACAGTTTACTCCTGTGCCAGGGCTATTCTTGGTAGGATTTACTATTTGATGGACTCATGACTGCAACCACGTGAAGGCTTTGGACCCTTGTTTACGACAACATCCTTGCTTACGATAGCAAGCTCTGTTATTTTTAATAGCTAATAAGCAAGGAGAGAATGGCACAAACGCAGGTATCCGCTTATTTCCATGACTTTTGTCACATAAAAAAATAATAATTCGTCTAAGAATGTGATAAATTCTTCAAGTTAAAATATCTGTAAGGAGAGGTTTCATCGAGGACGCCAATTCAGCTATCACCATTTAGAAAACAGCGGAAGTAATCCAACAATGACACCGTCTCGAGAAATAAGTCGGAATGCCAACATTTTAGTTGTTTTTTTATAACAAGTATGAGATAGTAGTCGTTAAGTCGATATGTCATAAATAAGCTTTAATATCGTTTTCGTCGGTATGTCGGGCTCTTAAATTTAAAGTAGTATTTTACTCAGTTTGTAAAGTTTTTAAATGTCATTCTTTTTTCTTTTTTTTTTTTTTTGCTAAACGCAGGGATTTATTGAACAGCATTGGAAGATTTCGTTATTAAAGTTATATTTGAATGTGAAAGTGATGTAGTAGCAATGACACCAGTAGCAATGGTGGTAGTAGTAGTAGCAGTAGTAGTAGAAAAAGAAGAGGTATAAGGCGAAAAGACAAAAAAGCAGATAAAAGAGGAAGATAAAGAAGTAGAAGAAAAAGTAGAAGGCGAAAAGACGAAGACGTAGAACAAGAAAAAGAAGCAAACACTTAATGGAAATGACAAAAAAGACGAAAAACGGAAGAAAAAAGAAGAATGAACGATAAAGTAGAAGAATGACGAAGAAGTAGAAAAGAAAAAGGAGAAAAAATGAAGAAGTAGGAAGCAACAAGACGAAGACGTGGAAGAAAAAAGAAGAAAAGACTAAGAAGAAACGACGAATAAAAAGAAGAACAAAGAAAAAGAGCGATAAAGTAGAAAAACGAAGAAGTATATGAATAAAAGAAACAGAAAACAATTCACTATTCTCATGTACAAGGCCTTAAATAAAAAATAAATTTATTGAACAAAAAAATTGTATCCGATCAAATTATAATCCTTTTTCTTCTTCGTGTGAATATCATTGTACACAGTTCACGTTTTTCTTTCAGCAATCTCGAAGACAAACGATATCACATAAAAGATCAGTACTGAGAGACAAAGGGATATTTACTCTTGTTCATATTTTCTCAAAATATTCGTACCGGATTAATCACGAAATTTCAAAGTTCATTACACTAACTGCTTGGTTTTCTTTGAAATACAATTTTGCATTGCTTTGTGCAAATCCTTTATAGCAATAAAAACATAATAATAATAATAATAATAATAATAATAATAATAATAATAATAATAATCGAATATATATATATATATTGTGTACAGAAAGTTGTTAGTTGAGACAGATCATTGGTACCGTCGGTTTCAAGCCCGATAATAAGGCCCGTTTAAGGTATCCTTATCAAACTCTCTTCAGCCAATATTCGTCTATCTAGACGAATATTGGCTGAAGAGAGCTTGATAAGGATACCTTAAACGGGCCTTATTATCGGGCTTGAAACCGACGGTACCAATGATCTGTCTCAACTAACAACTTTCTGTACACAAAATATAAGTACGCTCTTAAAATTTGGATTTTCCTTTTAATTGAGCACTCTGCTGGAATTCTTTTTCCAATAAAAACTAATCATATATATATATATATATATATATATATATATATATATATATATATTAAGTAAAGTGATTTTCAATTTAAAAATTAAAAAAAAAATTTTTTAATTTAAAAATCAAATTTTAATTAAATTAAAAATCAGTTTCATAAGAAGGAACAACAACAAATTCAATTATCTGTACGATCGTTTCGGAAATCCGTGCTTTTTATTTGTGGTATACATGAAGTTATGTAGAACAATTATATATAGTTTTTTTGGTAAGCACGGTCTCCTCATCAGCAAATTTAGGAGGATTTTTATTGAATTTAAAAGACACCATAAATAAACCTAGCATTAAAAGTAAGGCAGATGAATCTGAAAAAATTGAAATAAAAGGTTTGGATTTAAAATTTATAAGAAAATTAATATAGGTTATAGATAGAAATGAGTAGAAAAAATATATATTTTTGAATTTACATAATAAATTTGATTTAAAAATATATAGAGATAGTTACCTTTTAGTTTTTCTTTTTTTGAAATCAGGAACTGTGTGTAAAGTAGTCATTTAGATGTTTGCTATAGCTTTTTATTTTATTGAATGATGAATTTTAAAAGGGTGACGCTCGTGCAGTAAATTGTTTCCGTTAGCGTATTTTGATTTAAAGACGCTACAGTTAATATATATAGAGAGAGTATTTATTTTGCAAGTTTTTAAGGGGAGATAATTGTCATGTATTATTGACTTTATTTATTATTTGATTTATGGGTCTAGGGGAGGTAATTGGTCTAACTTAATTTATTTAAAAAAAAAATTGTAATCTATTTTTACTAATGAGTAATTTTTAATGATTTAAGGTGGTTTATATTTATTAAATTTAAACCAACGTTTATGATTACATGTCAGAAGCTCGTGTCTTGAATTTACTAGTTTGGTTGTATTTTTTATATCTTCATATTTTAAAATTTTTAGGGTTTCTTTTGTACATAGTGGACAAAATTTATCTCCTGGTTTATATGATTTGCAAGTCTCAATTATTTGCCATTTTAAGTTGAAAGAAATATTGCTATTTTTTAGTTGCCAAATATAGTTGGATAGAGTAGTTTGGTTTGATAGAGAGTTATTTTTAAAAGAATGTTTGTGCGTTGAAATTCTATGTTTTATTGGGCCAGATGTGGAACCAATATATATTATCTCTTGATTATTGTGATTATTTTCCGTTAGGTCTATTGTTGGATTATTATGTGGTGGGTTGATTAGTAATTAATCGGTAGATTGATTTAAGTTGGTGTTATTATTTAATCTGGTAGTTGAGTTATGGCTGTTAATAGGTTCTTGTAGATTTGGAGTTTTTGATACTGTGCAGCTATAGATAACATTTTTAATTTTACATGAGCCTTGTAGGGGACATTTATTTTTTCTTCTAGAGTTACAGTCCGATGTATTTTGTATAGTTGTATTTTGTAGTTTATTAATTTTCTTACTATTAGAGCTAATTATTTTCTGATGAAGGTTAGGCATAGTAGAGTAAGAGACTTTAATTGTGTTCTTATTGAAAATTTTATTATATTTATGGGGGGCTTTAAAGTTCTTATCTAATATTTTAAAAAATTCTCTGGCTATGTTTGTTTCTAGGTTTTTGGAATACGGGGGGGTTGAACCATAGGATCTCCTTGTGTCTATTCTTACGTTTACGGGTTTTAGTTTGCTGTTTATTTGTATTATTATCTAATATTTGTAGTTTGGTTTTATCTTTTTTTGTCTCTTGGTTATTTTTCTTAACTAGTATACGGGAAGACATTGCCATATTATATGTTATTACGCTCTTAATAGGTTTATTTTTAATGCAGTTTATGTTTCTATCATTTTCATTTATGAATTTAATTTGTGATTTATATCCAGAGTTTTTAAGGGCTTCATTATAGTATTTTTCATTTTTTCCAAAAACCTAGAAACAAACATAGCCAGAGACTATTATTCTAATCTCCTTTAAATGATACATATATATATATATATATATATATATATATATATATATATATATATATATATATATAGTAATTGTCTGTATTTTTTAGATGAGGTGGATTGAGATTGTCGGACTTACTTCCTCATTTTGGTTGTTATTGTCACAACGTTTCGGCCGTTTTGCCCTCCGGCTTTCATCAGGTGTTTTGTATCGAACTGGGGAACCGTTTGTTAGTAGTCTCGAACCCAACCCTTTATTATTATTTCGGGGGTACCGTGTTCGGACTCCAGCTAGGCTCTGGGACATAGTTGCTGATTCTCTGTTTTGAACGCTACTTTTCCACTGCCTATATATTTCTCTGTTTTGAATGATATATTCTCTGTTTTGAATGCTGCTTTTTCACTGCCTATATATATATATATATATATATATATATATATATATATATATATATATATATATATATGCTGTGTTTATCTTTTGTTGATCTGAATTCTTATTTTACCCTTGACTTTACAAGTTCAATATTTAATTTTTTCACCATAATCAACTGGCGTAGATAAAACTATGTTTTTGTTTCTTTTCTTTTCTTTTTATAAATGTATTTTCCATTAATTATGGCGAAAACATATGTATTCCGGATCGATGTCTTGTTTTTCTCAGTGATAAAATTCTCCGACATGAATTGTCGGATTGTTTAACCTACATAATAGGGCAGTAAGAGGAGTGTACGATTTCGGTAACTTGAATTATCAATGACGTAAGAGAAAAATACGATACAATCCTTTCCAACTAAGCAGCTCTTTGACACCGTGTGAGATTCGATTAAAATAAAGAAAGAATTGAACAAAAACTATTATGTATAGATTAACACATCACATTTAAAGGATGCTTTCTTTTTTAAGGCAATACAATGTCATTTTTTCTCTCCGCCGTGTGTACTCTTTTACAATTATGGGGTGGAACAATAAATTTGTCGCTCTAAAGAAAACAATGCTATAGCTTTATTTTAAAACTTATTGAAAAAATCAAGTCGTAATTCGGGTAACTTGATTATGTAGTAGAGCTGATATCTATTCAATGTAGCCGTCTTCAGCCTTAATCACCAATTCGACACGGGTCCGGAAATGGGAGCATGCCTTTTCTACAAACGCGGGTGGAATCTCGGTGAATACTCGGTGGATATCGGCGATCAGGCTGCCTTTCGGTGTTGTAGGAGGTCATGCTGACGATGTTCTCGACCAAACGAAGTAATTTAGCGTGTTCCGGTCGGGGAAGGAGAGGGGCCAGTAAGAGAAAGGTACAAAATCGTAGTAATCCTTCTGAAGCCAAGCCTGCATCTCTTTGGACTTGTGGGCCGGCGACGAGTCCTGCCGCCACACCCAGAGTCTGCATCATACCACCTGATTGCACCAGGGGATTACCATCTTCTTTAGCACGTCCAGGTAGACTTTCGTCTTTTCTAGGGCGACAATTTTATCGTTCCATATTAAATAGCAATTTTTTTTTAAATAATTTTCTTTATTACATGTTGGGTGTACAGCATGTTGTTAGCGTGGAATCCGAATTTTCGGGATTAAAATCCCATTGTAAAGAATAATGTTAGAAAAAGATATGTTATATCTTATATTATTTTTCTTACTATTCGGCCGTTATTGGAACGAACGCAGATGACGTCTAATCAATTTTTTTTTACATGGGGGTCACTACTTATCAAGGCCCAGGAGCCACTCGGGGATAAGGGTTATTGTGTGTACAGTAATCAATGGGATAGTATCGTAGTAATAGTTAGTATTGGATATTTGATAAGGTGACATTACTTAAGGGGCGGTTCATCAGGAATTTATTTGTGTTGGACTTGAAGACATCTAAGTTGAAGTCGGGGGGGGGGGTAACAGGCCAGCGGCAGAGAGTTCCACAGGCGTGCAGTTCTAAGAAAGAAGCCTTGTTTATGGAATCTATGTTTTGATTTAGGCACGGATAAAGCGTGGGGAAAATTATTGACATTGGTTTCAGCTAGTCGGGTGTTTTTCGTGAAAGATTGGCGAATGGGGATCAATGACTGGAGCTCAGACGAGCACTTGCCATGGAAATAACAATAAAACAGAGACAGGCTCGCAACGTCTTTTCTGTGGGAGAGAGGTTGCAGGGAAGAGAAAAGGTAATCCCTCACCAAGCCACGAAGTCTATTTTGTACTCTGTCAAGGCAGGATAGGCTGTTTTTATCAGCTCCTGCCCAGATGTGGCTGCAATATTCTATCCTTGGACGTACTTGGCTTTTATATAGATAGAGAATTGCATCAGTAGTGAGATATCTTCTGGAGCGGTAGAAGGATCCCACCATTTTCCCAGCGACCTTAGCAACAGACTTGATGTATGTGTTCCATTTCATATTAGGAGTAAAGGTCAAACCGAGAAGCTTATCAAAACATGGGGCTTCCCCTATAGGAGAGCCATTCATTTCAATCAATGCCAGATGGGGATCAGAGCGTTTATGATCTAATGATAGGAGCTTGGTCTTAGATGCATTAAAGGTAACCAACCACTTCTTCCCCCAGTGTACCACGCGCTCAAAATCTGAGGAGAGAGAATCAGAGAGAACATTGTCATTTACGGCCTTTGATGTGCTGCCATAGATAGTCGTGTCATCAGCATAGATGTCAACGAATGATTTTAGTATGTGTTTTGGGAGATCATTGATGTAGATCAAGAAGAGGGTTGGGCCCAGGATGGACCTCTGAGGGACTCCAGCATTAATACTGTGGGTCTCTGATTTCTGCCCATCAACCACTACTCTTATGAGCCTATCAGAGAGAAATGATTTAATGATTGAGAAAACATTTCCAGTTATACCGTAGCTGGAAATCTTGTGAAGTAGGCCTTTATGCCATACCTTATCGAAGAGCTTTGATATGTCAAGAGCAATTGCCCTAGAAATGAAGCTTTTGTCGAGAGATTCGCTAATTCTATGGGATATAATTGATAGCACGTCTGCTGTAGATCTAGCAGGGCGGAAACCATATTGCGTGCCACTAAGAAGGTTATTTCTGCTAAGGTGGTTGACTACTTCTCCATTTAATATAGATTCCAGCAACTTACTCATGACACACAGGAGACTTATTGGTCTATATTGAGAGAGATGACTTATCACCTGAGTTCTTAAATACAGGGCATACTGATGAGGTTTTTAAGGGTGTTGGAAAGCACTTCTCCTTAAGGCAACGCTTAAACAGTTTGATAAGTATGGGGGCAAGTTCTGGTTGTAGCTTTTTTAACACTATAATTGGAATACCGTCAGGGCCAGTTGCTTTACTGGAATCAAGGTTCTTGATTAGCTTGGCGACCTCACGCACAGATATTTGTATGTTACCTAGCGTGTTGTGTGTCGTAGGAGGAAATACGGGGAGTTGATGGCCTTCGTCGCATAGGGTAGAATTTGCTGAAAAGTTCTTAGCAAATAGTTTGGCCTTGTCGGATAGTAACGAGATGACCTCTGGTCAATTTATAATGATTGGAATAGAACGCACGCTTCTGTTCAAGGTCCTATTTGCTATTTGCCAGAACTGGTGGGAACCAAGCCGCCGCTCAGCTACTTTGGATTTAAAAGACTGGGCATATAGCTCTCTTGCATTTTTATTACCCTTTTACAGTGGTTACTGGCGGTCTTGAAAGCAGCTTTAGTTTCAATGCATCTATTACTTTTGTAGCTATGAAAAAAGTGATTTCTGTGTGCGATGGCAGCAGCACATTCAGGGGAGAACCATGACTGGCTGTTAGGTTTTTGTTGGAATATTTTGGATGGTATTAATTGGTGTATGCCTACAAGTAACCATTCGGTCAGGTCTGATACTATAGAGGACACATCATTTTTAAACATGGAATGCAAAGGTAGATCAGATATGAATGTACGGAAGCTATCCCAGTCAGTCATAGAGTATAGGTATACAGTAGAGTGGAGAGGTACGTCTGTAGACATTATATTTCATTTTTATCTTACCTGGTACAACGGATTGGTCGGAGGATCCCAGAAGAGATAGAACGGCACATGAACATAGCTCAGGAGAAGTGGAGAGAAAAAGGTCTAGAAGGCTTGCGTACTGACCGGTAGTATCGGGCACACGGGTGGGCTCGCGAATAATCTGGGTGAGGTCATAAGCAATGGCAAAATCATGACAGAACCTCCCCTCATCATCAGTCTTATTTGAGTGGGTCAGCCATTCCACATTGTGAACATTAAAGTCACCGCAAATGTGAATGTTAACCATGGGATGAGCAGACAGGATGTGGTCAATTTTCTCTGATATACTCTTAAAGATAGTAACTCCGCTGTTGTGGGGGCGATAGAGGGCAAATATAAATGCGGTGGTGTAAGCAAGTGCAACCCGGAAGTACATATAAGGTAAATTAGGGTCTTCTCTGGAGATATCCCTGCCACACGGGAAGCCATCTTTAATGTAGGCACATATTCCATGCCCATGGCGATCTTGGGGATTAGATTTAGATGTTAAGTTAGAGTATCCTTTAATGATGGACTCATCTAGGGAGATGGTCGGCCCTATTCCAGTTTCGCTTAGAAAGAATACGTCTGGTTTTGTCTCCTGTAATTGGGTTTCAACCTCTGGAAGGTTGGAATGTAGACCCCTGACGTTGGAGAAGGAGACATGTAGTAGGAGTCTACGTTGGAAGATGGGGTTCGATTTAAAAAAAAATTAAGTCCAACTCTTTAACGCACGCATGTACACTTTAGCATTTTTTTTATTTATTTGTTTGTTATTTTATTTATTGTTTCCTATTTATTAGTTATTTACTATATTTTTTATTGTTTTATTTCCGTGTCTTATTAGTGAAGGGGCATAACTCTTGTCATTAACATCTATTTCCCCTTACAACTAAATTATTTATCAGTAAAGAAATATTAATTGGATACTGCTTTATAACATGTCCACTTCAAAATGTCTGCTGTTTTGGAATCCGCGAGGGACTTATCTCAAAATATCTTAATATCAAGGGGGATAACAGCTGCGTTACTTTTCTATTAACTACAAAAAATGCTTTTTCATATGTATTTCTAAATGAAACCACCTTTCTAACACAATTATAGTTGGTTCCAACGAACTGTTTCATTATTTACAAGCAAAAAGTCTTTATAATAGTAACAAACGAATTGGCAATATAAAAAATGTGGTGGATATGAACCGACTTTTCTAATTCTAAACTTTTCTTTTTTCTAACCGGGGGAGGGTGCAAAACATTCGCTTTTTATAAATTTGCTAATTCAGCCTAACTAATCAAAATGGAAGGAGTCTGAAATAAATTCAACACAAAATAGATTTTATTTCTGTTCCTACTTGACAGATGCAATTCCATCGCTTGCCTTTCTTGTCGAGTTCTGCAAAATTCCTACAAAAGATGTGCTCTCACTGCTTATTTTCAAAACACCATTTTTTAAATGGGCGCAATTTTTTTTCGCTCTAAATATCAGGTTGACAAGAACGTTCTTAAGGTTTTTAACTTTTCAATTCAGATAAACATATCTCGGCTCAAACAAAATTTTATTGATCGAAATAAGAATCATTAGAATCAACACACTTTTGCCAACGTAAAACGTGTATTTTTGCCAGTAAAGTTCTGGTGGCAATAAAATCGCTGGGGGCGCTTTGATATCGCTTAGGTTTTTGAAGAATTTCTCACGCAGAAAGTTGTCGAGATGCTTGAAACAGTACTAGTCGGTAGATAAGAGGTATGTTGGGTGTGGCAGATGAGGAATAGATTTGTTGCCCAATTTGTTCAACTTCTGCAGGGTCGGTTTCGCGACATTTTTTTTTTTTTTTTTTTTTTTTTTTACACAGTGATCACCACTTATCAAGGCCCGGAAGCCACTCAGGGATAAGGGTTATTGCAAGTACATCACGTTAGTGAGGAGATTTTATGAAGTGTTTAATTAGGGGGGCGGTTCATAAGGAATTTGTTAACATTAGACTTAAAGACATCCAAGTTGTAGTCCGGAGGGAAGCAGGCAGGCGGAACAGAGTTCCACAGGCGTGCAGTTCTAAGAAAGAAGCTTTGCTCATGAAATCCGCGTTTTGATTTAGGCACAGATATAGAGTGGGGGAAATTTTTCACAGTGGATTCAGCTAGACGGGTGATTTTCGTGAAAGTTTGGCGAGGGGGGACCAGGGATTGGAGTTCAGACGAGCACCTGCCATGAAAATAACGATAAAACAAGGATAGGCTCGCAACGTCTCTTCTGTGGGAGAGGGGTTGCAGGGTAGAGAAAAGGGCATCCCCCACTAAACCACGAAGTCTATTTTGTACTCTGTCAAGGCATGATAGGCTGTTTTTGGCAGCTCCTGCCCAGATATGGCAACAGTATTCCATCCTTGGCCGTACTTGGCTTTTATATAGATAGAGAATTGCATCAGTAGTGAGATATCTTCTGGAGCGGTAGAAGGATCCCACCATCTTTCCTGCGACCTTGGCAACAGACTTGATGTACGTGTTCCATTTCAGATCAGGAGTAAAGGTCAAACCCAGAAGCTTGTCAAAACACGGGGCCTCACCCAGACGAGAGCCATCCATCACAATTGATGCCAACTGGGGATCAGAGCGTTGATGATGTAAGGATAGGAGTTTGGTTTTAGATGCATTAAAGGTAACTAGCCACATCTTCCCCCACTGAACCACGCGCTCGAGATCAGAGGAGAGAGAATCCGAGAGAACTTCGTCATTTACAGCCTTTGATGTGTTGCCGTAGATGGTCGTGTCATCAGCATAGATGTCAACGAATGATTTAAGTATGTGTTTAGGGAGGTCATTGATGTAGATCAGGAAGAGAGTTGGGCCGAGGATTGACCCCTGAGGGACTCCAGCATTTATATTGCAGGCCTCCGATTTTTGTCCATCTACCACTACTCTTATGAGCCTATCGGAGAGAAATGATTTAATGATTGAGAAAACATTTCCAGTTATACCGTAGCTGGAAATCTTGTGAAGTAGACCCTTATGCCATACTTTGTCAAAGGCCTTTGATATGTCAAGAGCAATTGCCCTAGAAAGGAAGCCTTTGTCAAGAGATTCACTAATCCTGTGGGATATAACCGTCAGCACATCTGCAGTAGATCTTGCAGAGCGGAAACATGCGGTCGAGCATTGTTGTGGAGGAGAATTTGACCTTTTTTGTTGACGGGTGTTGTTGTCGAAGTTTCTGGTGCATTTTATCAATTTTTTGACAGTACTTCTACGCCGTAATGGTTTCGCCTGCATTTAAAAAAAACTGCAAGTGATGGGACCGGTCGCAAACTACCAAACAGTCAGCATGACATTCTTTTGATGCAACTCTAGCATCGGAAAGTGTCGTGGGGCTTCGTCGGCGTCTAACCACTGAATCGACCGTCGCAGATTGACACCTTATATAGAGTGTGGTGTCATCAGCATATATACCCATCTCAGATGTACTCTCAGATAAAGAGTCGTTGGCCATTGATATTGGTGGTAGAGAAGTTTCTTGTAATTATTGAAGGAAACAAGTTTAGTCTTGGCAGCATTGAACCTGACCATCCATTTTTGTCCCCATTCCACTAAAGATTGGAGGTCATCCTCTAGTGTTTCTGCCATTTCTTTAGATATGTGTTCATTTGTTTTCCTGTCGTGTCTGTTATAGAGTGTGGTGTCATCAGCATATATACCCATCTCAGAGGCAATTTTGTCGGGGAGGACATTTATGAATATAAGGAACATTAGAGATCCAAGGATAGACCCTTGGGGCACTCCCGCATTTATACCATATTGTTTAGATGTACGACCGTCGAGGACAACCTGGATTTTACTCTTATCTAAGAAGGATTTAATTATGTTAAGTATTCTACCAGTGATATCGTATGATCTAATCTTCCTGAGGAGACCCTCATGCTATAGCCTGTCAAAAGCCTTAGATATATTTAGAGCTACCGCTCTACCCTCCACCGCTTTGTCCAGTGAATGGTATCTACGTTCAGAGATTACAGTGAGGATGTCTGCTGTGGAACGGGCTTGTCTAAATCCATATTGTTGGTCAACCAGAAGTTTAGCATCTGCAAGGTGATGGACTAGAGCATGGTTAATTAAGATCTTAAATATTTTGGAAAAAAGCGAGAGGAGGCTAATGGGGCGATAATTTAATGGACCAGTTCTTTCACCAGAATTCTTGAATACTGGTACAACAGAAGCAGTTTTCCAACAGCCCGGAAACCAAGATTCATTAAGACATTTGTTGTAGAGTTTGGAGAGAACTGGAGCTATTTCGGATGATCAATTTTTTAACAGAACAGCTGGGATGAGATCGGGTCCACATGCTTTTGAAGTGTCAAGGCTTTTTATGATAGCATGCACCTAAGTAGGGGTGATTTTCAAATCGTCTAGTGTGGAGTTTGCAGCAAACCGACTGACAAGCATGTTAGCCTTTTCGGTTGCTGAGCAAACAACCTTGTGATTGTCGGTTAGTGGGGGAATTGTTGATTGCCCATTATTTACTACACTGCTGTAGATTTTCCAGAAGTAACGAGTTCCTTATTTTGTGCTTCGATGCGTTTTTTAGTGGTTTCAGAAAATTCTCTCTTAGCTGTCGCTATTTCTTTCTTTGCGTTACTTCTAGCTTCTATATACTTCTGTCTGTTTGGACTGGACTTATATCGGTTAAATCTGCGGTATGCATGCTGCCTTTGAGCAATGGCAGTTGCGCAAGTCGAAGTAAACCATTGGGGAGAGTGGGGCTTGCTATAAAATTTCCGCATGGGAAAATGTGCTTAAATTGCAGTTTTTAACCATTGAGTTGTCTCATTTGCGCACTGTTCAGCAGTACGAGAAATATATTTCCTCCATGAAGCATCTCTGATAAGATCTCTGATGGCCTCCCAGTCAGCCTTTTTATAATATCTCGTGGTTTTGAGCGCTGGCTCCTCAGTTTTGGCTCTAGAGTTTAGGGTGATTTAAACCATTATCATTGCATTGGGCTGTTGGCATTCGGGAACTGATATCAGAAACAGATCTAGAAGTAATGCGTGTTGTTCTTGCTGGTCGGTGAAACGAGTTGGAAACGTAAGCATTTGTGATAGGGAGCGAGATATAGAGAAGCTATGTGTTGTGCTACCCGCTCCATCTGTGTAAGTAAACTGTGTCCATCGCTTTATTGCAGATTACAAAATAATCAATATTTCAGTAAATATAAGTTATAAAAAGCTGAAAATTACACCATCCAAGGACTGTATTAAGGTGAGATAAATCCTAAAATTTCATCAAAATTCATGTCATATTTAAAAAGTTATGTTATTTTTTTAATATTCAAGGAATTTTCACCGTCCATCGCTTTATTGCAGGTCTCATAAAATGCCAAAAAAGGACGTTTAACAGCTACCGAGAAGTAGAGGATTATTGCAGGACTAGCAGAAGGACTCTCGATCATAAATTTAGCCACAGAACTAAAAAGGGATCCCCGAACTTTAGCTACATTCGTCAAGAACCCCAACATCAAGTCCAGGAAAGATAAGGGGACAAGGAGGAACCTTTCTGATCGGGATCTTCGAAAAATTCGTAGAGAAATTGTGCGCAACCAAAACAGCACCAGTGCAACAATTTTTGCGAGGGCTGGAGTCATACCAAGGTCCAGACAAGCCCGATGCAATGTACTGAATGAAATTGCAAGAAACATCAATCCTATTCCAAGGCCTCCATTGAGCCAAACCCACAAAGAAAAACGATTGTCTTGGGCACAAAAATATATGAAAATGGATTGCCAAAATGTTCTGTTTACAGATGAGGCGCGTGCTACCCTTGATGGACCGGACGGATGGGCCAAAGTTTGGAATCCAAATGGGACTCCAACGCCTTATAGATTTCGTCGCCAATAGTGAGGTGGAGGCATAATGTTTTGGGCGGGAATTATTGGGGATAAGCTATGTGGACCATTCCGAGTGCCAGAAGGTGTCAAGCTCACCAGCAATGCCTACACTGCCTTTCTAAATGAGAATTTGTTACCATCGCTAGATGATCTTACCTTGTCACGTCGTTTTAAGATTATTTTTATGCATGACAATGCCCCATCTCATGCTGCTAGGGCAACTACATCCTTCCTTGGATCTCAGGGCTTTGTTGGAGAAACCCTCATGTCCTGGCCACCGTTTTCTCCGGACCTTAACCCCATCGAACACCTATAGTCAATATTGAAACGAGGAGTTTATGAAGGAGGAGAGCAGTTTTCTTCGAAGGATGCCCTATGGAACAAAATAGTCGACGTTGCCAGAACCATTACTCCATCTCAGATCAAACAATTGACCTCCTCGGTGGACAAAAGGTTGTTTAATGTAATTTCAAAACATGGGGGATATGTGGACAAATAATTCGTTTGTTTGACACTTAGCCCTCGGGATGTGCCTTTGTTTTTGTTAATTTTCACCAGAAAATGTGTTCAATATGAATTTATGATGCTTTGGTATTGTTTTATTGAGCTAAAACATTATCTTAGAAGACTTGCAATAAAGCGATGGACGGTGAAAATTCCTTGAATATTAAAAAAATAACATAACTTTTTAAATATAACATGAATTTTGATGAAATTTTAGGATTTATCTCACCTTAATACAGTCCTTGGATGGTGTAATTTTCAGCTTTTTATAACTTATATTTACTGAAATATTGATTATTTTGTAATCTGCAATAAAGCGATGGGCACAGTTTAGAGAATCCAAGCCAGTCTTTGTGGTGGACATTAAAGTCACCAAATACATGTACTTGTGCGCTAGTGTCGAGGGCAGTGCTGTGTCTATGTTGTCAGAGACTTTGTTTATTATGGTGAAGTCCTGGGTCGAAGGAGAGCGGTAGAGAAAATAAAAGTAGCTAATGTTAAGTTGCATGTTTAGTCTAAAACATATAAAGGCTTGATCGTCCGATTCTAGGTTTGTTTCTCTAGTCACGGGAAGGGTATTACGAATGTAGACTCCATGTCTGTGCATATGTCTGTCAGAGTCCTTACGGCAGAGTGGGAGATATCCAGGCATGTTAAAGTAGTTAGAGGGGATGGAGAAGTATAGGTTAGTCTCACTTAGTGCTAAGATACCCGGGGTATTTGTTAGGAGAAATGCTTCAACATCAGCCAAATTAGTTCTAAGCCCACGGATGTTCCTGAATGCAAGCCTCAAGGGAGGAGGCAAGTTGGATTTGTTTGACCCTAAGTCTGGTTTAAGCTTATTTTTTTATTGTACTGTCATTATATTTTTAAAAGAGTTTCAGTTTAGGTAAGGGGGGCTGAACAAGAGGTTATGCAGAGTACCAGACATGCAACACAAGTAGACCATCAGCTGACCTTTCTTCAACTAGGATTGTGGCATCAGGAAAGCCCACCGGGGATGAGTGCAAGGCCCCTTTCCATGCGCGACATGGCACTACAAACATCGCGATATTATACAACTGTTGATGGGGCAGCCGCTCTAAGCGCTGTCAAAGAGTTCGGGCAGCCAGGAACTGTCAATCCGGTACCCTCAATCCATCAGAAGAAGGTCCACCCAATCTAATTGCACAGACATATGTAGTACTCAAGCACTCCCAAGTGACCAGTTTTGAGGGGTGGGATGTGTCGGGAGTGGGGAAAACGGCGTTCATTGCCTTGGACAAGAAACAAGATCGACCACTGAGTGTTTCTGTCGAATTACTGTGATAGCGTCTCTGCGCCTAACTAATAGGCAAAGAAGGGGTATGGAAGCCGGACGATAGACACAGTCTATATCTACTCCTTAAGGAGTTTATATTTGCAAACCGGTAATTTGTCACCAGCTGTAGGAAGGTTGTCATCCAATACTGAAGAGGCCTCCTTCCCCTTTGGTTTAGTTTCAGAGTTTTCCGTCTCCTAGACGGATTATCTGGGAAGATGTACTGGGTCCGTCAGCACTGAGAGGGTTTGCTCCGCGCCTGGGTCCTAATCCAGGTATTTCTGCAACCCCGCGTGGTTAGTTAATGTTACTGGGTTAGTTTGTAGAGGTTATATATCTGCTGAATAGTTACACTCCTCAAAGTGATTTAGGGGCATTGCTATTTCATTATTACTGGATAAAGTGGGTAATTAAGCTCATGCAGTGTAAGCAATTATGTTTGTAAGCAGGCTTGTTAGAAAGGCTATTTCAATAAAATTCAACAAATTATAGTATATTAGCAGGTGGATCCGACGTTGGCCGGGATTGAATGATTATCAACGAATTTTTCGCACTCTCATTTTTCTTTTCTTTTTTTTTTTTGTCATCGACATCGGTGAAAGCGATTGATTGTCTGCTCTTATTAAGAACCCATCGCGGTGTACCGGGACGAAGTTTCACATACCTCCTCGCGGTGACTTAATCCACAATACATTGTAGTCTACATTGCACTGCAGCGAGCCTTCAGTTGGTTTTCTAAAACGACGTTTTATATATAATAGCTCAAATTAAAGTTATAAATGAAAAAGTCAAGTATTATGTTTCAGTTGTTCTCTAGAAAATATTCATTTCGAACGCGCTCCTGTCATATCAAAGAACCTACTTTTGTTTTTATGCTTAGCCCTACTGCTTGTGCGGTGATAATGGCTTGAATTTAAGTTTAAAATGCAAAAGTCAAGTATCATTGTGCAATTATACTTTAAGCAGAAACATTCATTTCCAACGCGTCTCAGTCATATCAAAGAACCTACTGTTGATTTTATATGCAAAGCCTTTCTACTTGTGTAGTAATAAAACTTCTCAAATGCACTTGTGATGTTAGGTTGTGCTAGGTGTTAACTTTGGTCAAAATCGCATGTTTCCTCTTCTCATCGGACTATTTTAATATCGATTCTCGGTACTTATCATCCTGATACAAAACTTATATAACACTGTCAGGTACAAAAAGTACTTTCGTGTGAAATTCCATAAAAATCGACGCAACCATTTTGGAGTCCATAGGGAACGAACGCACACACTCATACGCACAGACACCGTTCCTTTTATATAATATATATATATATATATATATATATATATATATATATATATATATATATATATATATAGAGAGAGAGAGAGAGAGAGAGAGAGAGAGAGAGATAGATAGACTCGTTTAAAATAAACAGTTTTATCAATTCTGATTTGATGGAACGAAATAAAATTCACTAGAATGCACATTTTTTTTTCTAACTAGTAAACCATCTTAATCTTTTGTTAATCCTTGGAAAATAAGAATGAACTGCTTTGTGGCCCATCGCAATTCGAAAAAAACTTGAATGTTTTTAAATGGCGGATAAAAAGTCATTTATGGCTTAAGAATCTTTAAACTCTTATTGCTCCGTTGCTTACAAGCAAACACATTGTAATAGGAACAACATTTTATGGCAATAATAAATCAAGGTAACTAATAACATACACAAACTATGTTTGGTGTAAAACGGCTTTTCCCCACTCTTCACTTTTATAGAAGTGCACAATTTTTATAGCTTTCCTTATGTAGAGGTTAAGTAACGATGAGCCTAGGAATACCAAATGGGCGACCATTTAGAAAGGCTAGGCGCTGCATGTACCGTGCCGAATCATAGAAAATTTCCAGGTTGGTATCTGGGGGCGCGTTTAACTCACGGACGGATAAACTCCCGAATCAAACGGAAAGCAACCCTAACGCAACCGTCTTTACTTGTCTTCCCGTGATTACCATGGCGCTACAATTCGGTGAGTGGTGGTCGCCAACGCTGTTAAAACAGCAGGGCCGTTGCATGTATGAAATGTAAACTAATCCAATCCAAATGGTAGGACTTGAATTTTTTTTTTTTTTTTTTTTTATAAATTCTTTATATACTTATATATTAAAATTCTTTATATGTTCTTTCATAAACTTGATTCCTGACTTCTAATAAAATGATCTTAACAGTTTTAGTCTTATAACAAATGTATTTAATTAATAATTTAAGGATTGTTAAATAAACACGGAAAACAAAAATAACCGAAAGTACAATTCCTATGTAATTCCAAGGATTGAAAGTTAATAAATAACAAATGTACATTATCTTAATACATTATTGCAGTTTCACGGAGCATCAGATTTTCAGAAGTATATTAATATAATCCTTACTATCTTTATGCATAAAAACAAATTCAATTAACTTGTAATTGTATTCAAATGTATACAGACGTTAAATATTTTATGGATACACTTTTGACAAATAGACCTCGTGTGAAACTGCAATAAAATATTAAAACAAGTTTATGATTCACAAGATATATTTTCTAAATTTTAAATAATGGAAAATCAAAAGGATACTGTAATAATTTAGTTTGACATTCAAATGTATATTAAAACAAATAAAGTACTGCATGTTATTTAGATTAATCGGATGAATGCTATCATATTGAGTGTTATTATCACAATGTTTCGGTCAACATAGCCTCCGCAAATACCTGTGGCGTAGTGGATAACATACTTGGCGAAATTCAGTTGTAATTTACACTCTTCTTTTGAAGGTTCAATCCTCAGTAGAAGCAACACTAAAGATACAATTGCAAAATTATTTAAGAATTTTACCCAGTTACGAATGACTGAATGAGAGCATGCTACCACCGTGAAGAAAATACGGGTTCTGTTCGAAATTTTATGCGGGTTCTCGAGTTCGACAAAATACTTAGGTTACATCGACTGAAACGAGATAAAAAATAACACTCAAGATAATAACATTAGTCCAAATGATCCAAATAATATGAATTATCAATCCTTATCTCATAGATTCAAAAACAAAATAAAATACTATTTACGAGAAACTAATAAAATGTTATTGTTGATAAGGAGTAGTGCATTGGGTAAGCATAAAAATAATATACGAACACGATATAGACATTAAGTTTAGGGACACTTTTTTTGCACGTTGAATACATGCTTACTAATAATCATCGTTTCAAAACTCAAAAGGCCGCAACTGTTTAACTCGGACATGAAATGAAGACTCTTGATTGCATACTAGTTGATTTAACGACTTAATAATAATATGTTATTTTAACATCACAGCTTTCTGAATGACCAACAGTATGGATTTAGACAAGCCCGTTCCACTGCAAACATCCTAACTGTAATCTCTGAACGTATATACCATTCACTGGACAAAGCGGGGGAGGGCAGGGCGGTAGCTCAAGATATATCTAAGGCTTTTGACAGGCTATGGCATGAGGGTTTCCTCGGGAAGATTAGATCATACGGTATCACTGGTAGAATACTTAACATAATTAAATCCTTCTTAGATAAGAGTAAAATCCAGGTTGTCCTCGACGGTCGTACATCGACACAATATGATATAAATTCGGGAGTGCCCTAGACGTCTATTCTTGGACCTCTATTGTTCCTGATATTCATAAATGACCTCCAGACAAAATTGCCTCTGAGATGGGTATAGATGCTGATGACACCACACGCTATAACAGGCACAATATGAAAACAAATAACCACATATCTAAAGAAATGGCAGAAACACTAGAGGATGACCTCCAATCTGTAGTGGAATGGGGACAAAAATGGATGGTCAGGTTCAATGCTGCCAAAACTAAACTTGTTTCCTTCAATAATTACAAGAAACCTTTATCTACCACCAATATCAATGGCCAACGACTCTTTATCTGAGAGTACATCTTTCAAACTCCTTGGCCTAACGTTCACAGGGAATATGAGTTGAAACAATTACATTGGGGGCATTACCATGGACGCTGCAAGGAAGGTGGGCTCTCTCTACCGTGCTAGAAAACTACTAACACCCGAAAGTATCCTGTACCTCTATAAGGCCACCATTCGCCCATGTATGTAGCATTGCTGTCATATTTGGGATGTTGCATCTGCTACTAGTCTCTCACTCCTTGACAAGGTTCAAAAGAGAGTCGCAAATCTGATAGGCCCTGAACTGGCATCTAAGCTTCAGCTTCTGTCCCGTCGACGAAATGTTGCATCCCTCTGCCTGTTCTACAAGTATTTTAATGGTGAATGCTCTGACAAACTGCAAGCAATTGTGCCCCCACGACGGGAACACCGTCGACAAACCCGACAGGCTTCTAAATCACACCTCCACACTGTAGAGATCCCTAGCTGTAAAAGATCTTTCTACTCCAGTAGTTTCTTCCCCAGAACCGCTAGACTTTGGAATTCCATTCCAGATCCCTGCTTCCCCAACTGTACTGACGTGTAGAAGTTCAAGTGCAACGTGAACCGACATCTTGCTGCCTAAATACCTACATAGTACTCCAGTAGTTGTTGCCTCTGATAGTAGCCCCCTACACCAAATTGGTAATGTGCCTTGTTTGGGGTGAAAATGTAATAAAAAAATTTTTAATAAATTCAATAATGAGTTAATTTAACGTCTCCTATATGCTTTTAGTTCATCGCCTGGTGCTATATTTTCATACCCAACTCACTACTCATCATGTATATAGCTCAAACTTATACCAATCTATTTCTCCATTAATACTCTCTCTGAGGATTGTCTTCCATATTTAGCTGTATATAAAATTACTCTTCATTTCAATAAAGCGTTTCTACACCAAAGAATAAAATCGTTTACATCGGTTCTACTTTTTTCTTTTGCGTTTCTACCAATTTTTGCCATTCTTATTCACTATTCGGTACTTATGTAGAATAGGGATTGCGTTATCGTCGGCATAATACAGCTCGATTACTTAAACCGCCAGTAGAAGCCGAATGAAAACTTGGTGTATTTTGTATCGGAAACGATGGTCAATGTTTAAAACGATAGAAAAACAATTTAAAATTAACAAAAAAATAATATTGTAATCATCAAAAGGAGTCATCCCATGATAATTTTAATGAAAACGTGGTACTTGTAGAGTTCACGGACTGTGCTAAAAGGAATAGTGTTATTATTTAGAAAACCATTCTTTACAAGGGCTTTTTAACTATTTTGTACTAACAATTTAATGAAAACAAAGGCATCGTTTGTCGATTATCGGCTGCTGTAAATGCATTTACTAAGCGTTTTACCATCTTTCAGCAGTTTACTTAAACAGCCTGGAATATGCCGACCATAACGCAGTTCATATTCTGCATAAATATCCAATATTCTATACACTAAACATTACGTATACTATATATATTTATATAATTATATCTATTCGTCTCAATGTTTTCCTTTTTATTTATTATACATCCAAACAATAATTATTATAACTGAATCTTTGAACCTAAGAAAAACGTATCCATTTGTGAACTTTATTTGAAGCCGACATCGTTCATTTACTTCTGAGTTTCTTTATTCAGAATCTTCTGAAACCACTCGGTCTAACCTTTGACAACAAGAAGCAAATGTATTCATTCCAACGTAGCTTAACGCTGTTCCTTCAATTCTCGTTTAATTTTACGAGAAAGACGAACGTAGCCCAGTAAATCCTACGACGATGCCATAAAAAGGAAAATGTCATTCAATCAATGAACTAAGAATCCATAAAGAAAAAACGATGTCAGCTGTGTACAGTTGCAGGCCTAGATACGTGCCTGTGTGGTTTAATCGTGGATTCAAGGGACATTAATTAAAGTATAATTTCGTAAAATTCTGACAAATGTATTATTATTATTATTATTATTATTATTATTATTATTATTATTATTATTGTTATTATTATTATTGTGATTATTATCATCATCATCATTATTATTATTATTATTGTTGTTGTTATTATTATTATCATCATAATCATTAGTATTATTATTGTTGTTATTATTATTATCATTATTATTATTATCATTATTATTTTTATTATTATTATTGTTATTATTATTGTTATTATTATCATCATCATCATTATTATCACTGTTATTATTATCATCATCAGTATTATTATTGTTGTTGTTGTTATTATTGTTATTGTTATTATTATTGTTATCATCATCATCATTATCATCATTATTATTATTATCATTATTATTATTTGCATGAAACATTACCTTTATATTTATTATTTTAGTTCTTCGAACTACTGTTCTCATTTTGGATGTAATTTTCAAAACGTTTCAGTCGATTTAACCCCCGTTGAACTTGGATATCTTACTGTCGAACTCCGGCATTTTTTTTGCCGAAGTCGGAAATATGCACGGAATTTTGGACTAGGTCGTTTATCCATGCGAACAGCATGCTCTTGTCCAATCAGCCATGACTAGGTAATAGTCCTAAGTAATTGGCAATTTTATTTTAAGTGTCGCCTGAACCTTCAACCTTTCTTACCAAGTACCTTATCTACTACGTCACGAGTCCTTACGAACAAGTCCAGTATTTTTAAATGTATAATCTTACTACTTAATCACTATTTATTAATACATACAATTACTATATATATATATATATATATATATATATATATATATATATATATATATATATAACTGCTTCATTTACTCACATAAAATTAATATACGAAAGTATAAATTTATGCGTAAACTTTAAGTATTTACTTCAAAAGTGCTCAATACATATGAAGAGCTAGTTAGTAAGTTATAAAATGTATATGGCGATTACGCTACATTGAATATTCCGCGTTTCATCCACTCTAGGACTCTTCAGGCTTATGAAGCAGACGTATCAGCTAACATAAAAATAACAAACTTCCTGGGCGTCACGTTAAATTTAGATAAAAACACATATGAACCCTACTTAAAAGATAACGCTACTCCATTATACGTAAACCCTAAGTCCAACCACCCACCATTAATTATAAAACAGATTCCAAACTCGATCATAAGTAGACTCAGTTATAACTCAAGCGATGAAAATGTATTTAACAGGTCAACCAATATCTATGAAACAGCCCTAAAAATAGTGGATACAAAAATATCGATATCAAATATAAGCAATAAAACACCAATAACTATAATAAAATTTATAATAAAAATAGAAGAAAAAGAACTATAATTTGGGATACGGCCCCATACAATCAAATGTTAAAAACAAAAGTTTGAAAGAAATTTCTAGATCTTATTGAAAAACACTCTCTCGCAACCAACCCCTTACACAAAATTTTCAATAAAAATACCTTAAAGTTATCCTACAGCTGCTGCGAAAATTTAGAGATGATAATTAAAACACATAATAACAAAATATTAAATAAAAATAATGTAAACAACAACAAAATAAACAATAAAAAGTAGACACCATGACAAAAATAAAACTAACACTAGCAGAAATAATAATAATAATAATAATAATAATAATAATAATAATAATAATAATAATAATAATAATAATAATAATAAACCAACCCCGGACAAAAACAACCATACTAGAAATAAAAATAAAAATACTAATAACGAACAAGATGAATGCAACTGTAGACACCGCACACTTTGCCCACTTCAAAATAAATGTCCAACCAAAAGTATAGTTTATCAGGTCACAATATTTGCGAAAGAAACCCCAAATAACAAAAAATATTACGTAGGTATGACTGCCTTAGATTTCAAAACTCGATATTATGACTACAAAAGTACATTCAACAATAAAAAAACACCGTGTGAAAACAACGCATGCAAATAAATACTGGGAACTTAAGGAAAGCGAATATTCGCCGGTAGTCGACTGGAAAATAATAAGACAAGCTGCCACATGTAGACCTAGAAGACCCATGTAGATTATGCCTTCATGAAAAATTTTCTATTCTGTACTTTAAATAACCCCAACATCTATTAAACTGTAGAAGAGAAATATAGAACAACTGTGTTCACAGGACAAAATTTACTCTAGGATAGCGATACAAAATAATTTTAAAACTAACAAAAACAATAGAAAATAAACAAATAAATAAATTAAATGAACATGAATACACATAAACTATCACAAATATCTAGTTTATATATATATATATATATATATATAAACTAACATAAAAAAAATTTAAAAATAAATAAATAAAACCCTAACCTAGATTTAAAACAGGTCCAGAAACTAGATATCCAGGGTAAATACAGCATACACAAAGGAACAGGTCAACGAGATGTCAAATAGGCCTTTGTCCGGTAAGTGCATGTTCTTTGGCTGATAGGAAGGGCGCAGTGGATACTAGAAAGCTGATTGGCTAACTAAAATCTCAATAGAAGATGTGTATATAAAAACGATAGACAACCACAAAATTCGCGCATAAGCCTGAAGAGTTCTAGAGTGGATGAAACGCGGAATATTCAGTGTAGCTGAATCGCCATATAAATTTTATAACTTACTATATATATATATATATATATATATATATATATATATATATATATATATAAATTCAAAATGGAGTCATGTAAACATATTATAAGGTATTTGCAGCTTCCCTTCCAATTTTCGGATTTTAATCATGTCAAAACGCACTTTATCTCCTTTTGATGGATTGGTTGTTGCTATTTCTCCTGGTGAGTTAAGATAAAATAGATTCACTGATTGATATAATAATAAAGTAAATGATTTTATCCTACGAAGGAGATACTGTCAAGAATTGTAAATGTCAACTAAATTAAAGGAATCAATTATAAGATAATCAACATCATGAACTTTGGAATATAGACTTTTGTCATCTATTCATTATATTGCTCTGTAATTATATTGAGCTTCTTAAATAAGGATCGGTATATATTATAAGGAAATAAATATATATATATGTACATATATAGAGAGAGAGAAAGAGAGAAAGAAATACAATATATATTTTTATATTTTTAACATTGAATTGTGTTCTTACTTGCGTCAGTGTGGTTTGATTGCAGACTAATATCACATGATATATTTCTAGAAAAATTTTTCTTCTTTAGATATGTGTTCGGATTTCGTTCAAATGTGTATATGTTTTGCTCTGAATAAATTATTTTATATAACTTACAAAAATCCATTACTTCTTTCGGTGTTACGCATTCTCAGTTCTACGTTTATATCGACTACCTTTCAAAATATCCATGTTGGATATAGGGACTATTCCAGTATTGGCTACGTTACGAATTTAAGATTTTTTAAATTGATTGTAAGGCTAATGCGTTCAGTATATCATCAATAAACTATCATTCTTGAGATACTGCATATTGCTTTTCCGATTAAACTGCATGTGTTGGATGCGCAGGGAATCAAAATATGTTTTCTCTTAGTAGTTTAACTACAAAGACCTGAATAAATCAATAATCTCTTTTCCTGGACGCCACAGTAATATAACTCCTCCCATTTTACAATGTTTTATACATGAAAATATTTCAATATTTCGACTTATGTAATGCGATTCTTTTCTGTTTGCACAATTTTCCAGATGCTTGTAAAAGTGTGTACCTTGACAGAACCATTCAAGTTAACTTTAGGCTGTGGTGTAGTCAATTCAAATGCCAAAACATATCATCCCATTTTTCATCAACGCAAAGTTTAAATCTAATTTCTATTCATAAAAAGACTCAGTTCGCTCGCGAAAGGCATGAATGATCCTGCAGTCATGTCTACAGAAATTCTCTGACATAAAATCGAATACTATTATTCAAATCGGTTTCAAGCAACAGCAAACTCTATTTAAATACCGCTAAAATTACTATCTGCCAAGAGGATGATTCCAATAAAATCATATTTATTCAAATAGAAAATGTTGGTTTTTATGAAGTAGAAAGGTCATGCTATCGTCAGAATAGTCCGAATGGTTAACAGAAAAGGCCGGAAGGTGCCGAATGAAAGTTATGTGATTTTTCTGTCTTTTTTTTTCATAAAAAGGCTGGACAATTTTTTTTCTATGAGTATGGAACCGATTCATTGAAAACATAATGAAAAAAATGAAAACATTATTCTTGAATATATATTAGGCAATTTTTATGAAATTTTTAGAAATTAAAATTCAAATTAAGACAAACATTAATTCTAAGTTTCATGAATAAATATTTACTTTTTGAATAACAAACAACTACTAGAAAGCAAATATTTTTATTTGATTTTTCTCTTTTTACAATATGTTTATGATATTTTTATTCAAATCAAGATTAGTATTTAGTTTATTTTTAATAATAAACCAATGATTACAGACAAATATGTTTATAGTTTTTGTATTAGGGTTAAATGACTCAATGTTTTTGGCACCTAACGATGTTTTCCGTAAACCACTCAGACAATTCAAGCGGTCCTTATACTGGATACGTGCCAAAATTTTAATCCCCAGCTTTATTATTATGGTTATAATTACTTAATTAATTGTAGTTCTTACTCCATTAGTTTCTTATGATTTATGAACCAATCAGCGAATTGGTTCCTCCTGGTGATAGTGTAGTGCTGGATGGGGTATCTAAGCTGATAGCTGCTACGAACAAAAAGTGCAGTTATGGAATGTGCCTCGTAGCACTTGCTGGAATGTGACTCGTAGAACTTGCTGCCTCCCCATCGTAATCCAAATAGCAGTAAAATCCTGTAGAGGTCCCCCGATCCGGGGAGCATTCTACTCTGAATTTCCTCCCTGTATCCTGCTTCTCCAACTGTACTACGCAAAAGTGTAATACTCAACTTTTTATTTTACCTCCTTGTAGGTATGGTCCCGAATTCACAGTAGTCCTTTAGGTCTCATTTGCAATGTGCTTTGTTTGGGGTGAATATGAGTATAAAATAACGAATGCTCTTCATTTTTTCTTATGGTAGCTTAATTGGTTAAGTACGACTTGTCAGTTCGAACCTTACGTGAGTCATAAACATTTTTACTCATATTATGTCTCATAATGAATTTAACTTCTTCAAACTAGGATAGTAAGCATATTGATTATTTTGCTATTGTTTTCCTGATTTTTTGGAAGATGAGAATTGATAATTCGTATTATTTGGATTCTTCTGAATACTGTTTTCATCTTGAGTTTTATTTTCACAAAGTTTCGGCTGATGTAACCTCCTACCTACTACCAATGTATTTTGTAGAACTCTGGAATCTATCTGTCAAACTCGGGAATCTGCACAAAATTTAAATTTTTATTTAATCCACGGAAGTAGCATGCTATCGTTCCGTCAGCCATGACCGAGCAAAAGTAATTCGTGATTGTATACTAGGAATTGAACCTTGAAGTTTCAGTAATGTATAAATTACTTCGTAATTTCACCAAGCATTTTTATCCACTACGCCACAGGTCCACGTGGCCACAACATTATGAGTATAACATTCAAGATGAGTACAGTAGCATGAATAATCCAAATAATATGATCATTTGGCTTTTGAAATGGATATAGTTTATGAAAAAAAGGAGGCAGACAATGTGAGGTATCCCTGCTAGTGGAATATATAAAAGTGTGCATCGCACTTTTCCTGTTTGTGTTTTACATACTATTGTTGGGATGATTGATCGGAATCGAGAATCGGAAAAATCAGGATTTTTAGGGGTATCGGAATCGGAAAAATTTATGCCTATTTTCCGCTACCAAAACGATTCTTTCAGCTGTTTTTTTTTTAATTGGTGTTGTTTAAAGCAAAACCTTCCACTGCTGGTCGTGATGATGAAATATTAAATAGCTATTGATTTTAAATACCAGTAAAACTAAAACCTAAAGATCATCCGTATTTTTGCGTTTGAGAAATTATTTTCACATTTAACATGCGTCTTTACATCTATTGTTAAATATTTAGAGATTTATAAAAAATCGGAATCGGAATCGGTAATTGTATCGAAATCGAAAGAAATATTGGGATCGTCTTATCACTAGTACATACGCAATTAACATTCGGAATTAAATACAATTAACATTCGGAATTAAATCAATGTCATAAGTTATTAAGACAATTAGATATCTACGTCTATCAAACAGGGGATTTTAGATGCGTATTCGTCAAAAAAGTGATTTAACAAAGGACCTTTCGTTCTTTTGTTTATTCTGTAATGCTACTTACACTTTTTAATTGTATCTAATAAGTATACTTATTAGTTTATCTAAATTTAAGGCAAAATAAGTCTAGTTAATTTTCTCTAAATGAGCATTATATTTAATACTCGTGATAATAGCGTTTTCTATAAATTAGTATGCTTTATATTAAAATCATGATAATAAGGAAGATTATAAATGAAAAAGAAATAAAAGGAAGTCTTATGACTATTACGTCATCGAGCATTGATGCCAATGAGAAAGTCCGAAAAATATTGACAATCAGTGTAAGGAGAAAACTCACTGTTATAAAAAAAATAGCATACTGTATGACTAGCATTATCTCCTACTACCTTTGTGGCATAAATAATCACAGCAAGAACTCTTAGTCAGAATAAATACAACTATATACACTGTCTTATTTATTAGACAAATCTTTTAATAGTTTTTATAGTTTTGGTTAATTAAACGTTTCTGGTCTGTCAAACAGGAAACAGCTCATATTATTTTATATGTAAAAATATCGACGAACTAAATTTTATGCATATGAGCGGTAATATTGAGCCTAGGAGAAGATGTAACACATTAAGGGTTGATATAAGAAAATCGATATTGATAAATATGATTTAACTGAAAAGACAATGGATACCATATGTATCATGAAAACTCTTTACTAAAGCATAGATTCCAGCTACAGTATCACTGGAAATACCAGTGCCTCGGAAGTCTGTTTCCACCCTAACAGTTTTCAAAGATGGAATAATGGTTTTCAAGCAAATAAATCTAAACAATGCATATTTATACCAAGATGACAGTGAAAGTAAAAAGTAAGGTCGAAAAATAGGCTAGTCCTTATCAAGATGATCTTTGGAGGATATATCTTATATTTTCATACATATTCCAGTGATAATATTTAAAGTAATGCAATAGTATTGACAGAAATCGAAACCAATACGCCAGCGCTGTAAGTACTTATGTCTTCCCCCTTCTTCCACGATATCAATAAGATAATCGATTACATAACGGTTAACCATCTACTGAGGTACAAAAACCATGCGCTTTTCTCTTTACTTACTTGCTTTAGTTTTTCAATCACAAATTAAACCTCAATAACCTTGCATTTTATATTTCTTTATCTTTATTAAATAAATTTGCCCCGGGGACTAAATATGAATCGCAATAAAAAAAATCAGTATGAATCGCTTTGCGATTAAGGATATCAAAATGATTTCTCATAGGATGAGAATTGGCAGATTTCGCTTTTATTATAAGAACAAAAGCTTATTTGAAATAGAAATAAAGCTCAATCTGTTAATAGATATATCGAAAGCATCTCTTTCTCTCTCTCTCTCTCTCTCTATATATATATATATATATATATATATATATATATATTTCTTTTTATTTTCCCTTTATATATATATACATACATATATATACATATATATGTGTGTGCCCGTTAAAAATACGTAAAATATATAGCCGGTAGATTTAGAATGAGTGCTTTACGTCAAATTAATAGTTAAATATGGTTATATTTGCGTTAATTCTTGGATTAAATAATAACGAAGCGGATACTTAAATACTTAGTTCGGTGCACCTTATCGGAACAAAGTTCCATGCAAAATTTTAGCCAGGGCAGTTTAATAGTTTCCGAGAAAAAGTGGAACATCAATACTAATCTCTATTTATCCCTTACTGTGCATCGAACCAATACCATAATACTTAGTTTGCTGTAACCTACCATAGCAAGGTTCTATACAAAATTTCAGCCAGATCGGTCCAGTAGTTTGGAAAAATATTCAACTTGAGTACTAAGTCCTATTAATCTTTTACTGTGCATCGAACAGTATTTCTAATACTTAGTTTCCTGCAACTTAGCATTACAAATGTCCATCCAAAACTTCTGCCAGATCATCTCAGTAGTTTCTGAGAAAAGTGGAACGGACATACAATCGGACAGGCAAACATACTAAAGGATATTGTAACCTTCGAAAAAGGTATTGATTTCCCGATGGTCACATCCCAGCCACGAAAGCACCAAATGAAACCCGATGAGTCGCCAGAGTCGAATACTGGTCAAACGGTACCCAAATGTAACCTGACGAAGATTCCAAGCAGTGTTCACTGGATCGTAAGTGTAGTTCTAGGTGGTTTCGATTTCGGGACTCCCCAAGAAAGTTCACTAGCTTGTTCTAGATCGTCTATATGATGACACGATTTGATGCGCAATATAATTATTTCTCTTTTCACAAGTAGTCCGCAAAATAAATAGAAATGAAAAAAGAACAAATAAAACAAAGGAAGACAGCCCAAAGTCATCGGAAAAGATATGTGCATCGCCAGCCACAGTCTGTACGCGGTCTTAGGATAGGTGCCCCTTTTCCGCTCACTGACTCTTGAAAGAGATTTACTCAAGTGGACTGTTCCGTTTGGTAGTTATCTTAAAAATCCCGTAAACAATAAATAAAAATTCCAGTCGTCAGTTCTTGATTTTACAAGAATTATATTATTAAATAAAACTTCTAACTACAATATTTCGGTATTATACAGTGGGATTAAATGAAAAATATGCATTTTTTAACAACGCAAATATTTACAGTTCCATGTAACAGTTCGTTCAGAAAAAGATCAAATGTATTTGCGACACATGATTTGTTTTGTTTTTTACTTTCCTCTCTCTTTCTCTCTTTCTCTGTCTCTCTATCTATCTATCTTTCTATCTATCTATCTATTTCTCATAATGTTCTCTTCGCCTGTGGTCAGTGAGAGTGTGGGTAAGCGACTGGCGTGGGGGTAGGAGGTATTTGCAGCTGGAAGCTAGTTCGGACTCTGCTAAAATCTGCTCGTGCATGCCTTGTAATAGTCGGGGAGCGGGGAAAAGGCGGACGAGGTCTGGAGTTCCATTCAGCCAATCAGCCTTTGCATTATCAGAATTGAATTCACCCGGATTAGCCAATTTGGTAAAATTACATGTGCATATTAATTAACTTTCCATCGAAGTCTTCTCACGCTGAGCAAACCTTGGGGATTGACCTTCGGGTCAAATACTATTTCCAAAGTGTAGACAAAACAACTTAAATGCTATTTCCCCTAAATCAATGGTTCCATTCACAAAACATCATCATTATTATTATTATTATTATTATTATTATTATTATTATTATTATTAAATATTATTATTAATCCGGAATCCGTTCAGCTCCAGTTATTTTTCCTTATTTTGGTTTTAGTAATCAACTAACCAAATAGAATCAGCAAGGCAATCTGGAATCACCCGAGATTATTCACTTAATAAAAGCTTTAATTCAGCTCTATTATAACCATTATCACTGCAAAATACGATCACCCAGTTTCCAAAGGAAATAGGCGAGTCTTAGATAAGAGAAAAATCCAGGTTGTCCTCGACGGTCGTACGTCTAAACAATATAATATAAATGCGGGAGTGCCCCAGGGATCTATCCTTGGTCCTCTGCTGTTCCTGATATTCATAAATGACCTCCCCGACAAAATTGCCTCTGAGATGGGTATATATGCTGATGACACCACACTCTATAGCAGGCACGACAGGAAAACAAATGAACATATATCTAAAGTAATGGCAGAAACACTAGAGGATGACCTCAAATCAGTAGTGGAATGGGGACAAAAATGGATGGTAACGTTCAATGCCACCAAGACAAAACTGGTTTCATTCAATAATTACAAGAAACCTTCTCTACCACCTATAGCAATGGCCAACAACTCTTTAGCTGAGAGTACGTCTTTCAAGCTCCTTGGCCTAACGTTCACAGGAAACATGAGCTGGAACAATTACATCGAGGGCATTGCCAGGGCCGCTGCGAGGAAGGTGGGCTCTCTCTACCGTGCTAGAAAACTTTTAACACCCGAAAGTATCCTGTACCTCTATAAGGCCACTATTCGCCCATGTATGGAGTATTGCTGTCACATTTGGGCCGGTGCATCGGCTACTAGTCTCTCGCTCCTTGACAGGGTTCAAAAGAGAGTCGCAAATCTGATAGGCCCTAAACTGGCATCAAAACTTCAGCCTCTGTCCCATCGTCGAAACGTTGCATCCCTCTGCCTGTTCTACAAGTATTATAATGGTGAATGCTCTGAAGAACTGCAAGCACTTGTGCCCCCACGACGTGAACACTCTCGACAGACCCGACAAGCTACAAAATCCCACCCCCACACTGTAGAGATCCCTAGATGTAAAAGATCTTTCTACTCCAGTAGTTTCTTCCCCAGAACTGCTAGACTTTGGAATTCCATTCCAGGTCACTGCTTCCCCAACTGTACTGACATGCATAAGTTCAAGTGCAACGTGAACCAACATCTCGCTGCCCTAATCCCTACATAGTACCCCAGTAGATGTTTCCCCTGATAGTAGCCCCCTACATTAAAGTGGCAATGTGCCTTGTTTGGGGTGAAAATATAATAAAAAAAAAAATTAAAAAAAAAAGTCTAACCCGTCCATACGTTTCTCACTCATTACTGGCCTATCTTTAGTTCTATAATCAGAATTGTAATTTCTTAGTCGGTGGCAGACAACGTCCGACGATACTTCATCGCTTAGTAACGTAAACAGGTTTCTATAAGGCATTTCTCGACTCTCACTACACATGTAAAAGAATTAAAATTTATACAACATGCACTAATCATGCAAAAGGTCTTATATGTTCATGCAATGATTATATATGTATCATATATGCATAATTGTCTAGTTCGTTATTAAAAGCAAAAGTTCAGTTCAATCAAGGACGATCACTCGCCTTTCTTTCAATGACGATCACTCGCCTAGTTTTCTTTTTTCAATCGCCCATTATCTTTTCTGGGTCGAAGTTTCGACCGTATAATTCTTCTAGTCTATTTCCCTGCAAAACACATACAATCGGTCTATCTAAGAGTGACCATCATCTTTTTTTAATGTTTTTTTTTTCAATTGCCTTTCCTTAGACCATTGTCTTTGCTGGAGTCAAAGCTTCTACAGTTCAGTTCTGCCAGTTTTTCCCCCCTGCAATCAGATCGTGGAGCGACTAATCGCGTTTTATAATATTTTATAAATTATAAATATTTATAATATTTTTTAATTATCTTCTCTTAGACCATTGTCTTTGTATAGGGCAGTCTTCCTGTTTATTTTCTTGGGTGGCATCGAAGTCTGTATCTGCTCTTGTTGGGATCATCTCGGCGTTTCTGTCAATCGCTTTTGATTCTTATATACCATATCGCCGCTACCAATATCGCAATCAGAACCATTATCAGGTTTCTCATTGTCCATGCGACTATTATCGCCTCGGAGAAGACTTTTGCCCCATTAACATCCTTACCTTCTAAGCTTGTCAGCAATTTTCGCAATTTTACTCTATCCATTTCTTCCTTCACATTTTTTGGTAATTCGAGTTTGGCTCGTGGAGAGAGTTATCGACAATTGGGTCCCACAATTTGGTTAGGTTATTCAGTTGAGAGTTTACTTATCTCAGTTGAATACTACCTCCGAGGGCTTTTAGTCCAAGTCTAGAGTTCACTTCTCCGAACCCACAAGCAGTCTTAAACCACGAGGCGATGTTAGCCGTATTTTCTCTAGCACTTCTCGTAATTGTTCGGGGCTTATGACACTGGGGAATTAGGTGTCCTAACTTTAGGGCGTTCAGCCGCACCCTCATATTTTTAGTCCACACAAACAAGGACTGTTTAGTCTGCCTTAACCGACTCAAAATATGTAACACTTGGAGTATTTCTGCAAAAATACTTCTCCTCTAGAGAGCTCCATCTCTATCTTATTGAAGACGTTTTTGTTTTTTTATTCTTTCTATTTTAAACCCTATACAGTAGTGTGTGTACACGCATAATGGCTTGTATTATTTTGGTTTCCAGCGCGAAATCATAAAAATCTCTTTTCTCTTTTAGATTAAATTCATCTGTTATAAAATACTAGCATTTCATTCCTGCGTTTCCCGGGTGTTTGGATGTGTATGTTGAGCAAAAAAAAAGTGGTAGTAGGAAGGCAGGCTCGACCCGTACCGCAAAGGAGGAAAAGAACGGGGTAAGACCTAACGTTTATGCTGTTAGGACCACCGCCAAACCGGAAGCGACATTTTTTAAATTAAGGCTAGACAATCTAAAGAAGAGGATAACTTTAAAAAATATCGGCGAAAAAAGTGACCCCCCTGAAGAAAAATGCCTAGTTGAAGGGGAAGATGTTAATGTCTTTAGCCAATGTTTCGATATTTGTCGTCTGAAGGGTCGAACTTTAAAACGATACTGATCTTGGTAAAATCCGTCGCCTCTATTGAAAGTTTAAGGCAGACATGCAAACAGACATACATACATACATTTATATATTGGTAACTAAAAATTTTCGACCCAAACCGATGAAAAAGCTTGCGCTATCTTTGAATACCCTTTATGTAAAATTTCAAATATTTAGACAAGAAATTGTCTGAGTAATTTGGAAGAGACCGCAGAGGTCAATTTTTTTTAACTTGACCCCTATTATGACTCCTTAAAATTTATTGTTTTGGGATCAAATCAAGTTATTAAGTTAGATCCATGTCCAAGAAACCTATATCTAAAATTTCCAGTGCGTAGACCCAAAATTGTCGGAGGAGTTTGGTAGAGTTTAGGTCAAATCGTTGAACTTTGACTCCTTAATCGCCAAATTTGTGGCCAAAAACCAATCACATCGATTTTCCCAAATCTCAGTTCCCTGTATATCAAATTTCGAGTCTGTAGACTACAAATTGACAGAGTTATTGCGTAGGGAAATGTACACAGACACACACACACACACACACACACACACGTTCACTTTTATATAGAGAGAGATTAAGTCAAATTATCACCAGTACCGTCAGTTTCACTTTCGGTTAATTGATGTACGTTTTCCTATCTTTAGTTAGCGGTCTTATAACTTTTATTTATTTCTAAATTACCTCAGTGACAGTCTCCCTGTGCTACAAAAAAGTCAAAAAGACATTGATACCGTCGATTTCAAATTCAAACAATGTGCTGAGCATATCTACGTTATTAACTACAACTTCAGCGGAGTGCTTGACTATGAAAATACTTGAAAATTGAGAACGCCATATCACATAAATGATACATTTGACAAGGAAGGAATGCAAAACGGTAAGAATCAACAATAATAACATTGGCTGAATTGAACGTCAGATAATGACGCAATTGCTAGCATCAAGAGATGTCAGTTTTAGGAAAAAAGAAAACATTATTATATAGTAATGAGAATCGAAGAGTTAGGTTAGCTGAGCAAGCGACGGTTATTTAAACGTGTCGTCTACAAGATAACCAGAAAACTGGTTCTGGAAACCGAATTTAACAACTAATTATAATTTGATATGTACTGATATTAAGATTTTTTACTGAAAAAATAGATAATTTAAATAAAAATCTTGTTTTATCACTTTCATCAAGTAGATAGTAATTGGCTCCGTTTAGTGAGGCTTTTCCTAACAGAATATATACTGAGTAGTTGTTCTCTCCTTATTGCAGTAAGGTTAGACCTGAAGTCAGTTTAATTTGGAACTAGTGATCAAGGGGGTCTAAAAAAAACTATATTGTAACTATCATCAATACGAATAAGGGCATCTCAGTTAATAGAATATAAACCAATAAAAGATAATGTGGTAATGCCTAGAATGAAGCCCTTCTGACAGTGGGTAGAACGGTACTTCATTCTAAAATCTATATGAAGTTAGTGCAGAAAAGTCTGTTCTTCATTAAAAAATGTTTGTCGAGAAGTAATAAAAATGATAGCTACTGAACTGTGAATTAGCTTAAAAATGATAAAATTCACTAATCTCGTTTCTCTATCTTATTCATAGATTTATTTTAGTCTATAATTACTTTTTATTCACTCTTTGCTGTCATAAAACTTAATCATTTTTTGTTTAACATCTATAAAATGATTTAAGCAAATTAACAACCAAAGAGAATAGCAATATATAGTATTACTTTTTGAGTGGATTCACAAAAATGCTTTATTAATGTTTTACGATGTTCGATTGAATAATTACAAAACTTCTAATATATAAAGAAAAGTCAATCTGATTATTGAATTCAGACTAGTATAGTAATGCGTTTAAAAATCAATATTTGATTCTGTCTAGCCATTGATTTACGTGTTCAAGAAGTTTCAGTGCATTTCATCGATTGCTTACATATCTGATCCGATTATTCTTCCAGAAGAAGAACCTTCATTGTATTCACGGGTAATTTTCCAAACTCTACCTTTGCGACATGTGAAAATTTTAAAATGTTGTCTAGAATCGCCGAGTATGTATTATTTATAGTTTTTAATGTATGTATATTCGTTTTAATAATTAATTCCAAACACATGCACACATTTATATAATTGATTTGATATTTTTACTTCCTGAAGGAGACGTCGCGTGTGTCACACATAAAAAAGCAAACACCCGATAATCTCATTTATTTGATATAAAATAGTTAAATATTATAGATGCATTAAAATTTAAGCATCTGATTTAATACGAAAAAAAAAACGAAAACGACATGGTAGTAGACATATAAGAGTTCTAATTGGATTATAAAAATATACCAGTTTATATCAGAGAAAGATATAGAAAGAAATGGAGAAAAGGTAAAAGACAGAAAGAAAATATTGCTCGATATTTCCCATTCTTAATACATTTGCGAGAGATAGTTTTGTTTGCGACTCATTTATGTTCGCTGTTTACGAAAAAGGAAACATTCATTTTATTAATACTTAATTTTTAAAAAGTTAAAGATCGGCAGAGAAAGATGATGGCTTGATAGTTGCAACATTAAATAGTAGACAAACGTTAATGGGAAATATTTCCCTTTGACACCGACTGATGCTTGTGACTTAGTTTAAATACGAAAAATATTATACGAATACACAAAGAAAATTCAATTACTACTTGTTATAGAGAGGATGGAGTTGCAGGTGGCAGAGGTGGACGTCAATAGAGGCCGAACCCAGGTCAGCGATCCTGGATCGAGGCGCACCGGCAATGACGTCAAAGAGGTTCAAAATAGGGAGACGCAGAATTCTCGGAGATAGGTATCAGCAGAACTGACCGACATTTCAGACAATAAACAATAATGACGTAGCGGAATGTTCTGACGTTATCCGTCCCAATAAAAGAGAGACAGCCAGACAATGAAAGGAGATATGACTGCGATAGAGAAGCGACCACGACAAAGATAACGGACGCATTATATTTCTGTCATTTTGCACACATACACTACCACCACTCTGTGACCCCTCCTTGCTGTCAGTATTGTCGGCGAACAATAAACATTGCCTTTCTAATCATTCTTGTTACTTGGTATTTAAAAGCAAAAAGTTATTTCTGTGTTTATGTCTGATTTTTGAAGCACACATAATTGTACGGATTCATACAACCCTCGACTAGCTATCCGGATAACCTCATGAATAACACACATACTTCAAAACTGTTTTAAAAAACGAATATTTGATTAATGACTTTTCGTTTAAACATCATATTTAAAATATAAAAATATATATGTATATATAAGGACACGACATTTACCATACCAAATACTAGACAAACGTTTATGAGAGATATTTTTGCTTGACATAGTTTTTTTACACCAAAGTTGTAATACGACAATAGAAAAATAAACATCTCATTACTTTGTACTTGATTTTAATAATTGTATTATCAACTCAAACGTAATGAATACATTTCGGTTGTACTATCATATTTAATTTAGGAAATAAACCATTACAGAGATACAGTGACATGATAGTATTATTTTGTTAAAAAAATACAGAATGAAACAAGTGAAGCATGCATGGTCCCCCATGAGTACACAGTGAACGAGGTATAAGAGAAATGACTAAGTTCAGCATTTGCCCCCCCCCCCCATTTAGCACAAAGGTCCCCAGGGGACATCAAATCCTGGTGAAAATGAATGAACGGTGAAGTTTTAGGCCTTAACATATGCAAATTTGAGTTTTGCACCATGCAAAAAAAGAAATGACTAAGTCCATCATTTGGCCCCCTCCATTTAGCACCAAAAGTACCCAAGGCCTTATCATATTTAAATTTGAGTTCAGCAAAATAAATAAATAAATAGACAAACACAGAAAATTTGGGACAAATATGGTAAAATAGTCCCAAAAATGTAGTGTTTTTATTAGCCTTAAAAAGGCCTCTGCGCTACATCCCAGATTTATCGCGAAGTATAGATAAACAAAATTATATAGAAATCAGTAAGTTATAACTTTTTAGAAAGTTTCACAAAAATCCAAGGCATCATTTTTTTTAATAAGCACAAAAGTGTCAATTGTAACCATTTAAAACCAAAAGGCATCCCTAGGAGGCAACCGAACTTTTTCCGGAAAATCCGTTCTGTTACTTTTTTTACTTATATCATGTTTAAAGTTTGTGCAAAATTTAAAAAAATCCCAAGGTTTAGTTATTGAGTAAAGTGCGGATAGACGAACGGACGAACGGACGAACGGACAAGGGTGAATTTACAGGTCTACCCTCCTTTTGTTAAATATATTTTAATAAAAATTCTTAATAAAATAAAACTATACGGGTAAATATCAGCATTGAGACGAAATGAACTAACACTTCTTCGTTCGATGTCATTACGGTTTTAACTTTACGGAGTGCAACTTTTTAATAATTGATTAATTTGATCTTTCATTTTAATTTTTTATTCTATTTTATTCAACTTAAAATGCATTTTAGTGCAAGAAGGTTTATATATATATATATATATATATATATATATATATATATATATATATATATATATTAAGTTATGAAAATATATATGGCAATTATTTTCATAACTACCTAGCTAGCTCTACCTATGTATTGAGCACTATTGAAATAAATGCTGAAAATTTATGCATAAAATTATATCTTCGTGTATTAAGTTATGTGATTAAGTGAAGTAGTCATATATATATATATATATATATTAGCATTTCAGTATTCAATTTGACTGATAGTATAGATATATATATACGTTTTTTTTTGCAATTTCAGTTACAAATCTTAGTGACTATTGATCATAATTTAACAAATGAAGGCTCGTTGGAAAGGTAATAGCTGAATTGTGTAGTGGGCTATGTGCCATTTGCCCTCAAGGTGGCACAATAATCATCCAGAGCCTATTCTTAGCACTTTTTACAGTCATAGAATCTTTCAATGATAGTCGTTTGTTTTCCTAGTTTTACATATGAATTACAAAATATCTAATATTTCCCCCAAAACCTCTGGCCTTGATAGAGGGGAGATTAAAACTTGCTGCTATAATTTCAAATGATCTAAAAATTAAAGCAAGGGGAGACTTGATTTCAAATATTTCTCATATGTTATATCCCCCCTCTTTGGTTTTCATAAATAAAGTAAATTTCACAGTGTATAAAGATAATTTAATTCTTGAGGTATTTATAATCGTACCTTATTTCCAAAAGAGGGTGATATAATAGATACACACACACATCTCTCTCTCTCTCTATATATATATATATATATATATATATATATATAGGTATGCAGCTCTGTTTCGACATCAGATCGTTTGGTTTAAAATTGTAGATAAGAATGAACATGGAAACTGTGGCTTTATCTTCTTCGAAAGAGATTTATGAGTTGAGTTTTGTTTTTTGATGTTTGGGATAAACACAACCCATTCTGTGTTTGCATCGTTACGAACAAAAGAGAGACAACTATTTGATAAAATTCTTTATATATTGATAAAGTATGTTATAAGAGAGATAACCATATTTGTTTCTCTCTTTTCCTCTTTCTCTCTCTCTCTCTCTCTATATATATATATATATTATCCAGTGGTGAAAAAACTGGACTGGAGTGCTCAATGTGTAGCCAGAGCAGTATATAGGAAATTCATTACTGTGAGTCCAGAATGAGTTTACAAATATATGCATTAATATATATAATTTCATTTTCACCTCAAACAAGGTACAGTGCCACTTTGATGTAGTGGGCTAACATCTGGGGGTCTCTACTGTGTAGGGGTGATATTTTGTTGCTTGTTGGGTTTGTCGTGAGTTTTTACGTAGAAATTGTACGAGGGTTGTAATTCATCGGAGCACCTACCATTAAAATACTTATAAAAGAGGCAGAGAGATACATTTCGTCGATCGGACAGTGCCAGACCTATTAAGTTGGCGACTTTCTTTTGAATCCTTTCTAAAAGTGAGAGACTAGTAGCAGATGCACCAAATCTGGAAACAATATATTTACGGTGTATTATTTTCTGGGTTTTTTTTTCTTCATTTAAACGCATAAATAATGATATAAAAAGTAAATCGATAGTAAAATATATTTCGTATCTTGAAATACGAAGGTTAAAATCTTGTTTGCTGATGTTTACCTAATTTTTCGTCTCTTGCTCGCCACTCGGCTGACTATCGATTTTACTCCGAATTTAAGCAAAAACTTTTTTATATTGAATGGAAAGAATTATAAACAACGCTCTGAATTGTCGAAGTAGTGTTGTGTTTATTGTTTGTGAGCAAACGTAACACCAACTTTCAACATAACTCTCTTATTTACATATATTCATGCAGAATGATGAATACACTGTCTTCTGATATCTTCAACTTCTCTGATATCCCATGCAATTTCAATTAATGATCGAAAAAAAAAAACGGATATGTGCATATTTTTTAAATATGTTCGAGGGCAACTGCCAAATTTTCGGGTCCTGGATATGACCTTAAACTATATCCGATGGTGAGGCCCCGACTTGCGGGCTTTGGGGAGTGTGGAGCAACCCCTTAATTGTCATTGCTCCCAGGTCCACTCTGATCCGGAGTGGCAGTATCTGTAAGGATCCCAACTATGGGTTAAATAGAAACCGACTTGAAAAAAAAAATGCATTCTATCAAAATATTTTCTTCAAAATCACTGGATTCGGCATTAAATAACCTGAAAAGGGGTGATATGCCGTAAAACAAAAACAACCAAACCAAATTTTAGCGATCTTTTATGTCTGAACGGCCGCATTGGAAATAATCTTCTGATTACCCATATGTCACAAGATCAAAACAAAGGGCAACGAAACTTCTAATGTTCCCTTGTATCGCACGGTGTATTGCACAGTGTATTTATAGTCAGTGATTGACTGGGACAGCCTCAGATCTTTCTTATCATAAATTTGCTTGCATTTCTTGTTTAAAAGCAATGTGTCTAGCATCGTGTTCGATTCTGTTGATTAGTAAACCATTTGTATTTAGAGCTTCATACTCTTTAATTGTTGCAGTCCCGAGTTTATGCGCGTATCACGAAAAAAAAGCTAATTAATTAGTGTTAAGTTTGCAGGTTGAAACAAGTAACGTAGAAAGCAATACAAATGACGACTCAACAAACAAAGGTACATCAAATAAGAAGTGTATTAGGAAAAGGTATATTTACAGGATATTTACATAATGGTGTCAAATAAGAGAGTCTTTGCTGGAGAAACATATCTGCTCTCAGTGGCCTTCGGTGGCTTCTGGTGAACACACACTCGGACTTACCGAGTCTTCCTATTTATGTGTAATTACTATCCACATATGCAAATGAATGTGTGCCACCACAACACCCTCCTCCCAAGATTTGAAGTCGCACAGATTTCAATATCTTTTTCTCTTGGGATTTAACATTAATGGTTCATTAACTTTCTTTTTCTACCTGATCTTCGGGGTTCAGGTGTATATTGAGGAGGTTCCAAATCAAAGGATTCGTATATGATGTCCATGGTTTCCTTCTCTTCGACTGCAGTTGTATAATAACCATCTTGAATGTGGCGTTTTTTTATTTGGTTCAGGTGCCTTTTATGTATATTTTGTGGACCTTTAATTATGTATGTACAATCACCAATGCGTTTATCCATTACTCCACATTCCCAGTAAGAAGTGTTATTCCTGTAGCACTTGAAATATACTCGATCTCCCGAGTTATATTTCTTTCTTATCATGTGTGTAGTGTTTCGGACAATAGCCTGTCTTGGCAATAGTTTATCAAACGCTGATTTCACCTTCTTTTTCTTTACATATACGGTGGGGGCTGCCCAGTCGCTATGTTCTATTTTTTATAGTATCCCTATCTGTTCCAATCTGCCTAATTCTTTATTAATCTTTTCCAACCCAGCGAACGAAACGTTTCGCTTTTTTCTAAATATTGGGCTGGTGTTTTCTTTAAGTTCAAACGAGGCCTTAAATTTATTGCAACGACCTAATTTAGTCATAAATACATCAGGGAATAATTTTTTTAATTCCTCTTTTATATTTTCTGTTGTTGCAGTAGTACATTCTATTTTTTACAGAATGTATTAATTGGCTTATCCCAGAGTCCAAATTTCTCAATTAAATCTATTCCAAACAGGTTTTCGCTATTTTTCAATGCGAACATTTTTAATTTCTTCGTAATCCCTTTTAATTTTATCGGAAGGATAACTTCTCCTTCAAATTTTATCTCACCACCAGTTACCGTCCGAGCTGATTTACTTGTTTTCATCGTGGTTGGTTTACCCATCTTTTTCCATGTATTCAAGTTTATTATAGAAATATCGGATCCTGAATCCAGTTGTAATTTTATTGGCGTTTTTAATATTTCCGCTTTTATGTATTTTCGACGATTTTTGTCTAATTTTTCATTTGATTTTATTTGCTGTACTCTTTTTCTGGTGAAATCTTTATATCTGCAACAATCGCTTTTGTGTCCGATTTTCTTGCAAATGTAGCATTTTTTCTTCTTATAAGGGCAATCCGATTCCCAATGTCTTTCTGCGCATCTCTTACAGTTATATCTAGGAAGAGACTTGTTATATTCTTTACTATTATTATAATTATTATATTTGGAATATCTCGTTCCGTTTTTGACTGCTTTTATTTGTATAGTTCTTGGTTGGTGTGTATGGTTTTCTAACCTTTCTTACATATGCCACTCCGGATTCTTCTATCTTTTTTAATCCTTTTTTAGTGTAATGGCCCTTTCACAATCCTTTTAATTTCTGAAGTATTAAATCTTTCTCAGATTCCAGCTTAGACAACACTCGTCTGCGTATTTCTGCATTTTTCGTGGAGACTAACCCTTGTGCGAAGATTAGGCATTTGAAATCTTCTATTGTTAGTTTCGCTAGCTTAAAATTATCACAGTTTTTATTGACAACTGATGCGTATGTCAAATAATCTTGGTTGTCCATCTTCCTTAGATTCATACACAACTATCTCTTATGAAAAAGAGATATATTCGGATTAAATAATTCTTTTAGTAATTTTACAGCTTCCATGAAATCTAATTCCGTAGTTTTTTAGGTAGTATATAATCTACGAACTTGCTGTGTTCTCTTACACCCAACTTCCTGAGTAAAAGGCTCACTTTCTGGCTATTTGTCCAACTTTTGCAGTCCAGTTGAAAGACATCCTCGTATCTTGTATAGTATGCTTCAAAAGTCTTTTCTTCCTCCGGCACATAATTAAATGTGTCCCTGCTATTAAATATAGTTGTATGCGAGAAATTAGTACTGTCGACATTTTCTTGATTAGTCTTTAATAGTTCCAGTGTTTTAGCAAAACGTTCATTTTGCCTTTCTTCATATTCAAATTGTACTTTCTTCTGCCTTTCTTCTTGTTCAAATGGTAATTTCTTCTGCCTTTCTTCTTGTTCCATTTGACATTTCAATAATTTCTCCTCTCAACATGCATCTAGCTCGGATTGCGCCTTTTGTTGCGTCTGCAAAAATTGCATTAACATTCTAGATAAATCTTCCATTTTGTATTTCCTAATAAATAACAGCCGAACTTTAGTACAACTCTTTCCATAAAAAAAAAGTTTTTCAACTAGAGTCACAATTGAAAAAAATAAAATGTATGGACTACATTTAATTTTTTTTTTTTTTTTTTTTTTGCGTGACGTTTTACTGTCTTATATCCGTTATCCAGTGACAACTTTAGTTTTAAAAAAAATCCTTCCTTGATTTTAGTTTAACTGTGGTAAGAGAAAAATTTGGTTTACCAAAAAGTCTTTAGTTGGTATTTACAGCAATTTAGGAAATCCACTGCTGAACTTTATTTTTCTTCGTATGTTACTTCCTTGTAATTTAGTGATACGAATCTGTTCTTCGTAATTTAGTAATACGAATCTGTTTGTCGTTTTACAAAAATTCACTTTTACAGTTTGTTATTTATTTATATTTTTAAGATGGATTCCACGGGAAACAGCGTAAATCGTTGCCTTTTATTTGCCTCGTTAGAGTTTTTTTTTCTTTGAGACTGCAATTAAAGGTTTTGGTTTGTCTCTTTTTTCCGACTAGTATTTTAGTAAATAAAATGCTATTAATCGAGGTTAACATTTTTTTGTTTCTTTTTTAACCTGAATGTAGTTTTTGTTCTTGGAATTTGGGAAACAACCGTTTCTTTCTTTTAGTGTTGTACTTCGAAGAAAATATTTTACAGTTTTCCAATGTTCGCTGAATTATTCATTTTTTCCGCTTGAGTCGAACTTCTCTTTAGCGTAAAATCCGTTTTCACGACTATTTCGTTCGTAAAAACTTGTATTCCTTAGAAAGGTCAACCGTTGCGTTGTACTTTTTTTTTAGTGAGTTCTTTCCATTTCTTCGTCAAACTGTTATATTTGACGTTTATCCTCGTCGTCACTGTTAAGTTTGCAGATTGAAACAAGTAACGTAGAAAGAAATACAAATGCCGACTCAACAAACAGAGGTAGATCAAATAAGAAGTGTATTAGGAAAAGGTATATTTACAGGATATTTACATAATGGTGTCAAATAAGAGAGTCTTTGCTGGAGAAACATATCTGCCTTCGGTGGCTTCTGGTGAACACACACTCAGACTAACTGAGTCTTCCTATTTATGTGTAATTACTATCCACATATGCAAATGAATGTGTGCCACCACAACAATTAGTGTGTGTTGTTTTAATGCTTATATAAAGTTTGTTTATAAAGCTCTACTTTGTATTGAGAACTTTTGAAAAATATTGGTGCTTAGGTCATTTTATCAATATATTCAAACTTACTTCATTAATATATACATATATAAAAGAAAGAATCTAATTGGATAACCAGCAAACTCAAAACAGCGTAAATATATCAAAATACAGGGCATCATCAATTCCATACAATAGCCTCAACGAGAATGAAACGTTGAAAATTGTGTAGCTTACTTGCCATATATATTTTTATAATTTATTATTGTTACGTTGTACTTTCTTCAAAGGAAACACGGGTGATAATTAACATTATCTTGCGTTCCCTTTTGGAAAACTGTTTGTCACTGTACCCGATTAAATGTATGTTCAGGTTAACGGTATGTTAGATAGCGGATGTGTATCGAGTGTAGATAATAAACGGGTCTTTTTTTTGCATAGTGATAACCACTTATCAAGGCCCGGAAGCCACTCAGGGATAAGGGTTATTGCAAGTACATTACGTTAGTGTGGAGATTTGATGAAGTGTTTATTAGGGGGGCGGTTCATTAGGAATTTGTTTACGTTGGACTTGAACACATCCAAGTTGTAGTCCGGTTGGAAGCAGGCAGACGGAACAGAGTTCCACAGGCGTGCAGTTCTAAGAAAGAAGCTTTGTTCATGGAATCCACGTTTTGATTTAGGCACGGATATAGAGTGGGGGAAATTTTTGACAGTGGATTCAGCTAGACGGGTGTTTTTCGTGAAAGATTGGCGAGGGCAGACCAGAGATTGGAGTTTAGACGAGCACCTGCAATGGAAATAACGATAAAACAAAGATAAGCTCGCAACGTCTCTTCTGTTAGAGAGAGGTTGCAGGGTAGAGAAAAGGGCATCCCCCACTAAGCCACGAAGTCTATTTTGTACTCTGTCAAGGCAGGATAGGCTGTTTTAGCAGCTCCTGCCCAGATATGGCAGCAGTATTCCAACCTTGGACGTACTTGGCTTTTATATAGATAGAAAATTGCATCAGTAGTGAGATATCTTCTGGAGCGGTAGAAGGATCCCACCATCTTTCCAGCGACCTTAGCAACAGACTTGATGTACGTGTTCCATTTCAGATCAGGAGTAAAGGTCAAACTCAGAAGCTTGTCAAAACACGGGGCCTTACCCAGACGAGAGCCATCCATCACAATTGATGCCAGATGGGGATCAGATCGTTGATGATTTAAGGATAGGAGTTTGGTTTTGGATGCATTAAAGGTAACCAGCCACATCTTCCCCCCACTGAACCACGTGCTCGAGATCAGAGGAGAGAGAATCAGAGAGAACTTTGTCATTTACAGCCTTTGATGTGTTGCCGTAGATGGTCGTGTCATCAGCATAGATGTCAACGAATGATTTAAGTATGTGTTTAGGAAGGTCATTGATGTAGATCAGGAAGAGAGTTGGACCCAGGATTGACCCCTGAGGGACTCCAGCATTTATATTGCAGGCCTCCGATTTTTGTCCATCTACCACTACTCTTATGAGCCTATCGGAGAGAAATGATTTAATGATTGAGAAAACATTTCCAGTTATACCGAATCTGGAAATCTTGTGAAGTAGGCCCTTATGCCATACCTTGTCGAAGGCCTTTGATATGTCAAGAGCAATTGCCCTAGAAATGAAACCTTTGTCAAGAGATTCACTAATCCTGAGGGATATAACCGTCAGCACATCTGCGGTAGATCTTGCAGAGCGGAAACCATATTGTGTGTCACTAAGAAGGTTATTCCTGCTGAGGTGGTTGACTATTTCTCTATTTAATATGGATTCCAGCAACTTACTCATAACACACAGGAGACTTATAGGTCTGTATTGAGAGGGAGAATTCTTAATATAGGGCAAACTGAAGAGGTCTTCCAGGGAGTCGGAAAGCACTTCCCCTTTAGGCAGCGCTTAAATAGTTTCGTAAGTATGGGAGCAAGTTCTGGTTGAAGCTTTTTTAACACTATAATTGGGATGCCATCAGGGCCAGTTGCTTTACTGGAATCTAGGTTCTTTATTAGCTTGGCGACCTCATGCACGGATATTTGTATGTTACCCAGCTTGTTCTGTGTTATAGGAGGAAATATGGGGAGTTGATGGCCTTCGTCGCATAGGGTAGAATTAGCTGCAAAGTTCTTTGCAAATAGTTTGGCCTTGTCTGACGCTGACGAGATGACCTCTGGTCCATTGATAATGGTTGGTATAGAACGCACACTTCTGTTCAGGATCCTATTTGTTATTTGTCAAAACTGGTGGGATCCAAGCCGCTGATCAGCTACCTTGGATTTAACAGCCTGGGCATATAGCTCTCTTGCATTTTTTATTACTCTTTTACAGTGGTTGCTGGCAGACCTGAAAGCAGCTTTAGTTTCAGTGCATCTATTACGTTGGTAGCTATGGAAAAATTGATTTCTGTGCGCGATAGCAGCAGCACATTCTGGGGAGAACCATGGCTGGCTGTTAGGTTTTTGTTGAAATTTTTTAGATGGTATGAATTGGTCTATGCCTACAATTAACCATTCGGTCAGATCTGATACTATAGAGGACACTTCCTTTTTAAACATGGAGTGCAGAGGTAAATCAGATATGAATGTACGGAAGCTATCCCAGTCAGCCATAGAGTATCGGTATACAGTACGGTGGAGGGGTACGTCTGGGGGCTTCTTACATTTCATTTTTATCTTAACTGATTCGACGGAGTGGTCGGAGGATCCTAGAGGAGAATGAACGGAACATGAACATAGGGTCTTCATAATATCTTGTGAATATGTGTGCAGCATGGGTAACAGGACATTTACAATACGGAAAACACAAAGGGGCGGGACACAGTTTTGGGTGATTATGTATCTTGCCGATAAAGAAAACATATCTTCGTTCATCTGTGGTTATTGATTGATGAATCTGCAAAAGGCTGTAAAGATTATACTTCCAAAGAAAACGACTAGAAGTATCCGGTTATATTTTACGACTTTTATTTCACTTTGGTTTTTTTGTTGGAAGATTGTACGCTTGTCTTAGACTTCTTTCTCGGCGTGTAAGGCCATAGGCCCTGCCGCTAGTGGACTTCCATATTCTTTCAGCTCGACCAGTATCACTCCCTGTCCAACTGACCAACTCTGTATGTATCTAACTATTCGTTTGTCTATTACGCCATCCAACTCACATATTTTAATATGTAGCTTTTTAATCACGTTTCATTTACCCTAATCTGTTATTTGCAAACCTATTTGTTTGAGTATTTTAACATTCATTTCTTCAAGGTCACATTCCCGTTTCTTTTTGTTTAAAGTTCTACTTAATTCAAAAAACCTATACGTATAATTGTCTTTGTACACAATTCTGCTTACCGACAAATAATAATGTTCTTTATCTAACATTTTACTTTTAATAATAGTAATTAATGTTCCTAAATCGAATATCAGCAAGATAACCCAGTAATCTAACACTACCTACCTCACGTATTGAGCACCGTTATAGTAAATGCTGAAAATAGATACATATGTGGATACATGATATAAAATATATACACGCTCACACACACACATAAATATATACATACACACTCACACCCACATCCACACCCACCCACACACACACGCACACACACACACACACACACACATATATATATATATATATATATATATATATATACATATATATATCATTTATTGTATATGTTTGTATATTTCTATTATAAAGTTCACTGCTAAACTCATGAAAATATCATTATAAAATTTTGAGCATAACTGCTAGACGTTATGGACAGTAATGTGGGATAACTTTTATTTAATTTAGTTTCATATAAATGGGTCTAGAGGGGGTTGAATAATATTATAACAATAGTTATAGATAGAATTGCGCATTAAAATACACACTTACCGTTCGATTTTAGAGAATTAAATTGTGACAACAATTATGCTATTACTAAAGATAAACGCGAACTTACTCATCACAAATACATGAAAATATGTTAGTTGCTGGAAAGGAAAATCGATAATAATGCTGTAATCTCTGATAAGCTGCCCTTTTCTCTTAAGATTTTTTTTTATATAAGACCCCGCTATTATTTTACAAAAACTAAAAACGATACGTCAATTATCGTGGAAAAAATGACAAAAATAAAAACAGCAATAATCTACAAGGAAGTCTTGGGTGCAGAAAAGATGGTGGAACTCGGGCTAAGAGGTTGCTTTGCGATTTTCCTTTTTACAGCAGATATGTCACGATTTGTCAGTTTACTTCTCCGGGCCTTATTACTTTTTTTCTTGTTTTAACGAAGGTCTTTTATGATCATTGTGTACGCCTTAATAAACGAGGAATTTCTAGGGTAGAACGCCCCTTATTCGAAAATTTCTCGATGCCTTTTCATTGCTATTCAGATCCTTCTTTTGACCATTTTTTAATCTAAACTGGTCTTTCAATGTATGGAATTGTTATAATTTGTAAATTTGCATAATAGTTTAGTTCATGCTATTTTCAATAAAGTCCATTTTTATTCAAAATATGGCATACTTCTGATTTTTTTTATTGTATTTTCGTGATCAGATATTGAATAGCGATTGCTTGGATGCCACTTGATCCCAATTAGATTATTTTGCTATGTAAAAATTATTTTTTATTACATTTTCACCCCGAACAAGGCACATTGCCACTTTGGTGTAGGGGGCTACTATCAGGGGCAACAACTACTGGGGTACTATGTTGGGATTTGGGCAGAAAGATGTCGGTTCACGTTACACTTGAACTTCTGCATGTCAGTACAGTTGGGGAAGCAGGGACCTGGAATGGAATTCCAGAGTTTAGCAGTTCTGGGGAAGAAACTACAGGAGTAGAGAGATCTTTTACATCTAGGGGTCTCTACTGTGTGGGGTGGGATTTAGCTGTCTGTCGGGTTTGTCGAGGGTGTCTACGTCGTGGAGGCACAAGTGCTTGCAGTTCGTCTGAGCATTCACCATTAAAATACTTGTAGAACAGACAGAGGGATGCAACATTTCATCGATGGGACAGAGGCTGAAGCTTAGATGCCAGTTCAGCGCCTATCAGATTGGGTCCACATACTTTTGAAGTGTCAAGGCTTTTTATGATAGCATGCACCTGAGTAGGGGTGATTTTCAGATCGTCTAGTGTGGCGTCCGTCCGCATAGGAAAGTCAGGCAGGGGGTGGTTGGAAGGGTCCAGTGTGGAGTTCGAGGCAAACCGACTGGCAAGCATATTAGCCTTGTCGGTTGCTGAGCAAACAACCTCGTGATTGTTGGTTAGTGGGGAAATTGTGGATTGCCCATTATTTACTACACTATTGTAGATTTTCCAGAAGGCACGAGTTCCTAATTTTTGTGCTTCGATGCGTGTTTTAGTGGTTTCAGAAAATTCTCTCTTAGCTGTCGCTATTTCTTTCTTAACGTTCCTTCTAGCTTCTATATACTTCTGTCTTTTTGAAATGGACTTATGTCGGTTAAATCTATGGTATGCATTCTGCCTTTGAGCAATGGCAGTTGCGCAAGTAGAAGTAAACCATTGGTGAGAGTGGGGCTTGCTATAAAATTTCCGCATGGGAACATGCGCTGCAATTGCCGTTTTGAACCATTCAGTGGTCTCATTTGCGCACTGTTCAGCAGAAAGAGAAAATATATTTCCCCATGAGGCATCTCTGATAAGATCTCTGATGGCTTCCCAGTCAGCCTTTTTATAATATCTCGTTGTTTTGAGCACTGGCTCTTCAGTTTTGGGTCTAGAGTTTAGGGCGATTTCGACAATTATCACTGCATGATCAGCATTCCCGAGTGGGCTATCAGCATTTGTTATACAATCATCGGGAACTGTGGTCAGAAATAGATCTAGAAGTGATGCGTGTTGTTCTTGTTGGTCAGGGAAACGGGTTGGATAGGTAACCATTTGTGATAGGGAGTGAGATATAGCGAAGCTATGTGTTGTGCCACCTGCTGCATCTGTGTAAGTTGAAAATCCAAGCCAGTTTTTGTGGTGGACATTAAAGTCACCATATACATGTACTTGTGTGCTAGTGTCGAGGGAGAGTGCTGTGTCTATGCTGTCAGAGACTTTGTTAATTTTGGTGCAGTCCTAGTTCGAGAGAGAGCGGTAGAGAAAATAAAAGTAGCTAATGTTATGTTGTATGTTTAGTCTAAAGCACATAAAGGCTTGATCATCTGATTCTAGGTTTGTTTCTCTCGTCAAGGGAAGGGTGTTACGAATGTAGACTCCAAGTCCGTGCATATGTCTGTCAGAGTCCTTACGGCAGAGTGGGAGATAGCCAGGCATGTTAAAGTAGTTAGAGAGGATGGAGCAGTGTAGGTTAGTCTCACTTAGTGCTAAGTGTGTTTGTTAGGAGAAATGCTTCAACATCATTTAAATTAGTTCTAAGCTCACGGATGTTCGTAAATGCAAGCCTCAAGGGAGAAGGCAGGTTGGTTTTGTTTGAGTTTGGGCCTGGTTTTAGCGTATTTTTTTATTGTACTGTCAATTTTTTTTAGATAAGCGATGCTGAACAAGTGGTTATGCAGAATACAAGACATGCAACACAAGCAGACCATCAGTTGTCCTGCCATCTACTAGGACTGTGGCCTCTGGATAGCCCACCGGGTATGAGTGCAGGGTCCCTTTCCATGCGCGACATGGCACTACAAACAACCCGATATTATACAACTATTGATGGAGCAGCCGCTCTAAGCGCTACCAAAGAGTTAGGGTCCTGTACTACCAATCGGGAACAGCAGCCAGAAACTGTCTATCCGGTACCCTACACCCATCAGACGATGGTCAACCCGATGTACTGGCATTATGGCATTCAAGCACTCCCAAGTGCCCAGTGAAGGGGATGGAATGTGTCGGGAGTGGGGAAAACAGTGTTCATTGCCATAGTCAAGAAACAAGATCGACCACTGAAGGTCTCTCTACTCCCTGTGATTCGACCTCTACGCTTAGCTAATAGGCAAAGAAGGAGTATGGAAGCTGGGCGATAGACAGTACATATCTACTCCTTAAGCAGTTTACGTTTGCAGACCAGTAATTTGTTTGAATCACCAGTTTTTAAAATACGATTTGCATAATAATTTGGTTCGCACTGTATAATAGCTATCGATAAAGACTTTTTAGTGTCTATTATTATATAAAACTAGACTACCCATGACCCGCTGAGTCAGTATGTTATATTAGCTATGGAATTAATGCATGAGCGTGGCACTTACACAGAAAATAGTTGTGTGTGACATAACAGAAACATTCATATAAAAGTATATTAAAATGAAGAAAGAATATAGATAGATTTTTCTTAGTCGTTCTGTTTATAATTGTTTATTTTTGAATAAAAAAACTTACAGCCATTGAATTATAAGTAGTTTGCGATGTATATAGGAAAATGTGCACTGAACAGATACCATAATACTTAAAGTTAAATTCAAATTTTGATATATCTTTTAATTTAAACGGGAAAAAACTATTAGTACGCTGGAAACGTACATAGTAAAACAATACGTTTTATTGTCGCGTTGATTATTTGTTTATTACGCATACACAACCCAAAGTCGTAAACCGGGTGTTGGGTTACAACACCCGTTACAAGGTCATTTGAGTTTTATAATTATATAGATTAAGAGAATATCTGCCCCAAGAAGAGTAAAATATATTCTTATATAAGAATAATATTTTTACCATTTTATGTTCACTTATGAAGATTAAAATTAAAATATGATTATAGTTGACCTTATGTATAGAATGTTTATTCCATGTTGATAAACTGTACCGCCAAACTCCACAAAATGGTATCAGCTTTGTCTAATACAGCACAAAATTTGCGTGAAGGATGAACAATGGTTAGAAAAGCCGATGGGAGAAAACAGTAACCAGATATCTACCGGATGAGTGTTAAGACTTCCGGGATCTTGGGGGAGCTCATTGTCACCCAAATTCTAATGAATACCAATGGTCAATGTCAGCGAGAAATTAATGAGAAACAACTTTTGCGATAATGCAAAGTCATTTGCCAAGGTTATTGAAAAAGGAAAAGACTTGGAATCTGAGTTATCATCCAGACTTCAGGATATATCACCAGTTATTATCACTGAGTGATCCCTAATGATGGTTTGTATGAGAGCTTCTAATGAGTACAAATAATTATTATTGGAGTCACTAAGAGTTTTGACACAGGCGATCATCAGAGAATGATCTCTGTTAACAACCTGCGGTGTTCCCTGCAGCCTAGGAGTACAACAATTTCACCCAGATTTTCAGTATTCTCCATCCCTTTCGAAAACCTTTGCAAATGAGTTCGCATTATGGCAACTGCAGTTTACAATTGATTTCTCGCTGGTAACGACCATTGATCTTCACTGAAATTTGGGTCTTAAGGTCCCAGTTCTCTTCGTACTCATCCTGTAGATGTATAGCTAGTGCTTTATCTTATTGGTCTTTCCGTCCCCCTTGACCCTTCACAACTATTTGGTTTGGTGCCAGTTGATGCTGACATTACATTTTTTGAAAGAGAGAGGGTTAGCTTACAATTATATGGTTTCAGTTTTCTTGATCCTATGTGGTTTTGCACTATCTTTTTTACTTTTGTAGCAGTTTGTTTTGTAGCACACCCGGGATATTGCTGAATTATCTGAGCCAGAAGATTATCATTATTATTGTGAATTGAATTAGATTTGTTTTAAAGAGAAAAAAGCAATTTAAGGACAAATATGGTTAAATGACGTTTTAGGAATTGAACCTGACTAGATTCTATAAACAATAATAAGAAGGATTTTTAGATAAATAAAAAATAAATATGTTTTAATCGAAAGGAATGTTAGAGCATAAACAAAATACGTGACGAAGGTAGATGATTCGATTTGTGTCTTTGGTCACGAAGAGTTGGTGACGTAACGAAATGGTTTGGAAATATACTTAACCAGTTAGTTAGAATTTAGTCAGGTCTTGAGCGAACGGAACAAGTAGACTGGATAGGCAAGTTCTCAGCTGGTTGGAAATCGTTCAGCTATGTAAGCATCCAGCTGGAAAGAGAGTAATATCTATAATCACTGAAAAAAATGGCGTGTAACCCCAGAACAAAAAGTAGCAACAGGAATAAATGTAAATGTTGACAAACAATTTGGTTGTCTGAGTTGTCGGGGGAGGAAATGGCTTACATTTTCAGAAGTTGTCTGGAACAATAAAGCGATGGTTCCGACAAAAAAAGTATGTCCTTCTCGTCTTGACGAGCAGACAGTGGTGCTATTTGTCCTATTTGTTGAACTATTGTTGGAGGTATCTATATCTGTTTATTATATGTGCTACAAATGTACACACACAGGCAATGAACATTCAATAGACGATTATATAACATGTACGCGATTTGGTCCCCTCGTTTATACACGATTTGATCCCCTGTTTTATATACACTAGCTATACACCCCTCCATGTCATAAAGAGTTTCTAACAATATTGTAGTTGTGTATGTCCGATTAGTGTTTGTAATTCATTTGTATTAGTTTCTATACCCACCGGTTTTCTTTAATATTTCAGCTGTTTTCATTATTGTCATTTTTTTTTTTTTTGTATTTTATCAGCTATTTTCTAGTTCCAAGCTCTCCTATTATTTTTCCAGAGATTTTCAAGATTGTTATCAACGCTCCTACGGTTATAGGTGTTTCCTTGACTTTCTTCATCTTCTATATCCTTTCAGCTTTCTGGGCAGTTTTATGAATTTGCTTTTCTTCTTGGTCTCTTTGATATTCCCCCTGTAGTGTGCTGGAACGGCGAAATACATGACCTGGCATAACTTTTCCTTCTGGTTAACTATTATTACATTCGGCATTCTTGCTTGGATATGTTTATCTGTTTGCACGTTCATGTCCCATAAGATTTTCTTGTTTCCGTTTTCAAATACTGCTGCCGGTTTGCGCTTATACCATTATGCAGTCGTTTACATAGTTCCCAGTGTATTTCTTTCCCCACTTGGTCGTTTCTATCCTTCTATCCTTTTTTACTTATTTTTTTCTAGTTTGATACATTTACTTATTATGTGAGTTTCCGTTTTGTCTTCTTGCTGACGAAGTCTGCGTTTGCTGTTTTCTTATGTCGATTTTACCTTTGTTATAGTTGATTCTAATGCATTATCTTGTGCGACTGTTATTAGAAAATCAGTTTCTTTTTTGGGGGGGTCCTTTCTGTAGCCATGTCCACAGGTTTTTTGATTCCATCTTTTGTCATACTTATGAACCGCCCGTGTAGCTGTTTCTCTTCACATGTTCTTTTCTTGTATTGCGCCTTGCCTCTTTGTTCTCTGTCTTGTTCGTTTTTTTCTGTATCTCTTGCTAAAGTGATATTACTCTTTCTGTATTCTGCATTATATATTTTTCAAGCTCTTTTCTCGTGTTTTCCACACAGCTTTCTATACAAACCAGTCCTGTTCCTCCGTCTTTTCATGTAGAATCGGTTAGCATATTCCTTTAGGTGTAGTGCATTGTGCATGGTCATAAGTTTCCTGGTTTTTGAGTCGAGATGCCTCAGCTTTTTATTTGATCAAGCCTATGAACGGTCCAGTGTATCTTACTAGTGATTCCACCCATATGTTTATACCTTTTCTAAAATTGCTACTATAGAATTTTTCTGTGGGGTGTTGTTGTAGTAGTAGTAGTAGTAGTAGTAGTAGTAGTAGTAGTAGTAGTAGTAGTAGTAGTAGTAGTAGTACCTTTTAAACCAATGAAATACAATTCTACCAAAACGTGAACGGAATAATAATAAAGACGGAACAACCGAACCCAATAGAAACCAACCACTTCTGGAACCAGATCCAGGGAAAGTCACATGTTCACAACAGAAATGCCAAATGGTTGAAGGACATGAAGAATGAACTTCAGGAAATTGAAGAAGGAAGACAAACGGAAATTAAGACGACTCTAAGGGAAATAGCAAATTGGAAAACACCAGGCCACGATGGTATACATACATATTAGTTTTAAAAATATCACGACACTACATGATAGACTGGGGCAAAGTCTAAGAAGATGTGCTCGCAAAACAGAAGTACCAGAATGGATGACTAAAGGAAGAATAACGTTGATACAAAATACAATTCTGAAAGGGGGGAAACACCAAGCAATTATCTCCATATATATAATTTAATTGCAGAAATTCCCCTGTGGACCAAAATACACTAGGGTTACTCCAACAGATGCCGCATACAATTTTATTATGTCTAGACTATTAACCACTATATTGTGTAACTTTTGCACGCCATGTTACACACATTTATTCGTTATAGTAAAATCCTACATTACATCCTAGAAGCAACATCATCACAGTCGCAACCATCTATAGTGGAAGTAGTTGATCTAAATAAAAAGTACTAATACCGCACTATGAGAATAATAGTCAAAACACTCCAAATAATACAAAAGATTTATTAATCTTCATCTCAAAAATAAATAACATAATATCAGTCAATATACTATATATTATTTTTTCACACAAAGGGTCATTGGGTATCTTAGTAATTAATCTTTTATTGGTTGCTACTCCGTGATATGAAGCACAAGTACACTAGTCTTTAAAATACATGATTCTCTGCTAATTTTTGTACACATTCACTAAATAGATCTCGGCCATTATTACTTACTGTGCAGAGGTAGCGGATCGCCAATTAATGATTCAACAAAACAAAAGAAAAAGAACAAGATCAATAAACTTATCGATAATTACTTTGCAAGAATTAATTATCGATATGTGCATTCGCTTCTATAGAACAGTCTTACGTTTTGTTTGCTCGCCTTTCCATTTAATTAAAGTTTTTTTTTTTACTGTTACGACTACATTTCACACTTCGTGTATCAGTATAAAACAAACTGACTCGTTGGGCTACTCGTTGAGCTCGGTTTAGATTGACTGAACCAGGAAAAAGTATTTTTGCAATTTTTTTTACATTTTTTAAAAAGAAATAGAAAACATAATAAAATTATGTTTCCTTAAACGTTAGAAAAAAATATGACTCGTTTGGTCAGCCATTGAGCTAGATTAGATTGTTTGATTTGTATTATTTGTATTATTCGGATTACTCTTCTCGTCTGGAGTGTTATTTTTACAGGGTTTCGGCCGACGTAATCTCCGACGTTCTTTAGGTGTATTTTGTTGATCTCGGGAATTTTTCTGTCGAGCTCGAGAATGTGCACAAAATTCTGAATTTTATTTAATCCACAAGAGTAATATGCTCTCGTTCCATCAAAAATCCTAAGTAATTCTCAATTATAAGCTTAGGATCGCCTTCACTGAGAATTGAACCTCTAGAAAAGGGTTAATTGGATTTACCCAAGTACTTTATCTGTTACGCCAAGGGTAATTGCGGAAAATAACACTCAAGATAAGAACAGTTTCAAATGATACGAATCATAAATCCTCATCTAAATAATAAAGTGAGTACGTAAAGCCAGTTAGAAATGCTTTAATAAAAAAGACACATGTTAGAATTATTCTCAACCTCCATCTTTTTATATCTATATATCTATCTTCAGCTATGAGTTATTGTGCAATGAATATGATTACACTCGTGTTCTTTCTCCTTACAAGAATGTAATTAGCTGGTTAAGTCATAAATACTGACTACTGGAACCGCCTAGGACATACGCCGAAGGGTACGCTGCAGGTCTCATGTTAACGACTATCGGCTCCGACCAAAAACACTTGTTCGGTAAGATGACTTACTAGATTATTGTTCGAAACTGTAGCAAATACCACTCCGCTATTTCAGACGAATACATCACTTGCGTGGGAAATAACAGGTTAAATATTATTGTTATTGTAATGCATATAGATTATATCAATCTTCTTGTATAGTCAATTTTATCACTTTTGATTATTAATAATGAACAGGGAGAGAGACGGGGAGACGAAAGCAATAGTGATAGAGCTGTGTAAAATAAGATCAGCGCACCAAATAACATTCAGTAAGAGATGGTGAGAATACTAGTTAGTAAGAGATGTGACTTGTATGTAAATTGCAAATTACGGCTAATTAAAACCACTACAATGTATCTTAATTTTAGTCAATATATGATACCGTACCCCATTCTTCTATATTACATACATTTTTATAATTAATATACATTTATGTATTCTTTAATTTTCATTTTTATTCAGTGTATACTCTGTGCATTATTTATCTCCTCTATAATAAAATAATGTCGTTTTAGGGTGAAACTTGACCAATTATAGAAAAATAACCGAACGCTTTCTATGCAGATCATTTACACTCACCATTTACAAGAATTCCTAATGTGTGTTTCACAAAGGTTTGTTTAGACTTTGTTCTTGATTACAAAGTATAACATCTAATACAACTACTCTGGTTATTTCAAATATGTAATCCCATAAAGAAGGTAGCAAAGATTTTTTACTCTCCTATAATTAAGAACTAAACTCATAAGCAACGTGAATTTCTGCATAGGTTAAATTTTCATTAAGTCACTGTTTATTATTTCATTTTAATTAATACTATTTTATTACTGTCTGCAACTACGCAAGGACAAAAACTTTTAAGAGGTGTTTTTTTTTGTTAATAAAACAACATTTACATACGAAACATTCGACTGCTTTCTTTTTATTACGATTCCTTCATTAACTTAAATAAAATATTGAGCTAGTTGCTATTTTTCCTTCTTAACTATAGTATTTGTGCAACTGTTATTAGTAATACGACTGGCCAAATCGTGGTGAGACGACAACTATGGATGGCAGTAATTTCTGAGAGTGCAGTCAGAAGATTCGGAGTTCCTATCCCGTCGCGGTTACCACCTGACGAAGGCCAGAATAGTTGGCTGAAACGTCGTTAAACAATAACTTATAAAAATGAGGATAATAGTCCACAATAAATAAATTAATAAATAATACTCATCTCAATAATGAATTACAATTAAAATATATATTCTATATTTTTATTGCGATGTCTTCATTAACTTAAATAAAATATTGAACTATTTGCTATTTTTATTTGTGAAACTGTTATTAATAATACTACGTAACATCGACAAAAATGGCAGATTTTGAGGGATCTACTTTTTGTGGCGTCCGTGTTTGCGACGTTAGGCATGAAATTTCTTGAGTCAATCTATTTTCCCAGGCAACTGTGGGATACATTCAGCTAGTATTCAATATATATATTTATATGTCTTACCTTTATTTAATAGATAGCTTCGTATCTCATTTTCATCAGTAAATAATTTAGTATCTTATATATCTTATTTTATTCAATGTTTTTCCTATCATTAATTATACTCAAGATATAATCTTGTACATGATTTATATTTCATATTAATACATCATGATAATTCAATATATTGTTCCGTGTATCATTTTTATTCAGTAAATAATTTCACATATATATTATAGTCCATATATATTTATGTATCTTAGTTTTATTCGGTATATATTCCATATCTTCATTTTATTCATGATTTCATTACGTACATCTTTTATATTCAATATTAATTCATTTTATTGCAGATGTAGCTTTGTATCTCATTTTAAAGCGGTAATTTGTTTTTTCTGTTGATCAGATACGTATCCTTACTGCTGAAAGTAAAGGTGAACGTACGGTGTGATCGCGAAAACTAATTATTCAGAGCAAATTGCTCGAAGCTATTTTAAATAAGAAAAGAATGAATGTGAAATTATGCAATTTTTCTGTCGAAGTGACGAATTAATTGACAATAATCTTAAAATCATTAATATCTTATTTTCAGCGGCAAACTATCTATTGGACTGATGTTGACAGCTACGTTCATGCATATAACATTTAATCAGAAGTATATATTCTCAAGATTGATCAAATATCGCAGGGCATTTAATGGTGGAAATATTGTTTTGGGCCTTTTTAGATGAGGTTTGATAATTTGTATTATTTCAATATTCAGACCACAGTTCAATCTTCGATGTCATTCTCACAAAATTTTTTTCCGGTGCGTCTTGTTGAACTTTGAAATATATACGAAATTTGAAACGGAACTCTTTATTTAATCCAAAATGGTAGCTTGCTCTTGTTTCGTTGATCATCACTTGGTAGACGTTTTAAGTAATTCGAAAGTATTTTCTTAGTAGCAAGGAATTTATAATGCTATTCTTAGTGTCGCCTGTACTAAGGATTATACCTTCAACCTCCAGAAAACTGTCACTAAGAATCTCTACTATTATATGAAAGGCACTTTGTGTGTTTATGTGTGAGTTCTTTCGTCTTAGGTTCCGAAACGACTATCTTTTGTAAATTTCACGCAAAGCTAATTTATGTCTTGCAGTGTTCTTGAAAAGATTTTGTACGGAAATCCATCCGATAAGTATCGAAAATCGACAAAATCCGATCTTAAAAGTAGGCTTTTTTTTCTTAAAGATAAAAAATTTTGCAAGGTAATACTTTACGTTACACCGGCCAAGGGAAATAATAAAATCAGTTCTTCTTAAAAATACAGATTTATTGTCATCTGGAGATATTACACAGTGGTAGAACATTCGACTACAGATCGAATGGTCCTCAGTTAAAGCCTGAGTATACCTCACCATTTTATTTATTTTTTTCTTATTAATAAGGTCAATTTACGAAAAAAGAAGAGGAACCATTTAAAATCGTTGCAAATCATTTCTTTGTTTGTATATTTTCAAACTAAACATTAATCAGAAGTGACTTTTCCAGGGCATTCATCGTCAAGCCCAAATATCAGCTGACGTGATATTGTAAACAAACACAGACGTAATTTGATGAACGACATTATCATTATTATTTTAATTATTTTAATTTATATATATATATATATATATATATATATATATATATATATATATATATATGCGAATAAGAGCACCGAGCCAAATATTCCTCGTAATATTTATTAATCAAAAAGGATTGATTCTATAATAATAAATACGCAATCTGCGTAAATTAAAATATCATGTTTAAGCGTATTGTACAACCGGGCAATGCCGGGTGATGTATAATTATATATATATATATATATATATATATATATATATATATATATATATATATATATATATATATATATATATATATATATATTAGTGGTGGGATGATTCCAAAATTTTTCTCGATTCTGATCCAATTACCGATTCCGTTCAAAATTTCCGATTCCGATTTGATTCACAATTCCGATTCCGATTCTTTTAATATTTATAAATATTTAATTAGAGACTTGTTTTGTTTTGCTTTGTTTTGTTTTGTTTTGTTTTGTTATGGTTTGTTTGTTTTTTGTTTGTTTGTTTTTTGTCGTAAATCTGCAAATCATTACATAAATCCCCGGATAATTTCCGGGTATATTTTTCTCAAATGTTTTTCTTGTAATGTATTGCAAATTGAATGATAACAAAAGGTTTATTTTGATTTTTAATAAAGACAAATTGTATAAGTTCGTCGTTAGCGTGCAACATGCTTCTTGAAAGTTTTCATAAACAGTTGAAAATAGTCGACGATTGTTAGGCAAAATGAGAAAACGGTGTAAGACCAAAATATTAACAACGCCCCCATTGTTGCAAACGAATTTGTAAATAATAATGTTACTATTTAGAAAACTATTTTTAGCATGGAGAGGGCGTTGGGCTTCGTTAACTATTATGTGCTTTCCTTCTATAAATATTTAAATTTTATTTTAATTATATAAATTTGGTGGGTTATTTAATTGATTTGCTTTGATGTAAAAAAAACAAGATGGAAATGATAACAACTAGCGGGACCTGTTAAAATTCCACAGGGAACTCATTTATATGTAATATATTGATGTAATATATTGATGTAATATATTGATGTAATATATTGATGTTATTCATGGCGTGAATAGAGATGCTCTGATATTATTGTAACTCTTGTTAAAACTGCAAAAGTATTTATCTAAGCTAGCAAGGACGCCCGGCATAGCCAAGTCTTAAAGTACGCTTAAATATGATATTTTAATTCTTGCAGATTTCGCATATATTATTATAGAGTTAATGTTCTAGCGATTTGTATATATTATAAAGTTGCGATTTCAATAATAATAAAACATTATATAATATAAGACGACTATGGAACTTTTTCTACAGATTCAACCTAGAAACAAGAAAACAATTAGAAAATTTGAAAAAAGCTTATTAAGCAGGAACACCTCATGCTATTTAACAACACTTTTATATATATATATATATATATATATATATATATACTCGTGAGCAAAAAAAAATGGGCCAAATAAATTTTATACAATTTATCGCACTAAGAGCTATATTGAACAAAGAACAATTGAACAAGGAAACTTAAACGAGACTAATAACACAGAACAAGACATTTACTTTAATAAATGCTTAGGATGGGATCGCATTCCCTTTTGATTACTTTAAAAGATCAATCCTTTTAGGCATGCTCTCAACCAAAGGAGAACACTGTGAAGAGGAGATGCTATTCCATTCGCTTTGCACAGCTTCCCACAGTTTGTCATTGTTCGAAAAAGTTCTTCTAACCAATGCACGAGATATTATGGACCAAATATTCTCGATTGGGTTTAAATCGGGGCTTTGACCTGGCCAAAATATCACATTAATTGAATTATCAGAAAACTATTTTGTGAATTTAGCAGTGTGTGGAGGGGCATTATCATGTTAAAAATAATATTCTGAGATATTCCCAGGTTCTGCATACTTGGTAACAGTCCTGTTTCTAATATTCGAATGTATTCCTTTGCATTGATTGACTTCTCACATATAATAAGTTCCCCAACTCCTGCTGCAGTAAAAGTTCCCCATATCATTATCCCTCCATTCCGGTGTTTAACTGTCGTTTTTATGCAACTTGGTGAAAATCTTTCTCCAGTTCTTTGATTGCACCATTAAGGGGCATCGGGAGCATCAATAAAAAGACAAAATCTTGATTCATCTGACCAAAAAACATCCCTGAACCAGTCTGTATCTTTCTTGCCATGATACGAGAAAAATCTCTTTCTATCATTGAAGTTCTTCTTAGATGAAAATGGCTTCTTTGCACACCGTTTAGATAAAAATCCCATTTCTTTCATTCGTCTAGTTATTGTATATCTAGAAAGAGAATTTCGAGTCCGTATTTTGTAATACTTTCCTATGGTCAACGTAACTTTTCTTTCAATCCTTCAAAACAGTTTATTTAAGCCTGTGGTCATCCTTCAAAGTGAATGCTATAGGCGATCAGATCCAGATTTCCCTTTTAACAAGCATTCAACTTCGAACCTTTGACCAATTCGCTTCACTACAGAAAGAGATGCTTTCACTTTTTCTTTTCTTAAAATATAAAAAATCTGCTTGTAAATCATTTTGGACTGCCTTAATCCTGCAATTCGGTTTTTTATATCCTCACCAAGATGAGGTCTTACCATTGTAAGGATTAATTTTTTCACTTATTATTATATGCTATAATAATAATGATCTGCAAAATAGAAATTTTCAGTTAAAATTAACAAAAATTCATGGAAAAATACTGAAAAATCTATTTCTTCCTTCTTTCACTCTTGGCCCATTTTTTTGCTCATGAATATATATATATATATTTTTTCCAAAATCTCAGTACCCTCTATATTAAATATGGAGTCTGTAGACTTAAAATTGACAGAGATATTGTGTAGGGAAATGCACACAGACAGACACACAGACACAGATACTTTCACTAATATATATATATATATATATATATATATATATATATATATATATATATATATATATATATTAGTGAAAGTATCTGTGTCTGTGTGTCTGTCTGTGTGCATTTCCCTACACAATATCTCTGTCAATTTTAAGTCTACAGACTCCATATTTAATATAGAGGGTACTGAGATTTTGGAAAATCTTTGTAATCGGTTTTAGGCCAGAAATTTAGCTGTTAAGAGGTCAATATTCAACGATTTGACATTTAAGAACTCTACCAAACTCCTCCGCCAATTTTGGGTCTAAACATTTTTAATTTTAGATATAGGTTCCTGTGACATAGATCCAACTTAATAACTTCATTGGAGGCCAAAACAAAAGTTGTTAAGGGGTCATAATAGGGGTCAAAGTTTTTTAAAAAAAATTGACCACTGTGGTCTCTATCAAATTACTCAGACAATTTCTCGTCTAAACATTTGAAATTTTACATAAAAGGTATTCAGAGATACGGCAAGCATTTTAATCGGTTTGATTCGAAAATTTGAGCTACCAATATATAAATGTATGTATGTATGTTTGCATGTCTGCCTAAAACGTTCGAAGAGGCGACGGATTTTTCACAAGATCAGTATCGTTTTTAAGTTCGACCGTTCAGACGACAAATATAGAAAAATTGGCTAAAAACATTAATTCTTCACCTTCAACTGGACACTTTTCTACAGGGATGGGTCGCTTTTTTTCGCCGATAATGTCGAAAGTCATCTCCTCTTTTCGATTGTCTAGCCTTAAACCTACGTCACTACAGGTTTGGCGGTGGTCGTAGCAGCAAAGTTCGTCATATCTAGTCTAGCAATAATTTTTTTGTCAAATTAATTATTCTTCTCTAATAGTCTTTGGTCTTTATACGTATTATCACAAGAGTAAAACTTACGAATGATCACGAAATATATTAATACTTCACTTTTTCAGTAATTTTTTTATCCAGTTTTTTAACAAAGTTTTTTCCTGCACAACTTGTACATAATGTTTTTAAAACAATCATAAGCTTTATTTTGAATACCATTTCCTGAAAATATTTTATTTTTCAGTTTTGTATTTTATTATCTATATAATAATATTTTTGTTGCTATGTTATATAATATATCATATATATATATATATATATATATATATATATATATATATAATATCATATATATATATATCAATTTATTATATTATTATATATAATAATAACTGTATTATATATAATTGTATTATATTATATATAATATAATATTATATAATATTGTATTATATTTAAGCTTTCCTGCAGTCGACGTGGACAACCCCCTTCATAGAATCTTCGTTTGCGAAGTACTGCCAAGAAGATATTTATGTATAAATAATGTAATATTATTTTTGTATTATCCCAATAGTAAAAAAAAATCATGATCATGAGATATGCTAATACTCAATCGAGCCTTTATGATAATTTCTAGATAGAACGTAATAAAGTGTTTAGTTTTTACAGAATTATTTTCCCGCACAACTGTTCACTAAATTACATCATTCTTTTAAAGAATTATAAGCTTTATTTTTAGTACCACTCTTTTAAAATGTTTTATGAAGTTTTGTCTTTTTTCTCTGGATAATTTAATTTTGTCATCAATGTGTCTTATTGTGTGTGTGTGTGTTTTTTTTGTTTTGTTTTTGTTTTGTTTTATGTTTGTTTTTTGTTTTTTCATGATCTTAATTTATTTCTTTTAAGGAAAGATTGTTCGTGAACAATGTTCAATTCCGGTGAGATTTCATTTTTCAATTCGCATAGGTTTAAAATTAGTTAAGCAATTTATCGCTTCGACGATTCCTTTAATTGGAAATAATATTAAATTATATTAATGCGTTACCATTTATTTATAAATCTTATTAACACAGAATTACCGCAAATAGATTTGCTTGTGGTTGCAAATTTTTAGCTTAACCGGAAGCCGAACTTGAAGAGGTTGAAGGAATGTTTAATTTAAGATATCGCAATGTAGAAAGAGAATTTGATACTTTGATTAGTTTTATTTATTTTAACGTTAAAAGAAATGCGTTAAACCGTTCGTTTTGTTTTCCGGGAGATTTTCAGTGAACGCGCAAATCAAACGACTATACATACGCTCTCAAAGAAAGCTTATGTAACTAGAACGGATTGCATAATTATCAGCTGCACTTCTGAACTCGCTAACGAAAATCCAAGATCATTGCAATCAAACCATTTAATACTAATATTTGATTTACTAATCAATGTTAATAATAGGAAGCTTTTTTCTTTTAGCAATTAAAAGAAACCTTCCTAATCACATTGCAAACAAGTTAAACGGCTTGGTTCTAACAGGTTTTGGCGAATAATAAACAGGGCCTTGAACCGAGGCTGGTCCTCTATCCCAACCATTATCAATGGACCTGACAAAGCCACATTTTTTGCCAAAATCTTTGCAGCAAATTCTACCCTTTACGACTAGGGCTGCCTACCCTCTGTATTTCTTCTGGTGATTGAAAACACGCTATGCTACAAATATGAATATCTGTACGCTATATTGGAAAGCTTATCAAAAACATTGATTCCAGTAAAGCAATTGGTTCGACGTGATTCCAATAATAGTGTTCAAAAATGTGAACCGGAACTACCTCTCATACTTACATAGCTGTTTAAACATTGCTTAAAGGAGAAATGCTGGAGGATTTCGTCAGTTTGCTCCGTATTTAAAAATTCCGAAGATTGGCTATCTTTCTCCCAGTACAGGGCTAATCAGTCTTCTGTGTGTTATGATTAAGTTGCTGGAACCTGTGATCAATTGAGAAGCGGTCAGCCACCTTAGCAAAAATAGCCTAGTCAATGATATGCAATATGCTTTCCGTTCTGATATACCTACAGCTGATATGCTAACTTTAATGTCACACAGGTCAGTGAATCTCGATGAGGGCTTAATTTCAAGAGCAATAGCTCTTGACATATCAAAGGATTTTGATAGAGTATGGCATAAAAGTCTATTTCATAAGATAGCTGGAAATGTCTTCTCAATTATAAAATCCTTTCTAACCGATATGTTTCTAAGAGTAGTCGTCAATGGGCAGAAATCAAAAGCTCATAGTATCAATGCTGACGTCCCCCAGAGTTCTATCCTGTGCTAAACTCTCTTCCTGATTTTATGATAATATATTAATATAAAAAATTGTATTAACACATTATTTGAGAGTTCACTTTTTAAACTACACGGCTAAACGTTCACAGGCAACATGAATTCGAACAAATACATTGAGGACATTGCCAAATCTGCTGCAAAGAAGGTGGGTTTCCTCGTACCTGATAAATAATTACTCACACCAGAGTGTATCCTATATTCTTAAAAAGACACAATTCGCCCATGCATAGAGTATTGTTGCTACATTTGGACTGGTGCATCTACTATTAGTCTCTCCCTCTTAGAGTTAATAAAAGAGTCCCCAATTTAATAAGTCCCGCATTATTAACCAAATTCAAACCTGTGTCCCTTCGTCGCAATGATACATTTATTATGTGCTTGTTTTACAAGAACTTGAATGCAATGTTCCTTGATGAACTCATAGTATCTGTACTCCTTTGACGTATATACTTCCGACTAACCCGACAACAGAAAATCCTACTCCTTGACTGTTGAGGTTGCTAGAGGCCGGAAAACAACTGAAGCCTATATATGAAAATTTAGACGATGGGGAACTGTTTATTTTGTTTTATTTTAGTTTTAATCAATCTTTTTTTTTTTTTTTTTTTTTTAGAATATCATCAGTACTTCTGCGATTATGGGTATTATTTTTACCTTTTTCATGATCTAAAAGGTTGCGAAAGTTTTTGCAGAATTTTTAATTTTGCTTTCAAATGATGTAATCTCAAATATATTTCTGGTATAATACCTTTACTTTATATATGATTTTAAAGTTTTGTGCTTTATCTAATCGTTTAAATTACAATCGTTTTTAAACAATAATGTCTTCTATTCAGAACGTTGACTACAAAATGGAAAAGAAGCAGATTTGCATAATTTTCATATTTTAATTCAAACTGGGCTAAAAAAAAAAAAAAGCTGCTGAAACAGCTTGCGATATCAACAAAGCGTTTGGCTCAGTTTTTACCATTGATTTCTTGTTGGTAGCGATTATTGGTCTTCACTGGAATTTGGGCGGCAATAAGCCTCCTCAAGGTCTAGGTCGTCTTCGCATCTAGTGAAATTCTGGTAAATGCTTTCTATCTTTGATTTTTACATCCTCCTTGATACTCCTCACATTTGATGTGGCACCAGTTTATAGTGGCACTAAAAAACGGGGGCGAGAGTGCAAAGGGGGGAGTAACTTACAATTCTACAGTTTCAGTTTTTATTATTCCTTATCGTGTTTCTTTGTATTTTACCTCTGTAGCAACCGTTTCCGTTATTGTTATCCATTGTATCTTCTAAGCTTTCCATCTGATTTGAATCTCTCCCATTCTTTTTTCAACAGTTTTAGTTGTTCCCACTATTAAAGGGGTTATCTTAACATTTTTCATCTTCCATATTTCTTCCAGCTCTCTGTCCAGTTCCCTGTATTTGCTCCGCTTTTCTATCTCCTTAATCATCACTCTGTGTCTATGACAACGGCAAAATTTGCAACATGGCAGGAAGTTTTCTTCTTGTTAACTATTATGACATGCCTTCTTGTTTATGTGGGTCTAACCATTTGTATATTAATGTTTCGTAGGGTTTCATTAATTTCATTTTTATCTGCTGCTGCCGGTTTGTTCTTGTAATTAGTCTGGGTGTTGAAGATGTAGTTGTCTGCATAATGTCAAGTGTACTGCTTTTCCCATTTTGACTGTGTCTACTTATATAATCATTTTGTGCTAATTTGCTACATTCGCTCATTATATGATTTATTGATTTGTGATTTATTGTTTCGTCACTTTGTCCCTAGAGTCTACATTTACTATTTACTTTGTCTTGTCGAGCTTTGCTGTGATGTGAGTATTGTAATGGTGTTATCTTATGCAGCTGTTAATAGAAATTCAGTTTCTCTTTTTAGGTTCCCTTTTTGTAGCCATGTTTAAGTGTTTTCATTAGTCTTTTATCAACTTTATGAATCGTCTGTGTAGTTGTTTCTCTTTCTAGTTTTCTTTTCTCGTTTTATTCCTTGTCTCTCTTTTTCTGTTTTAGCTGTTTTCTCAGCATGTAATTTTGCACAAATTATTACATCGGAGGATATTATGAGATGCAGTGTTAATAGGAAATCACCTTGAAAAATACCTCCTCCATCAGCTGTCAGTTCAAGTCTCCATGTTTTCATGTCATTTCTATCAAATTGATAATCTTGTCTCCAGGATCTTTTAGTCTATGTATATTAGATCAGGTGTTCCTCTTTTTCCTTTTCAGCATTCATTCCCGATTAATCAGGGAGTGAGAAATGTGTTTTCTCAGCTCTGCTGTTAAGATTTCCCAGATGGTAAGCAAGTTTTAGGCCTGTAGTTGCTTGAGATGGTTCTTTTTACTTTGTCCTTCTATATCAGTGTTGTTCTACCTCCGTCTTCTCCGTGGATATATCTTTTCAGGTTTCGAATTAGCCTTTTATGTAGTATTGCGATTTTTTTATTAGTATGCGCGTACTTTGTTGTGACCTGGTGCTCTCCAGTTTACAATTTTACGAAGGATTGTCGTGAAGGTTTATTTTATTCGGATACGTTCAATTTTGAAAAAATCAATAATTTGAATCAAACAAGTTTGAAAGTTCTTTGAGTTAAGTATATTAATTCTGTTTTAACTAAAGCCAGAGGAAATCACAAATGGTATCTTTGATTCGTAACGGAGCGTGAGAATCGTGGAGGGACTTTTTAAAAAATAATTTCAATTTCAAATACGAGTAAAAAATCTCATAAACAGACTAGCCCATACAAATAATTTAAAAATAGATGTAAAACTTTTTTTTTAATATATAAACATAAACAATTTGAATTAAAAACGTTTTCAGTGTCATATCTAGAACGTATTTTTTTAGTTACTTATCTGAATTCTGTTTTCGCTAAAGTAAGAATGTAACCCTTTTCTTAAGCGGTGATATGCACACTTATTATTATTATTTTTTATTATTATTATTATTATTATTATTATTATTATTATTATTATTATTGTTACGGACGACTAGCGAAATTTGTTACTTGGCGGAAAAAAGAGGAACTCCTTTTTATTCTTTTTTTTGCAAAGACAGGCAGAATGTGTGCGTATGTGGGTATGTGTGTACATATATACATGCGCGTATGTTTGTACTAGAAAGGACTGTTTCCACACACTCTTCCTAACCCTTACCTATACTGACCAACGACCTGGCATTTAACTCAAGACAGGAGCCCATACAGGGAAGGGATTAGTACACTCATGACAGAAAACTCTTTTAAAGAAACCAACGAAATGTGAGTTTATGTCTTTTTTTTAAGTTAAATGTTACTTCGAATTTATTTCAGAAAGCAGTCTTTGTTTCGATATAAACGTATAATTCTGTTTGTCAATTCAAATTTAATAAAAATCCTCTAAAAATGAATGCAAAAATATCCAGACGGGCGACAGGCGAATTATCTAGTTAAATGTAAGTTCGAATTTATAGCAGAAACCAGACTTTTTACCGTATTGACGTAGAAATTTCCAAAGGGCGGAGAAAATTGCCTTCCTCCTCTTTTTCCATACAACATTTCCAGCGGCTAAGCAATATGGTGTAAGGTAGACCTATCTTCAAACGCCCTCTTTCAGAGCATTACTTTCGATTTTTACTAAGTAGAATACTTAGTTAAATTTTTTTATGTCCCATATGTATGTGTGATAGTGCATGATGCCTCTTATATACATGGGAGCTTTACACTATCCCTGCATCAGAACCACAGGTAAAACAATTCTGGGCTCGGTGTTGCCACAAACACCAAAACATGAAAAATGTCAATTACAAATAATTCAAACCATGGGACCCAGAAAAAAGATCTGGGTGTCATGAACGGCAGGTGCTCCTTCGGTAGCCAGCATGGGGGACCAGGTCGTCATCCTGTGGATGTTGGCCAACTTTCTAGTTTCAGAAACTCAAATAACATGGCCGCTGAACAGGTAAGTATAACTTCTAATTTCAGGGAACAAAATAATACCGAACAAACATAGCACAGCCATAATAACGATCAAAAGGAAAGAATGAAGAAAGAAATTGACAACAAAAGAGAATAGACTCGTAATGGAATGCTATTATAGAAGCTATCCTAAATATAGATATGGAGGTTATTGGAAACGACTGAAAGAACTATGGGACCTATCCAGTGACTACCATACGACAGAACAAAGAATTGCGGACCAAGCAAGACTGATACTCAAGAAAGGTTGGCTCTCTAGACTACAACTAACAGAAATTCAGCGAAAAATAAATTATGAAACTGAACAAGAAGCATCCCCCAACGGAACCGCATGTAGAGCAACCCCACAAGTTGAAGCCTCACAAGTAAAAATACCAAATGCCGGGGATCAACAAAGAACGAAGTCTACAAACGTGGAAACCGAGAACAATGAAACAGAACTAACAGAGAACGAAGCAAATGAAATAAATAAAATAATACAACTGATGAACGAGGAAAAAAACAAAGCTCCCATCGTTAAGGAACCAACAGCAGAAGAAATTAAAAACAGAAACAGAGAAGGCAACAAACTCCTCCCACATATCCCAACAAATACAATCACGGACTTAAACAACCTGATTTACGCAGGCGCCAAAATAGTAAGTATGAAACTCAAATCAGAAAAACAACCGGAGACAAGCAGACCGACAAAACCTGGATGGGAAATAAACCCAAATACACAAACATAAAAAGATACCAAAATGATCAACAGGAAGAAAGTAATGTGGAGAAAATGGAATATTGGAAATGTAACTGACAGGGAGAGGCTAAACAAGAAACATGAAGAACTGGACCCAAAAATAAAAGCAAAAGAAGCGAGATTGAGGCAGTATAGTTATAAATCTGAACAATGCAAACAAAACAGAACATTTCAAACTAATGAAAGCCAATTCTACAAAAATGTGAACGGGGAAAAAACAAAACAGAACAACCAAACCCGACAGAAACAAAACTCTACTTGTGTAAAATATGGGAAGAGCAACGAGATCACAATAGAAATGCTGAGTGGCTGAAAGACATGAAAGAAGAGTTACAACAAATAGAGGAAGGAACAGTAAATTAAATCAGCAAAGAAACCCTAAAGAAAACCATAGGAAAAATGGCAAACTGGAGAGCACCAGGGCACGACAGGATGCATGCATACTGGTTCAAAAAATTCACAACCTTACATGAAAGGCTAGCCCAAAACCTAAGAAGATGTATACAGGGAGCCAGCGTACCAGGCTGGATGACAAAAGGTAGAACCACACTGCTACAGGACACGGAGAAAGGAACCGTCCCTAGCAACTATAGGCCAATCACGTGCTTACCAACTATGTGGAAGATACTGACAGCACAACTGATGGAACAAATCTCATCCCCGAGGAGCAGAAAGGATGCCAAAAAGGAAAAAGAGGAACACATGACCTGTTATATATAGATAAAAAGATCCTAAAGGAAGTAAAAAGGAGGAGAAAGAATTTAGCCATGGCATGGATCGACTACAAAAAAGCGTATGCAGGTCCTCCAAGCATGGATAATAGTATGCCTAAAAATGTATACAATACCAAGCGGGATCACCAACGTAATAGAAAATGCATTGAAAACATGGAGACTGGAATTTACAGCTGATGGACAATACATAACAGAAGCTAACATACAAATAGGCATCTTACAAGGAGACTCACTATCACCACTACTGTTCATCATAGACATGATGCCCTTGAACAGTATTCTGAGAAAGTGTCAAGCCGGATACAAGTTCTCCAATACAGAGGAAAAAATGAACCACTTGATGTACATAGACGATCTGAAACTTTTTACAAGGACCGAAAAGGAGCTAGAGACACTAATTAACACTACCATGATATTCAGCCAAGATATCCAAATTGAATTTGGAATGGAAAAGTGCGCACAACTAGTTATAAGAAAGGGAAAACTGGAAACGACAGAAAGCATGAAACTACCCAACCAAACAGAAATGAGGGAACAAAACGACTATAAATACTTGGGAATTCTGGAAGTGGGCACCATCAGAGCAATAGAAATGAAAGAGAAAATTGGAAAGGAATACCCCAGGAGAACAAGAAAACTCCTGGAAACGAAATTATGTAGCAGAAACCTAATAAAAGGTATAAATACATAGGCAGTATCACTAGTAAGATACTCTGGACCGTTTATAGGGTGAACAAAAGAAGAACGGAGACAACTCGACCAGAAAACTAGGAAACTCATGACCATGCATAATGCACTACACCCAAAGGACGATATTGACAGACTCTATGTGAAAAGGAAAGACGGCGGGAGAGGACTGATCTGTATAGAAGACTGTGTGAAGGACACGAAAAAAGAACTAGAGAAATACATAAAGCAAAACACTGAAAGGATAATTATGGCAGCGAGAGACACTGAAAAAAACAACAAAATAGAAAACAGAGAGATAAACGACAAAATGAGAAAAGGGAAATGGGAAGAGAAACAACTCCACGGAAGATTCATAAGAATGACAAAAGATGAGAATAACAAAAACACCTGGACATGGATGCGAAAAGGACATATAAACCGAGAAACTGAATCTCTAATAACTGCAGCACAAGATGACTCGATAAGAACCAACCATATCAAAGCAAGGATCGATAAAACACAAGAAAACAGCAAATGCAGACTATGTGGACAGAGAGACGAAACGATAAACCATATAGTAAGTGTATGCAGCAAACTGGCCCAAAAGGAATACAAAAACAGACATTACCAAGTGGGGAGGACGGTGCACTGGGAATTATGCAAACGACTGCATTTTGAGCGTACAGACAAATGTTGCAAACATAAACCTGCAACAGCACTCGAAAACGAGAACCACAAAATCCTATGGGACATGGACATACAGACGGACAAACCCATCCAAGCAAGAAGACCAGATGTTGTAATAATTAACAAGAAAGAAAACCCTGTCAAATCGTAGACTTTGCTGTCCCAGCTGACCACAGGGTGAGTATGAAAGAAAAGGAGAAACGAAGCAAATACACAGAGCTAGCCAGAGAGTTAAACGGGATTTGGATGATGAAGAAAATCAAAATAGTACTGATAATAGTAGGAGCACTAGGAACAATTCCGAAAAACTTCGAAAAAAGAATGTCAGAAATTGGAATCAGAGGAATAACTGCAAAAGTACAACGACTAACGATAATGAAAACGATTGAAATATTAAGGAAAACCCTTGAATGCGGAGAATAATACAAGAATACAATATAACAAATAAGTGTTACAGGGAATGAAGAACAACGAAGCTGCATATCTACAAGTTCTACACCCCCATCACGCATCCTCCCATTGTTTCATCACCGTTCCCCCCAATAAAAAAAGTGATACCAAAGGACTGAGAAGGGTCAATAAGGACTGAAAGACCGAGGAGCGAGCGCTAACCAGACTTCGGCTGGACAAGCGCAAAAAGAACTGGGATCTTGGGGAGGCTCAGTGCCACTCAAATTCCAGTATAAACCAATGGCCACTACCAGCGAGAAATCAACGGTAAGAGGTTGTTGTCATGATGCAAATTACTTTGCAAATATTATCGAAGAAGGTGGAGAGAGCCGGACGTCTGGGGAAACTTGTTGTCACTCAGCTTCCAGAGAACACCACAGGTTTCCAATCAGATCGTTTGTTGACTTGTGTGAAAGCTCCATGTGAGCCAATAATAATAATAATAATAATAATAATAATAATAATAATAATAATAATATTTACTTACTAGCAGTAGTCACACAGGCCATAATCAAAGATTTTTCTTTAAGAACAACTTGTGTTATTCTCTGGACTCTGAGTTACAACAAGTCTCTTAAGATTTCCAGTACTCTCCACCTCTTTCGATAACCTTTGCAGATGAATTTGCGTTTTGGAAATAACCGTTTACCATTGATTCTTCATTGGCAGTAACCATTGGTCTTCACTTGCATTTGAATGGTAATAAGATTATTATTATTATTATTATTATTATTATTATTATTATTATTATTATTATTAATTCCACTTCTTAATGTTGTTCACACGTTTGAAACTTGTGTGCACCAGTATGAAATTGAAAATATCTTTTTATCCGTGACCAATTGACCTCTGCCAAACTAGACGTCCGCAAATAATTGAACAAATCAATTGCATGGAAAATTTTGGCTGGTCAGCCGAAATTATAAACGAACCCGTCTAATTCAGCGGAAAAGAAGTTTTCTTTCGATGTTCTAGGATGGGGTGTGTATTTTTATCGAACAATTGTACGTCAGAGCAAATACTGAAATACACTTCGATCTTTCCCAATCAATACAGGAAACGTTTTGGTACCCCTTTTTGTTTTATTTATTAACGGCTTGCAATAGTGATTCGGCGTTGCCTGGGATTGATTACGTCAAATTTGTTTTGTAAATATTTCTGGGCCTTATAACCACGCCTTTTTTAACTTCCATGTCTAAGCTACGAAAACAGCAAATAAGCAAAACTAACTAAAATAATAAAAGTGTTTTTCCCTAGTAGAGCCTTGTATTTCCTCAAGACAATCCTACGAAAAATGGATAACTAGGGAGCATCAGGTCACGACAGAATACAGGCATACTGGTTAAAAAATTCATAACAATACGTGGAAGGCTAATTCAGAACATGATAAGGTGTATCCACAAAGAAGATGTGTCAGAATGGATGACCAAATGAAGGAAAAATACACGGAAAACATAACTATCCCCAGCAAATACAGGTCTATAACATGTTTACCTACAAGGCGGAAAATACTAACAGCACAACTGAGGGAACAAATTCACCACTCCCTTCATAATCGTGAACTTTTCCCCGGAAAACTTAGAAGACACCAAAGAGAAAAACGAACACAGGACCTATTATAAACAAACTAAATACTCTCAAGGAAGTAAAAAGCAGAAAATTAACATAACCATAGCATGGATAGACTACAAAAAAAGTGTCTATCATGATCTTAAAAGCATGGTTAATAGAATGCTTGAGAATGTACATAATACCAGGGAATATTATCAATTTGATAGAAAATGCAATGAGAACATAAAGACTTTAACCCACACCTGATGGACAACACATAACTGAGATTAAAATACAAAGCGATATCTTACAAGGTGAAGCCTGTCACCATTAACAGCCACGATGCCTCTTTATAATTACTAAAAAAAATGCTAAACCGGATCCAATTCACCAATACAGATGAAAGAATGAACCACCTAATGTATATGGATATCCTGAAACTTTTGGAAAGAACTAAAGACGCTAATAAATACAACCAGAATCTTCATCCAAGATAATCGATGGAATTCAGTTTGTTAAAGTGTGCTCTGCTGATCATAAGAAGGAGAACACTTGAAGCAACAGAAGGCCTGGAACTACCCTACCCAAAGGCAATGAGGGCACTAGGTTAACATAACAGCTACAAATATTTGGAAGTTTTCGGAGCAGACACAATCAAATTAACAGAAATTTAAAAAAAACTTAAAAAGGAATACCTCAAAAGAACAAGAAAACTCGAAAGTAAACTATATAGTAGAAATTTAATAGACGGTATAAAAGCATGTTCAGGATTTCTTGTAAGATTTTTAAGTAAGTTGGGCAAATGAATAACTGATGGATCTTGACACAAAGTCTAAGAAACTGATGAGTATGCATAATGCATTGAACCCAAAAGAGGGTGCTAAATGACTCTATAAGAAGAAAATATAGAGAAAAAGGACTGTTTTTTTATAGAAGACTTTGTAAATCGCACACAAAACAAAAAGAATTTAATATATATATATAATGCAGAACACCGAAAGAATAATTACCGCAGAAAGATACACTGAAAAAACGAACAAAACAAAAAAAGAGAGACCGGGGTTAAGACAAGAAAAAAATGAAAAGACAAAAAGCTACTCGGACGATTCAAAAATGTGACAAAAAATGAGACTAACGAAAACATTTGAAGATGGCTACAAAAAGGAAATCTAAACAGAGAACCTGAATTATAGCCGAACAAGATAACACGATTAAAATCAACCACATAAAAGCAAAAATCAACAAGACACAAGAAAACAACAAATGCAGAGTTTGTGGACAAAGAGACGAAATAATAAACCACATGGAAAGTTCAAGAGAGAAAGAACTGATCAGACCTCCACTTGTCGCTATCATTGATTGCTACCAACGATGAATCAATGGTAAACTGTTATTGCGAGAGCACAAAATTATTTGCGAAAGTTATTCAAAAAGTTGGTGAGTACTAGAAATCTGGAGATTTGTTGTCACACTGACTACAGGGAAAACCACAGACAGTTTCCAAAAATAATGGCCTGTGCAACAACTATTCGTAAGTAACAATAATTATTCTAGCCCGTTGACTTTGAATTAATGCTTTATAGTTTAATGTGGTTAAATCTGTGCTCATGTTTGCATTAGGTACTAATACCTATTAATCTCAATTTATCCTTTACTACGCATCGGACGCATACCATAACGCTTAGTCTGTTGCACCCTTTAATAACAATAGTCCATACAAAATGTAAAGCAAATAGATCCAGTAGATTGCGAGAACACCTCTACAATAAATGTTGTATTATTTTGACTAATTCGTTATCAATCCCTATTAATAATCCTTAACTGCGCATTGAACGGATACCGTAATACTTCGCTGGAACTAGAATTTATCTAAAAAAAGTACTGTTCAGCCAAACAAACTAATTTCATTACTTTTCATAATATTATGTAGGGATAATATGTAAGGATAATATGTAAGGATAATGAAAATACAAAAGAAAAATACAAAATAGAATAATAACATAAGAATTAATAGTAATCAATATAGCGCAACTTGTAAAAATTATATATATATGTATACATAGTTTTGTGGTTAAATTTTAAATTCTGAAAAAAAAAAACATATAGAGACATATTCTATTTAAGAATTTATAGCTTGACAAAAGGATTGCTCTTGTCAAAATTATATATATATATATATATATATATATATATATCCTGTTGCGAAAGAGAACGTAAACTTCACCAGAAGCAAATAAAATTCTGATTTAAAATAAGTCAATAGATAAAAATATCAGATGCATTTTATATAGCTAGATCTCATTTAAAAAATATTGTTCCATTATTCTTCATAATATTATTTAAGGACAATGAAAATACAAAATACAAAAATACAAAATACAAAGGTACAAAATATATTAATAACATAAGAACAAATAGTAATAGATATAGCGCAACATGTGAAGATTGTGCATCCTATTACCAAATACAATAATACAATAATACAATAATGCATACTAAACCGGCACATACATATGCATACACATAAATGCATGCACACACAACATATATATATATATATATATATATATATGTGTGTGTATTTAGGCAGCATTCCTTCATTCAGGCAAACATTATTAAAAACAACAGAGATACCTTGCTTAATGATTTTGTTTTCATTTTTTCGATCTTTCGTAAGATTTTTTAACTTCATGATGGAAGGTATTTACAAATGTTCTATGATTCACACGAGCGCTTTCGATTCTTTCTTGAATGATCATCAGGTGGAGATAAAATATTAAAAATAGAAGTGAAATATATAGTTGCGAATGATAAAAAGAGTCAATGAAAAGTCGATTAAAATATACATTTACGAGTGATAAAAAAAAACATAAAAAGACATAAAAAAGACATAAAAAAATTAGGATGATAAAAGGCAATGTTAGTAGAACCAGTCGCATACTGGTTATGCTAAACATTTCAGCACATTATTGCTACTTTCAAAATTAATGCTATTTATAGATGGGTGCTGGGTTTTTATATATAGTGCTTCAAGTATTTTTAATTTTTTACAATTACTTTCTCGTTGCAAAATCCTTGTGTTGTCCACGAGGACCTTTCTAAGATTACAGGGGGGACAGCTATGTTGATTTGTTAAATGCTGGTATATTGAGCTAGTACTGTTCAAAAAAAAAATGAACAAAAGAATCATTAAGCAAAGTATCTCTGTTGTTTTTAATAATGTTTGCCTGAATATATATATATATATATATATATATAGTAATTTATAAAATATATATGGCGATTAAGCTACACTGAATATTCTGCGTTTCATCCAACTATAGGATTCGTCAGGCTTATGCGTTATGCATAAGCCTGACGAATCCTATAGTTGGATGAAACGCAGAATATTCAGTGTAGCTTAATCGCCATATATATTTTATAAATTACTAACTAGCTCTACCTACGTATTGAGCACTTTTGAAGTAAATACTTAAAGTTTACGCATAAATCTATGCTTTCGTATAGTAAATTTATGTGAATAAATGAAATAGTTATATATATATATATATATATATATATATATATATATATATATATATATATATATATATATATATATATAGTTGAAAGTAATCTTTACCAGAAACAAATAAAATTCAATCAGGGACCTAGGAGAGAATTCCAAAATCTAGCAGTTCCAGGGAAGAAACTATTTGAGTAGAAGGCTGTTCGGCATCTAAGGATCTCTACAGTGTATGGGTGGGATTTTGCTGCTTGTCGAGTTGGTCGGAAGTATTTACGTCGAGGATGTACAACGGTTTGGAGTTTATCAGAGTACTTTCCATTAAAATATTTATAAAATAGGCACAGGGATACAATATTTCGTCGATGGGACAAAGTTTTGAGTTTGGTTGAGAGTGCGGAACCTATTAGGTTGGAAACTCTTTCTTAATCCTGTCTAAGAGTGAAAGACTAGTAGCAGATGTCCAATCAAAATCATTTTCTCTCCACCTTCTCTTTGACTCCTCTTCCTCTTTTGACATGTCTAGCGGTGGTTACATTAGGAGCGAAATAAGTTTGCAGTAAGAGATAAAATATTGAGACTGTTTGGAGAGGGAATTGGGGAACTAAAATGATATCTGTGATATAGAAAATAGCCACAAGTGCAGCAGCATCTGCGATAAATAAGTCATAAATTACACTGGTTAAAAAAAATGATTAAAAAGGCCACCACTTGTTTTATACTGAATTTTCACGACATCCTCAGTTCCAGTCACTGCAAAATTATTTCACTCCTAATATAGCTACCGCAGACGTCGCATCCCTATTATATTATCTTGCATCTTCTCTCTTCTTCTGATGATAAGCATTAGGCTTCGAAATACCATGGTATAAAGATTTTTAGTTATTTTACATCCCTAATTTAAATGAATAACTGTATATGCATTAGTATATATTTTTGTATTGTCGTTTTCTTATTTTATTGATATTCTATACACACACAAACACACACATACACACACACACACACACACATATATATATATATATATATATATATATATATATATATCAGAAATCTTTAAGTACGGTGGTACAAAGCTTGTAAAGAGATTGCTAGAATTATTCATTAAAATTTGGAAGCAAGAAATGGTATCACAAGAGTTTAAATATGGTCTTATTCATTATTTGTACAAAAAGGTATGTGATAACCACTTGTAACGCCTCACTCGAGAAGGTGGTTAAGGACTCACTGTCTATCTGAATTCTTGGCTCGTGTTGTCTAGACTTCTCTGAGGTTGTTACATGATATCTAGTATGCTGAAAGCGAATATCGAAGCTGCAGGCAGGAAGAAAGACAAACAATTGTAGTCTACCTACCGAAACTTAATTTTCACAAAATTATGTACAAAAATGTTTTTACAGTTCTCATTCAGATTTTGTAAGTTCTTTTCAAAGTCTCAAATCTCTTCACAGACAGCGACAGACCGATGGATGAGGTGGGGAGGGGTCACGTCTTTTCTCGGATTCAACAAGCAATCTGCTTCAACTCCCAACTCTACTCTGTGACTCAACTCTATCTCTGGCTAATTTTCGCACGACAGTCGTATATATAGTAAGGTATGTGGATGGGGTGGAAATCCTCCCAGCCAATAAGATTTCGCCACGAAATCGAAAGCTTTTAGGATTTTGCGTAGGTACAATTCCCATCCTGAAATCTAAATTACTCAGTCTCACGAATTTCCAAGGCCAGGTGTTAATTCTGACATCCGACCCTCAGTCATTTAAGGCCAGACAAGGTTATAAGTGAGATTTCCTGTTGTCAACTTTTAGCCGTAAAAAATATATTCCTCTGGTTTTAAAACAATATCTATTTTGACATGAAATAAAATATATATATTTATCTTCTCTAACCTTCATTCTCACTGAAAGCTCCTGAACTCATCTCCAACTAACCGATTCTGATCCAGTTCCTCATTTATTAACCCGGCTTGAAATTACGATGTCAATCATTTCACATTCCTCATGCGCCAAGAATGAACAAAGAATCTAATATAACAGCATTACATCAAGGAAATCTTACGGTATCGTATTGAAATATACGACAAACTCGGAAACTCTAACTCCAGCCTTGGAAACACGGATTACCTAACTTTCATCATCCTTATTTTAGGACAGCGGTAATATCATTTTCGTTCATATCTCCTGATAAGACGAACTTTCAATTTCAATTTGAATTTGCAAATCTTTCTCACTACCTTTACTAATTCACTTCATCGAATTTCCATACAGGGAAAATCACTCTCGTCAAACAGGAGCCTAAATGTAATTTGCTGTTTATATATTGCTTGTTCATAAAGAACTTATGCTGCTGGCCCATGCATCCAAGAAAATTCCGGATTATAATATGGACATCTGCGAACATTTTCCTGGCCTATAGCTTTATATCTAAAGGGATAGTATCTCGTTCATCGAACTCCCAGCTTTGCTGGATAAACCTATATATATAATTTACACCTTTATGCCTTTGTTGTCTCGGTTACTGCTGTCGATAAAAAACTTTAGCGTAAATCCCCTGCATAGACACTATGCATCTTACATACGGATAAAATAGAACCACTACCCAACTACCCCTATACCTCCACCTGAATCTTAAATACATAAACTACTTACATTATTTAAAACTATGATCGAAACCCTATACTCATTTTTACCCTACACTTTATATAGTACGCTCCCCTTTTATGTTAGAATTCAATATAGTTTCCCCAAACAACATCAATAATTTTATTTATTTATTTCGTTCCTGATGATTCCCTCGCTAGACGTCACATCCCCATTATGTGTCCTAGCACGTTCTCTACTCTTCTGGTGAGAAGTATTAGGCTCCGAAATATCTTGGTGTAAAGATTCTCCTTTACCCCCCCCCACCACCACCACCACCAAAATGTATGTATATCCTTATTAAATAAATGACTAATTCTATATTTTTCAATATATAGTATTTGAAACCGATACGCGTCATTTCGTCCTCCCGTCGTCAGCGTTCCCTCGCGGTTCGTTTGGTGGCGGGGCTCATAGGGCGGAGCGCTCCACTTTGGTGACTCTAGATAGGGTCCGCCTTATCAACTGTCGACTGTCGGTTAAATGCTTACCGTGGTTACTATGGGTAACGGAGAGGGAGCATGCGAAATTGCTACCACATCCAAGGAAGGCAGCAGTCGTTCAAATTACCCGCTCCCGGCACGGGGAGGTAGTGACGAAAATAACGACGCGGGACTCTGTCGAGGCCCCGCGATCGGAATGAGTACACTTCAAAGCCGTTAACGAGGACCAGCGGAGGGCAAGTCTGGTGCCAGCAGTCGCAGTAATTCCAGCTCCGGTAGCGTATGTTAAAGTTGTTGCGATTAAAAAGCTCTTGTTCGAACTCGGGTTCGCGGTCGCGCAATCGGCCCCGGGCGGCGGCGCCATCGTCCGTAGTTGACTATGGTCGTCCGTTCACATTCCCGGCCCTTCCCGCCGGTGTCAAACGCTAGCATACTTCTACTTCTATTGTCTCATAGATATATATATATATATATATATATATATATATATATATTAGATAATATATATATATAATATATATATAAGATAATATATATATATATATATATATATATATATATAAGATAATGTGTGTACAAAATTAAGACTTCAAGACAAGGTGTTGATGGCAACAAAAAGTGTATTTCCTTTTATATTACAGTTCGACAATTACAAGCATCATATCGTTTAAAAATTTTCAAAAACCAGCATTTCTTCAGACTTTATGAATAAAAACACTTGGCAATGTATCATTTTTGAATAGAAAGAAAAAGGGGGGGATAGCCCTAACGGGAAAAACATGCGAGAAACATTTAACTTGATTGTGGTTACAGAAAAGCCCATTTAAATATTAATGTATCGCCTAATTTTCTTATCCTTATTTAAGAACAGCGTTATGTGAAGTTTCTACGGGGAGCCCTAAGTCATTTAAAAAAAGAAAAAAATATTTTTTTAATATCCCATTTGTTGGGTTCCTAAATTCCTTTATTTCCCAATGATTGATTTTTTTGTAAAAAGAATTTTTTTAAATTGGTATCTATATTTATATTATGTTCGTAACAACCTTGTAAAGATGTTACGGTTAGTTTTAGTTTCATATTAGTGGCAAGTAATGTTTATAGATTATCGTTTAATTGGTGCATGGATAAAGACCATTTCAGGTTCGGAATTTGATTGAATATGAGAATAAAGTAAGATGGGTGTATTAAATATATATAAACCTTGCAGGACATTTCGGGTGAAGTGTTCTAATCTATTTACTGTCTGAAAATTCATAGATATTCTACTTGAAAAATGTTTTCATGTCGTTGCTTGGGATGATTTGAAGAGAGATACTCGAATTAAGTTGTTAAGTACTGCTAGTTAATTCTGTTTGAAACTGGGTCGATTTTGTTTCTTATAATCGTTAAAGGGAAGTAATTCAGGCCGTTTGTGTTTTAGTTTCATTGATTAATCGAAGGCGACTATGCTTTAATAATTAATTTAATCAGATGGGTCCAGAACATGCTACATTGGTTTATTTAACAATTAAGTATATAAATTATGTTTTTGTTCTAAAGGAATGGGGTGTGTTTAGCCCGCATCTGTTATTAATCACTTATGCTGCTCCTGTCATATAGTTCATGCGCTGTGTTCTTAGGTTGTCTAAATAAATAAAATATTGTATGTCCTCTAATTATTATTCTGACAACAAAACCACCTACGGCTCCAAGTGTGTTTTACTCCGGTGGGAAGATGTCTACTCCTGCATTTATGGGTGAAAAACACTTGGACCGTGAAGTGAAGTAGGAGAATAAGTAAGCATGGATTCTACCAACCTAGGGTCTCAGACGACAAAATCAATTGAATTAATATTTAAATGGATTAACAGCCCCCAAGTTGCGAATTTAATTTTTAATAATAACTAGATTAATTGCTGAGTTGTTTATATATATATAGTGCTAGTTGGCCGTTAACCCTGATTAAAAAGGGGTTTATCAGCCTTGTGGACGTTCTTGTTTTTAATCCTTCTGGGAGACTACCTCCCTCCTTACCAAACAAGTCTGGTGAAGAAACCAGTTTTGTCGCCGGTTACCCATGAGTCAGGTAGTACTGGATTACATATTACCAGTAGCACGTGATATGACCTGACTGCATATATATCTATTACTATATTGTCTTTTTGACCACTTTAGAGTCTTTAACCTTTATCCTTGAGGGGCCTCTGATTCCCTTGTATGTATATATATATATATATGTATATATATATATATATATATATATATATACAGAGAGAGAGAGAGAGAGAGATACAAATAAATAAAAAGCCCCCTCTTTGGGTTGAGCACTTTGTAAGTATATTTTCACCCGACGCATATTTAAGCAATTAAGCGAAGCCCACTATTAATTTGTTTATAAACAAACTTATGGTTTGAGCACTGTAAGTGACGAGCGGGTGTGGATTTAATACACACTCGAGGAGAAATATTTAGGGCACTGATTCGTGGCCCGATGGTTAGAACAGCCGACTGTCAATCGACGGTTGTAGGTTCGATCCACGGCTGGGGAAAGGTGTATGTCTAGCAGCACTTATGAGTTGTAATACAACGAAATAGTACTGTATGCGGATGACACACACACACACACACATATATATATATATATATATATATATATATATATATATATATATATCGTAAGTTATGAAAATGTAAAGCAATTAAGCAGTACATAATGTTTTGCATTTCATCCCGTACGGAATCGTCAAACAAAAAGAAAATCTGATAATCACAATACGGTGCTTTCTTTACATTTTCTCATGACCGATTAATACTGCTTTTTGTTTTGTTTTGTTTTTACTGAACATTCTCTTCTCATGTGATTAACGTCAGAAATACAACGTTGTGGACTGTTTGTTCTCGTGACCAATTTATACTGCATTTTTTTTCTGAACATTTTCTTTCCCTGTGATTAACGTCAGGAATAAGATGTTTTGAACTGTTGATCTCCTGTGCCCTGATTTTATCCATATTTTCGTATTTTTTTCTCTGCGTTGGTTTTTCGAGATTCCGTGTCTTTCATTCGGTTTTCTGATAAAGAGGAAGTGGTCTTTAAAAATATACATTATCTGACTCACTTGTATTTACTTGCAGTTACTTATAGAAACATGTGTAAAAACGTTTTGGCCGGAAATTGTTAATCATAAAATAATGTGATTTTGAATTTAATATTTGATTAGTTTTCATCTATATAAAAATGCACGCCATGTTGCCTGTTAGTTTATAAAAAGACACCTTAAAAATGTCCTTCAAATATTAAAAATACGCGTGTAGACTTTTCGTAGGAACATGATATGATTATCTTAACACTCTACAGACGTTTTTAAATAATTTACGTGCACTTTTTCAACATTTTGAATGAGAATTAGAAATATAATTATGAGTTTTATGTAAAAGTTGTGGGTGCGCGTCCGGCTTTGCCAGGTCATAAAATACGCTTAAATATATTTTAATACATGCTGATTTCGTATTTGTGATATTGAATATTATATTATATTTAATATTCAGTAGTGATTTAAAAAAAATAATTACCTGGATGCTATCAGCTAGAATTGGGAGCAACACATTTAGCGTTTCAGCACCGTCTCCTACCGATGTAGCTATCTAGAGATAAAAAAACATCTTTAATATTAAACGAGGTGAAAAAAAATTAATTGAATTTGAGCATGCGCAGAAAGAAGTAAAATATTTCGGTAAGTTGAAATGACAGTTTGCATTTTAACTTGCCGATATATCTGTGAACGCGCTATTCATCTATCCAAAGATTTTACTCGTTATATAACATCCTTGGTGTATGATTGCTACTTCCTGTTTATTTCAGAGTTATATAACTTGTAGTTTAAGAGTTTATCGGTTAAATATTTACACACAGACACACATACACACATCTACTGTTTTATTTAGACATGGTGAGTCACGGGAAACGGATGTTGTTAGAACGCTCTTTACTCTCCTTGAGTAAGGGATAGGGAGTGAGGAAAGCAGTCTTGTTGAAATATTCGCAGTGTTGTTTTCCTTAAAAAAAATATCCGTTTCCCGTGATTCACTCTGTATAGAAGACGACTTAAGTATTCTAATTGTTCAGTTAAGGAAACAACCACGCATGTACTCGTTCAATCGAATTGTTTTATTGAAAATAAAAATCATCGTTTTCGTTTTGCTTTAAGATAAAATATCACTGATTAACATCTTAAATTTTTGTTATATTTACTAGTTAAAACATCTCTCTCTCTCTCTCTCTCTCTCTCTCTCTCTCTCTCTCTCTCTCTCTCTCCCTCTCTCTTTCTCCTTCTCTCTTTATCTCTCTCTCCATATATATATATATATATATATATATATAAATATATATATAATATATATATATGTATATATATATATATATATTATTTATAATCGAGATAAGACACTGATTAGAAATCAGATGAAAGATCCTGATATTACTTGAAGTAATACTTTCAGGGCGATCCTAGCCAAAAAGGAGAAGCTCAATATTTAAGCATAGAGCAATATATAAGTTTAGTGGATATATTAAAATTCTGAAAAAACAACATAGAGACACATATATTCGAATTAAGAATTTATTGTTTGACAAAAGGAATATATAGAAGGGGTTATGTTGATTTCCTTAATCCATGAATTTTCAATAAAAGCTCATCAGAGGAAATGAAATGCGCTTAGAAAAATGTTCAGCTGTGAATAGACACTTATTTTGTTTTCAGCACGAATATTGAAAATAGTTTTTTTAATTGGTGAATGATAATTATATGGAAATAATTATAGGAAAAGGAAATTTGATACAAATTTTCACTTATCTAGCCCGTCTTCTTACTGACATGAGAAGAGAACAGCTTTTTCATGTAACACTAGTGTCTGTAGGTATTTAATAATACTATTATTATTTATTATAGTAAATAATAATTTCCGCCCCTTTAAGAAACTTGCTTCTTATTGTTGAGCACTTTCAGTTGTAATAAAGTCAGTCAACTTAGCTCATATGCCAGATCGTCATATAATGATTAGATCACTCTGACTGACGTTAAAAGAATTTAATAAAAAATAAATGTATAAACTGTAACTGTATCTTTCGCCGTTGACGGTAGCTGAATCGTGTGGGTCTTTACTAATGATGCCAGACATGGCTTTCCTCGCCGGGGTTCGAATTGACGAACACATAACTCGGTTTGTTCTTTTTTATTCCTCTATTTTATAGGAATACTATTTCCATTATTCTTATCATATATATATATATATATATATATATATATATATATATATATATATATATATATATATATATTGGAAGCAAGTCGTTATCAAGACACGTTTGATTAAATACGACAGGGGTCTTTCTTCGTTACCTTTCTGTTGATTTTCTCGATTTTCGGAGCATTTTTTCTTGTTTAAGCTGGTAAGTTGTGTATTGGGTTCGTTCCATCCACTCTCCCAGAATAATAAAATAAAAAAATCTACATAAAAATCTATCTATATATATAAAAGCGAAAATGTGTGTGAGTGTGTGTGTGTGTGTTTGTATGTCTCGCAAAAACCTTCGACACAGACCACGGATTTTCGCTAGATAGGTATCATTTTAAAGCTCGAACCTTCGTCCAACAAATATCAAAATATTGACTAAAAACATTAATTACTTCATCCTAAAATCATCAGTTTTGTACAGGGAGGGTGTATCAAAAACCGTCCTCTCATGACAAGTTCGCCTCTACGCATGCGCAAATGACGTCAGAACATGATTTAGCTTAAATATTAAAAAAAAACGACCCAACTCCGTCAACGTCGTCTTAGCTCACTTGAGTAGAGGTCGGCGTCATTATCTAAAGGTTTCGGATCGTGGTGTAAGATGTCTTTTTTTTTCGATTTTTTAATTTTTAATATTTAAACAGGGTTATTTAGCCATTTTTCACGTTCTATGTTTTTTTGGTTTTTATTTTTCAGATTTTTTAACGAAGTTTTAACGTTCATTTTTCTGCTTTTTTTTCATCACATTCGCGTTTTTTTGTTGTTGTTTTTCCGATTTTTATATTTAACATCGTTCGTTTGCCTTATGTTAGGTTTTTTTTCGATTTTTTAAAGTTTTAACATTTTTTTATATATAATATTTAAACAAATAAAAATATTTAATAATTTAATATTTAAAAATATTTACTTCGTTTATTATTATGTTTTGATTAATCCCCCCGCCCGAGCACACGCACCTCTAAACACCTGGGCAACGCTGGGTACCCCCCGCTAGTATATATATATAAAAGTGAACGTGCCTGTGTGTGTGTCTGTGTTTGTATATTTCACTACGCAATAACTTTGTCAATTTTAAGTCTACAGACTCGAAATTCGGTGTACAGGCTGAAATGCTAGTCTATCTACACTCCTATTCATTCGGTTTTCTTTTCTGTGTATCGATATTCATATTAAACTCCCTCTTTTCTGTTTAATTAAACAGAAAAGAAAATTTTCTTATATCTTGGTCGTGGAATTGCATTCATTAGCAAATGATCTAGATAATTTGCATATTCTTTTAAACATTCATTTTAATTAATTCCCTATTAGTTGCTTCGGTAACCAGATGCATGCGAATTACAAATTAGACGAAAAAATAATAAAATAATGTCGTAACCCCAGAAAAGAACTTAAAATAAGATTTATTACTTATTACAAAATATTTAAAACTAGCCAATTATTAATTAAAAAAAAATAACCCTACATTCGATGGCAGTATGCTGAAAACTAGAAATGCCGTGTACATCTTTAAATGTCCCATAGGAGAATGCGTCTCCAAAAATAATTCGTACATTGGCATGACTCGAACCAGCATCTCCCGTCGTTTAACATGTCATCTGTCTTCCCCGAATAGCTCAATCTATCAGCACCTCATAGCACACAACATCCCTCCCCTAAAAATAAGTTTAAAGACATATTAATAAATAACACGGCCATTTTAACTGTCTCATATTGCGAAGTGCGGCTTCCGATCTTTGAGGCATTGTTAATCCACATTAAAAACCAACGATTAACCAGACTCAAAACGAAACGGAGGGCATGCTCAAGTATTTTGAGTATCTTAATGATTTTAAGCGATTTTAATCGCCTTTTAATCATCTTTTAATCGTCTTTTCATTTCATCTCACTACTTTCATTTTTCAATTTCATTTTTTATTTTTTATTACTCGCCTGAGGATGACCAATGGAGGTCGAAAATGTTCGCGATTATGAGAAATTTCTTTTTTCACTCGGAATAAACGTTCGGAAAATGGTCCGACAAAGAGAAAATAAGGATTACAAGAAAAACAAGCAAGAGTTATCTGTGCTATATATATATATATATATATATATATATATATATATATATATATATATATATATATATATATATATATATATACTGGTAGCCAAATTTAATATCGAAATGCTCATATCTTTGGTTCTATAAGAATAAACTAAATGAAAATTTGCAGACTTTTTTAATATGATAATACTATTCTAGGGTTAATACTTTATGACAATTGGTAAAAAGACCCTACATTTCAAACCAATAAAATATGCCTAAATTTGCTTACATTTGTATATATAGTGTCCTGTAGGCCAGCTTAAGATTTGCTGCTGTGATTGTCTGCCCTGTAGCCTTGCCAGGCCACTAATATGACGTTTTATTGGGAAATTAAGCAAACTCAGTCAAAATTGCAAAATCCATCTTAGAAATTTCACAATTCTTTAACCGTTTAACTATTAAATACATTTTTTTAAGTTGATTTCCATAATAATCTGTCGGAACTTTATAAAATAATTGTTCATATCTCTCACACACACGCACACACACACACACACACACACACACACATATATATATATATATATATATATATATATATATATATATATATATATATAGAGAGAGAGAGAGAGAGAGAGAATTTCAACCCACAAGCACTCTTTTAAAAATCCCTCCCTTGTGAACCAAGCCACTCTATCTAAACATACAGGGTGATCCAAAAAATACGGACCCAACTCTAATTAGGCCCCGTTTCTTAGTGTTTTGACGAATGAAATGAAACTTTGGTCAGAACTAGTTTATTATATTCAAAACATCACATCAAAACATCTCTGGTCTTTTTTCTCCGTTCTAGAGCATATGTTCTAGATGGCCTCCATTTAGCTTTTGTTTTTGTTTTTGTTTTTTTGTTTTTTGGTCACCCTGTATTTGACAACTCAATGATAAGAATGTTTCCTTCAATTTTAAATGGGAAATAATAAGATTATATAAAGGATATATGCCGGGGGACAGATTCTGTGCACTTTGTAGATATGAGGCCCTTAAGATTCTAAAATATGATGATATCAAAAATAAAACCACCCTCTTAAAATCAAGGGATGAGCTTTTATCTCAATGGATTCATAAACGTTAGTTTCAATTTAACAATTATAAACCACCATAAGTCATTAAAAAATTTTCTTATTAATAGTCTAACTAGGAATTTGTAATTTATAATGTAATTTTTTTATTAATGAAATTTGGATCATTATTATTATTATTATTATTATTATTATTATTATTATTATTATTAATTTATCTGATATATTTACCATTATTTTATATCTTATTCAAATATCTATTTAAATTTAACCTTTACATAGTAATATTTTTATCAAATTCAATAAATAAATAAATGATTAAAATATTATTAATTTTATTCAATAAGATCCTTTTATATTATATAAAACAGCTGATTATCTTCCTTTCATCACTTTAATAGCCAAATAAGATTATCTCCCTTTTTTACATCTTTACTTAAATTTAAATTAGGCGTTACTAACATATTCTAACCGTTAAAATATTTCATTCGCGTTCACTTTGAAAATTCAACATTTCGAGCATTTATAAGCTACATTCAACATCCAAATGAATGCTTTGACGATAATTACAATTTTCAAAAGGCGAACGATTGGAAGGTGAATATATATATATATATATATATATATATATATATATATATATATATATATGTGTGTGTGTGTGTGTGTGTGTGTGTGTGTGTGTGTGTGTGTGTGTCTGTGTGTGTGTTAAATTTTATTAAAAACATATTATTATAACCTTATATTTAAACCAAATTCACCTTTATAATTTTATTCTAATTTTTATTCTCAACCCATATTACTTTGCTTATCAAAATCAATAAGTAACTATTTTCTTTTGTATTTTAATATTTTCCAGATACATCTGCCTTACTTAAAAATGCTAGGTTTATGTATGGTGTCTTTTATTAAAAGAAAAAAAAACCAATATTTTTGCTGATGAGGAGACTTTGTTTAAAAAAAAACTACATGTTATAATTATTGTCCATGACTTCATGTCTATCACAATAAAGACATCGTTTCCGAAACGATCGTACACTTTATTGGCTTTGTTGTGTTCCTTCTTATGAAACATATTTTTCGTTTTTAATTTTATTTTGAATTATAAATTACCAATCACCTTACCAAATATTAAAGTAGCTCTATGATATTTGCCTATCGAGCTTATTATATATCTGCATTACGACGAGCACTATTCTTTTCTTGTATTTTAATTAAATTAGTGATTTTATTATTACATTAAAATACACTTTGCTCTTTAGACTACTGTTCTAACCCCCTTTAAATATATATATATATATATATATATATATATGCGATTGTTACCAACAGCTCTCATAGCGTGGGTGGTGCAATGGCGCCGACCAAAGTAGAACACAGTAGGCCTGGCACTCAGTCGCCATTGCTAACCTCTACATTACCGCTACAAGGATGAGGATATCGTTCCAAAAAAGAAAGAGTTTTAATTCGAAGCTAAAAGAATACGGCGCCAATGGAATTCGCCGGCGCACGCCATATTCGACTTGGCTATTTGTACAGCAATCTATTCTCTAAATATGCATTTTAGAAAGATTGATTAATAACACACGCAAAAAAATATAGATATAGATAGATAGATAGGTAGATAGATAGATATACATACATGCATATACATACATGCATATATATATATATATATATATATATATATATATATATACAAACATATGCCCACACACATACATACATATATACATATCTTAAAGAAATAACTCAAACCAGCACTCTGCCCATTACACATTATAATTTTTCACCCATTAACCACCGTTAAAACGCGATTCCTTAGACGTGGTTGGTAGTTTCTGAGTAATGGGAGTGCTTACGCCATCTTCGTGCTATTTTTTCTCTCTTACCTGCCAAGGTAGCACCAAGACGGTTGAATACTCAGTTTTTAAAAAAAAAAAAATCCGACACATATTTAACCATATAATACAAACTACTATTGGAGAACTGAAAGCTAGCTATCCGCCTCGCGAATATTACAAAGAAAATTACAAAAACACGAAATTTCGTGGTATTCAACATATATATATATATACATATATATATATATATATATATATATATATATATATGACTACTTCATTTAATCACATAAATTAATATACGAAAGTATAAATTTATGCGTAAACTTTAAGTATTTACTTCAACAGTGATCAATACGTAGGTACAGCTAGATAGTAAGTTATAAAATACATATGGCAATTAAGCTACACAGAATATTCCGCGTTTCATCCACGGTAGGATTCATCAGGTGTATGCGAGGATTTTGTGGTTGTCTCGCGTTTTTATATACGCACCTTCTATTGAGTTTTTAGTTAGCCGATCAGCTTCCTAGTTTCCACCGCACCCTTTCTAATCAGCCAATGAGCAGGCACTTACAGAACAAAGGCCCAGTTGACCGGTTCACCCGTTCCTTTGTGTGAGCTATTTTAGCGGGCAGCGTAGATATCTAGTATCCTGGCCTATTTTAAACCTAGGTTAAATGGGGGTTATGGTAGTTTATATATATATATATATATATATATATATATATATATATATATATATATATATATGATAATTTATGTATATGTGTTTTTTATTTGTTTATTTGCTATTGTTATTGTTAGTTTTAAAATTATTTTGTATCGTTATCCTAGAGTAATGATTTCTTTAGATTCAAAAACCCGATATTATGACCACAAAAGTACATTCAAAAATAAAAAAAACACCGAATGAAAACAACTTTAGCAAACAAATACTGGGTACTCAAAGAAAGCGGACGTTCGCTGGTAGTCGAATGGAAAATAGTAAGACAAGCAAACACATGTAGAGACATAGACGACCCATGTAGATTTTTGCCTTCATGAAAAATTTACTATCCTATACTTTAAAGAACCCTAACATCAATTAAACTATAGGAGAGAAATAGCGAGCAACTATGTTCACAAGATAACCTTTAATCTAGGAAAGCGATACAAAATAATTTTAAAAGTAACAATAACAATAGAAAATAAAAAAATAAAACAAACATACATATACATAAATTATCATATATATATATATATATTATACTGTTGGTAGAATTTTTCAGTAACTCATAACAACAACACAATATGTCATTCCAAAGAGTGCTCAATGCATGAAACAGAGCAATATATTGATTGTTGGAGAGCTATTGGCTACACATTAGCAAACGTGTTTCAATGGTTTTTGGCCTGATGAGGTGATTTTCCCTGCTAGGGGGTCATTGAAACACGTTGGCTAATGTGTAGCCAATAGTTCTCCAACAATCAATATATATATATATATATATATATATATATATATATATATATATATATATATATATATATATATATATATATATATGAACTGACTTAAAAAAAAACATTTAACCTAGGTTTAAAATAGGTAAGGACACTAGATATCTACGCTCCCCGCTAAAATAACACACACAAAGGAGTGGGTGAACCGGAGGTCAACTGGGCCTTTGACAACCACAAAATCCTCGCATAAGCCTGATGAATCCTAGCGTGGATGAAACGCGGAATATTCTGTGTAGCTTAATTGCCATATATATTTTATAACTTACTACACACACACATATATATATATATGCAAGTTTGGTTATATATATATATATATATATATATATATATATATATATATATATATATATATATATAGTTTTTAAAAAATTTTAAATAATAGGCGGAAGTTTCTCGAGAGCTCTTTCGGATATCATCTCGTCAGGAGAAAATCGATAGCGAACAAAATAATATTGTGTCGAAAAATAAAGAGTTCTAATGGGGAACTTATTAAATGTGCCAAAAGTACGGGGACACTAAATAAATTTATTTACGTTTAAAAACGATTAAAATATTGGCACAACGAGGGAGAAAAAAAACTGTACTGTTAGGTTGACGGGGTTTCCATAGGGAGTGCGTTGGCCCCAACTTTAGCGGATATTTTCGTCGGGTACCATGAATCCGTTATGTTTAATTCTACAACTAAACCCACTGCATATTTCAGATATGTTGACGACACTTTTGCTATTTTTCCATCGCAAAGTGAAGCGTCGATATTTTTTAATAGGTTGAATTCTTTACATGGGGCTCTTAAGTTCACTATGGAAAGTGAGAAGGACAATTCGCTTCCTTTCTTGAATGTTCTTGTCGAACGCTCAAGGGGGGGGGAGCTTTCTCACTACAATTTATAGAAAGCCGACATTTACTGGCCTATATGTGAACTGGTTGTCTTTTGTACCTAAATCACGTAAGGTCGGCCTAATTAATACTTTGGTACATAGAGCCCTCATGATTTGTTCGCCTAACAGATTAGATGTTGAACTCGATAAGATCAGGGAAATATTCATCAATAATGGTTATCCTGTTGACCTTATTGATGACTGTATTTTCAAAAAGGTTGCGAATTTTTAATCCCCTAAAAAGTTTGGACCCTTGAAATGCCCGGTTTATTTGAAATTACCGTGGATTGGGGAGGGGAGTAATAGAATTTCCAAACAGATTCGAAGAAGTATTTACGATTGCTTCAATTCTGTGTCCTTGCGTTTGGTATATACTACGAGACCTGCTTTTCCGTCTTTTCGCAAGGATAGTTTGCCTTACATCCAAAATAGTAATATTGTATATCAGTTTAGATGCCAGTGCGATGCTGGTTATGTTGGGCGAACATCCTTGCACCTTTTGACTCGTATAAACCAGCATGTTCCATCGAAGATCAGACAAGGGGGGATGGGGTCTGGTGGTCTCCCTCCTTCTGCAGTCTTGGACTCTGCTATTGGCCAGCATTTGGTTGACAACCCGTGCTGCGCCGATAGATATAAAATAGATTGGTTCGAGGTGCTACATAGAGCGGAACCCAAAAACCATTTAAAGATTTTGGAGTCTGTCTCCATTGCGGTGCGTAAACCTTCTTTATGCCGGCAAAAAGAAACATCAAACGCATTGTTTCTCTTTGGGAAACTTTGCATCTTTTCTCCCGCTTTTTTTTTCTCCCTCGTTGTGCCAATATTTTAATCGTTTTTAAACGTAAATAAATTTATTTAGTGTCCCCGTACTTTTGGCACATTTAATAAGTTCCCCATTAGAACAGAGCACTATTGGTTCTTAGTAGTAATCTCGCACAACTGACAAATTGGAATATTTATTAAGTTGTCTTTTTAAATAATACTGATAATTATGTTTTATTTCTCGTGCAAAATATTGTTTAAAACCCCCCGTAACTTATTCAAAATAGGCTGTAGAATTTCCGGACTTATACCATGACTATGAAAAAATGTATATATATGTAATTTAAAAAAAAATTCTACATTTATTTCTACAATGTGCCTGAGGATGATAGAAGCACTTCTGTCGAAAGCGATTGCGAAAAAAAATGAAAAAAGGAAAATTGTAAAACAGAATAACTCCGTGCTATTCAATAATATTTGTCTAAATAAGAAGATGCTGCCTAAATATACACAATATATATATATATATATATATATATATATATATATATATATATATATATATATATATGTGTGTGTGTGTGTGTGTGTATATATATATATATTGCACATAATATATCCATGGTGTGACCTCAAAGTTATAATTATTTTGTTAAAGAAATGTTTTAATATTTATTTATAAAACGTCTAAATAGCTCAGTTCGTAGACTTAAGATTTCAATGTTTAGTTTTTAATTTCCGGCCATGGCACCAGCTTTACTGTTAATTCATTGTCTAAAAAGTAGATGTTTTGATATGAGAAAAGTTTCACAATGGATTTAATACATCATTTAACAATTGTAATTAATAGACGGACAAAAAAAATGACAGTCGTATTATGAGTGTATATATATATATATATATATATATACAGAGAGAGAGAGAGAGAGAGAGAGAGAGAGACATTGTTAAAGACAACAGAAGGTTTCGGCTTTGTAATACTTTTTTATTTTTTTCAATTTTTTCACGCCGCAGCATCATAATTCTAATACAATCAACCTATTCCACTACAATCTTAAGCATCCGGGCTTTTAGTTAGAAAAATCGTTATAATAAACGTGATCTATAGATACATCTTCCCCGTCGACAACAATAACATTAGATTCGTCATTTACTATAAAAATTTAAAACCCAAAATTAGTTAATAAAAAACAATGGCTTTTCTCTTCTAAAACGATATGAACCCACCAATGTCATCTATCAGTTTTGGGAGAATGTAACTCTTATCACAACAATGCAACCAATAGTTACGGCGGACATACCACTACCACATTATTCCGTCGCTTTATCTGACATTATGTTGAATCTAGTGTAATTTTCCAACATTTACATAAAATACAATCCTGCCCCCCTTGTATTTTAGAGAAATTTTAATCAACAACACAAAACTACTACACCACGAAACAAATGTTAAGAAGTTAAAAATCCTTGAAGCTATTTATATAAAAACGCAAAAACCTACCCTTAATAAGGTCCCATTCCGAAATAGTACCAACACACTTAAATGCCTTGGATAATTCCCCCTCGCACCCAACCTGTTCCTGCCACTTACTCTAGATTTCTTCCGTTCTCCATGATACAACCTTCTACCCCCGCCAGTAGATCCACTGACCCTCACTCGCACCTTCGCTCGCAACCTAACTAGTATTTAAATAAATCTATCAATAATTCCAAACAAGCCACTCACACAAATTCCTGAAGATGTGTAAATGAGTACAGAAAAAGTTAAAATCTTAAAAAACTTGGAGAAGTAAAAACTCTTGGACCGTATATCTATACTTTTGACGTATATACAAAAAAGACATTACGAAAAATTGAAAAAATAAAAATCTTTAAAATTAAATAAATAAATAATAATAAAGGTATTACAAAAACAGAAGTTCTCTGTTGTCTTTAACAATGCCTGTGTAAATGAAAAATGTTGCTTAAATATACGCTATATATATATATATATATATATATATATATATATTAACATGATAAGTTGAAATCTCTCAAACTCTTAGAGTTAGCTATCATCTCTTCGGGAGAAAATTGATAGCATACAATTAAAAATAATATTATTCGCGAAAATAAAAAGTAATAAACATATTTTTATAATTATGGTGTCAAAAGACGATTAAGATAAACAATTTAATTCGACAGACGTGTATAAGGCGATTAAAATTGCCCCGTTTGGGAAAAAATATACATAAAATGGAGAATTTCAAAGTTCCCCAACGAGATATAATGCTTTTATCGATTCCTTCTGTCGTTACAAAGAAGGTTTTCGAATCACGATAGAGACAGTTTCCAAAATTTTAAAATTATTTTTAGAATCTGCTCTATACAATACATCAAACCACTTTATTTTATATATATTAGCACAACAAGGATGGCTATTTTTCTTTCTATTCTTAAGTTTAAGTGAATTATTATTATTATAAGAATAGAAATATAATATATTATAAAAATTGAAAGAAAAAAATTTCACTTCCAATGATTAGAATAAAAACTTAGTACACACAACGTAAATAATTAATTAAAAATAATTAAATACATATAAATATAACAAATCATCTTATTATTATTGACGATGTTAACAAAATTTATTGAATTAATTAATATTTAACTATAAACTTAATCTTCGCATAAAGTCAACAGAAAAAACAATGTGGAGTTTCGAATTTAAGTTAAATCACTTGATCTTATTTAGAGTACTCTAACTGAAAAATGAAATATAAATATAGCAAATTAATATAATTTAAAATAGGACTTAAAATGGTAAATAAGATATAAAATGAGTAGATTAGAAAAAATAAAAAATCTTTAAAATAAAATGAAAATAAAAATAACAATAATTGTAAAAATAATAATTCACAAAGACACGAAAATAATAAAAGTTAGATAAAATAAATAAAGTATGACTGTAATCTTCATAACGAAAAATATAGCAGAGCGTATCAGTTGCATGAACCATGCAAGTTTTTTATAATAGTGTTTTTCTACGTTTTTAAGATGAACATATAATTAGTAAGTGATTAAAAATGCAGTAAGGACAGAATTTTGCAGACTTGTTAGTCGCGAACAAAACAATATGGTAATAGCTCCCTTTTGAAAAGCAATAACTTACCGAGAAAACTTAATTTCTAGAAATTGGAGAAATATTATATTACACTATATATATAAACAAATATACATACACACGCACATATGAATATAGTAATCGACGTACAGTACTGTTTCGCTGTATCACAGCTCATCAGTGCGACTACACTAGAAACTACTTCAAGCCAGGATTGAAATTCAACAGCCTAGACAGCAGTCAGCCACCGTTACGCTATTTGGCTGGAGAAATGTAAAATTACAATGTATAACATTGTCCAAACGCCTAAGCTCTATTTGTTTACACAAAGAGCATTACTTTGTACGCTATCGGCAGTTTGTCATTTCGCTCCCTAATATGCTTAAACCAAGATAGGGCGCATTTATAGTAATGCATATACAGTACTCTTTCGTTGTATGACAGCTCATCAGTGTGGCTAGACGCGTCTTAGCACTGGAAAATTACTTTGCACAGAGAAGTATATTTATTTCAATTTTATTCAAACTCATTATATGATTTTACTATTTTTCTAGAAAATATTCCATGAAAATAACGATGGTGTAAAGTTTAGAAAAGTGTATTCTCTGGGGAAGAGCTGTATAGAGTAGAAATCTCATTACCCACTACATTGCAAAGTGTATTTCGTACTCAGTCAAAACAAAAGGGGGGGGGTGATCTGATCGGCCTTGTCTCTGATGTGACACAAGTATTCTATTTGAGGACATATTATTAATAGGTGAAAGACAAATGTCAATCCACAAGTACTTTACCTCTGTCCACCTCTCCTAAAGTTTGAGACGATATTCCTTAGGCTAATCACGTACCTCCAGACTTTTTCAGATTAACGAATTAATACACTAATATAGACAAGTCATCAGCATTCTTTACGGCGAGTTGGAGCCAGAAACACGGTTCCAAATTTGTCTGATACAGAATATTTTTAAGAACGTATTGTTTCTGTCTCTTCCTGGGAGAAGAATATTATTTCTGGTCTGTTCGTAACATGTCTTCCGTATTCAGTCAACATGAAATCGATTTTGTATCAATATCTTTCTCATTAATCAATTACAAAGTTAAAAAAGAAAGCCAAGAGAAAATGATATGTTTCCGACTGGGAAAAAAATATATATATGCATATATTCCTACTTAAAAAAAACAACTTTGTTATATATGGGTGGTGGAATTGCATTCATCTGCAAAACATCTAGCTAATTTGCATATTCTTTTAAACATTCGTTTTAATCAATTCTCTATTAGTTTTTCTGGTTTTCTCACGCGATGATCATCTTTAGTTAACTATTATGTGTAAATATATTAATGCAGATATTCTACATGATTTATGCTTGCGTAATATTTGCATCAAAAGTTATAGTAAACATAAACCTCTTTCTATATATGTATTTATGTATGCGTATATATATATATATATATATATATATATATATATATATATATATGTATATATATATATTTAAAACGTTTTTTCCTACCAAATTTCTCTGTCAGTTTTTGGTCTATAGACATGAAACTTCATATATAAGGTATTTGAGCTCATGCAAAACTTTATATTTGGGTTTTAGTCGGGGAAAATCGGTGCAAAAGTGTTAAAATGAAAAGAATAGAATTTGCCAGGTGAAGGTCGAACGACGGTATTAGGAATATACATGCGTAACGTAATAGATTGGTTCATTTTATAATGTTTAGCCTAGCAGCAAACATGTCTTAATAGCTAGGACATTAACACTAAGGGAAAAAGTAAATCGCAAGTTAAAAGTTTTGGTTTCGATTCTCGGTGGTGAATTAGGAAACTTTGATATGAGATAATAGTGAATAATTTAAAATCTTTATTGAATTTTAAGCTATTATTTTAATAATTTTTAATAATTCAAGCTGGCGTTTGAATTCCATTATATCAAAATCAGTTATTTATTTAACACACACACACACACACACATATTATATATATATATATATATATATATATATATATATATATATATATATATATATATATATATATATATATATATATATACTACCCTTGACCCTTTGCGTCAGTATGTTATATTAGCCATGGAATTAATGTATATATATATATATATATATATATATATATATATATACTAGACTACCCGTGATCCATTTAGTCAGTATGTTATATTAGCTATGGAATTAATGTATGAGCGTGACACTTGTGACGTAAAGAAAATAGTTTTTTGTGACAACAGAAACATTTCTATGAAAATATATTAAAATGAAAAAAATAATATAGACAGATTTCTATGAGTCGTTCTGTTTATAATTGTTTGTTTTTGAAAAAAGAACTTACAGCCATTGAATTATAAGTGGTTTGCCATGCTTAATGTGAACTGAACAGATACCATAATACTTAAAGTTAAATTCAAATTTTTATATATCTTTTAATTTAAACGGCACCCGTCACTTCTGGAAAATCTACAACAGTGTAATAAATAATGGGCAATCAACAATTCCCCCACTATCCAACAATCATGAGGTTGTTTTGTCAGCAACTTAGAAGGCTAACATACTTGCCAGTCGGTTTAGCTCCAACTCCACACTGGACCCTGCTAACCACCCCCTCCCTGACTTTCCATTGCGGACAGACGTCACAGTAGACGATCTGAAAATCACCTTTTCTCAGATGCATGATATCATAAAAAATCTTGATAGTTCAAAAGCATGTGGACCCGATCTCATCCCGGCTGTGCTATTAAAATATGCTCTGCCGAAGTAGCTCTAGTTCTCTCCAAAATTTACAACAAATGCCTTAATGAATCTTGCTTTCCTTCCTGCTGGAAAACTGCTTCTGTGGTACCAGTTTTCAAGAATTCTGGCGAAACAACTGACCCAGTAAATTATCGCCCCATTAGCCTCCTCTCACTTTTCGCCAAAATATTTGAGTCCATAATTAACCAAGCTCTAGTCTATCACCTTACAGATGCTAAACTTCTGACCGACCAACAATATGGATTTAGGCAAGCCCGTTCCACAGCAGACATCCTAACTGTAATCTCTGAATGTATATACCATTCACTGAACAAAGCAGGGGAAGGTAGAACGGTAGCTCGAGATATTTCTAAGGCTTTTGACAGGGTTTGACATGAAGGTCTTATCAGGAAAATCAGATCATACGGTATCAGTGGAGGAATGTTTAACATAATTAAATCCTTCTTAGATAAGAGAAAAATCCAAGCTGTCCTCGACGGTCGTACATCTAAACAATACTATATAAATGCGGGAGTGCCTCAAGAATCTATTCTTGGACCTCTATTATGTCTAATATTCATAAATGACCTCCCTGACAAAATTGTTTGTGAGATGGGTATATATGCTGATGACACCATGCTCTATGGCACGCCAGAAAAACAAATGAACACATATCTAAAGAAATGTCAGAAACACTAGAGGATGACCTCCGATCTGTAGTGGAATGGGGACAAAAATGGATGGTCACATTCAATGCTGCCAAAACTAAACTTGTTTTCCTCCAAGAAAACTTCTCTCCCATCAATAGCCATGGCCAAAGACTCCTTGTATGAAAGTATATCTTTTAAACACATCGGCCTAACGTTTACAGGAAACCTAAGTTGGAACAATTACATCGAGAGTATTGCGAAGAAGGTAGGTTCTCTCTACCGTGCTAGAAAGCTACTAACGCCCGAAAGTATCCTGTACCGCTACAAGGCCACCATTCGCCCATGTATGGAGTATTGTTGTCATATTTGGGCTGGTGCATCTGCTAAGAGTCTCTCACTCCTAGACAAGGTTCAAAAGAGAGTCGCCAACCTGATAGGTCCTAACCTTCAGCCTCTGTCCCATCGACGAAATGTTGCGTCCCTCTGCCTGTTCTACAAGTACTTTAACGGTGAATGCTTTAACGAACTGCAAGCACTTGTACCCCCTCGACGTAAATACCCCGACAAACCGACAAGCAGCTAAATCCCACCCCTTCACAGTAGAGATCCCTAGATGTAAGAGAGCCTCCTACTATAGTAGTTTCTTCCCCAGGACACTTAACCTTTGGAATTCCCTGCCGGATCCCTGCTTCCCCAACTGTACTGACATGCAGAAGTTCAAGTGCAACGTGAACCGTCATTTTTCTGCCCAACTCCCTATATAGTACCCCTGATGCCCATGTCCCTGATAGTAGCCCCCTACAACAAAGTGGTAATATGTCTTGTTTGGGGTGAAAATGTAATAAAAAAACATAGTACCCCTGATAGTAGCCCCTACATCAATGAAAGTAATTAAAAAACGCGAAAAAAAAACAAACGCTGAAAACGTACACAGTAAAACAATACGTTTTATTGTCGCGTTGATTATTTATTTGTAACGCAATTAAAAAAAAACATATTTCAGGGTTTTTTATTTGTGTTGGTAGTGTAGAAGAAAATGTATGAATGTTTTTAAGAAAGGTGTATTAAAAAATAGAGAATAAATTTTTTAAAAAAGGGGGAAGGCGGTGGGTAAATCGCCGTTATAAAATGCTCTTATGGTTGTCAATGGGTTAAAGTAGATTTATTTGTAGGAAAATTGCGTTGAAATAACTTACATGTAATACAGAAATGAACGATGTAAAAAAAAACAGAAATTTAACAGTTAACAATTGTTTATTTGGATAATTTAAAGGCGAAAAAAATGGGACGCCAAAAACGTACACAGTAAAACAATACGTTTTATTGTCGCGTTGATTATTTAGTATAATATATATCGTATATATGAAACAGGTCGATGATCATACGTATTATTTGTAATCCCGTTTTGCGTTTGCTTCCCATATCTTGAAGTTTGTTATTCAATAAATTTAAGATATTCGCTTTTCTAAGAACGTTCGTTTGTTTGAATGAAACCGGTCCAGCAGTTTGTGTTTATTTGTTTACGTAGAATGGGTTTACGTTTATGCACCCATGCGCAACTGGTATTCGTAAACCGGATGTTGAGTAGAAACATCCGTTACAAGGTCATTTGAGTATTATAATTTTATAGATTTCGGGGCCCGTGGAGCTGGTGATAGAGACGTTGAATCTTTACGGTTCCAGGTGAGAATTGTTTGGAGATAGCGGTTTCAAGCCTACCCAAAGCCGGCCAGAGGCTTACTTGGCCAAACGTAATGAGACGACAACAACTATGGAAGGCAGTAATTGCAATGAATGCAGTCAGGAGTTCCTATCCGTCGCGGTTACCACCTGACGAAGGCCAGAGGAATAGTTGGCCGAAACGTCGTGAAACAACTAATAAAAGATGAGGATAATAGTCCGCAATAAATAAAATTAATAATAGATTGTCATATATATGTTATATATATATATGTATGTACATGTATATATATGTATGTATATATATGGAAGTTGTCAGGTGAAGATGAACTACGACATTACGTATATACATGCGTAACGTAATAGCTATAGTTCATGTTTTAATTTTTAGCCATTTCAGGAAACATTTCTTCATAGTTCAGGCATTAACGTCAAAAAAATAAACGGTATTCTAAACGTTTTGGTTTTGATTCTCGGTGGTGGCGCACGCGTCATTTTTTTTTATATATATATAATTTTATATCATTAATATGTATTGGATCCAGTATAATCTATATATCTATGTGAAAATGTTTATGTGTGTGTCTGAGTGTGCACATTTTCCCTACCAAATTATCCTATCAATTTTCAGTCTACGGACTCGAGATTTGACATAATGTTATATTATGACCCTTTTTTCTAGAATTCAAATACACAACAACACATTTGGTGTAAGCAACAGTCCCTTTTTATTCCTGTTGTTTCTCTGCCATGGTGGATAGAGAGAGGAGTGGGAGAGCGACGGAGAGAAGTATATCGTTGTGTCTGCTTGGTTGATAATCAAAAATCCATCTGCCAATCATTTTTGTGTCACTTTTTCCTGTCAACTTTTAAAAACATCAATATTACCAGATTCCTTTAACTGCTACATTCTTTCTCAAACAATAACAAATTTTGTTTACATTCGTGAGAAATATTGAAACAATTCTGGTTTAGCTATCATGTTCCTCACATTCCATCCGCCGACGTGTGCCACATTTTTATCCATATAAATACATATATGTATATACACATATACACATATATATATTAGCATGTCAACCCGGCTTAAACCGGGCCCTTTGTGTAACATTCCTCCTTCTCTATTTAAAAAATGTATGCATAAAATCATACATTTCACTCCCCTCTCTCCTCCACCATAGCTTACAATATAACATTTATCAACAATATAACATTTCAACAATTACATTAACAATTTTCAACAATAATAATGACAAAGTATTTCGGCACTTATACAACATCGTTTTGTTTTGTTTTTTCTTTTTTCCCCACTTTTTTTATGCATTTTAGAGTCTTATAGAAGAAAATAAATCATCTCTCTTTATCCACTTTTTTATTACTCTTTTTCAAGTCCTCATACAGTTTCATTCGTTTCTCCATTTCACATTTTTTATATTTCCTTAAATGCCTTTTCATAGAAAACACTCATCTCTTTCATGACGTCATTTCATGACCAAACAACGTGCCTATCGATCCCGTGGCCTGACATCCATCACGTGTCTAAACATGCCCTGTTCCTCACATATCTATAACAAGAGTTCTCTAAGCTATTTTTCGACTAACCTAATTTACAAATATGTTTAACATTTTCCTATTTCGTTTCAAATTCCTTATTTTAATTTCATTTTAATAAACAGAATTGAATCATCAAATTCCTTTTTTAATAACATTACTAAACAACGAATTCCTTTTCAACAAAACATCTGCTTATTTATTTTAAACTCTCGATCGAAATTCTCCTGAATCTTAATTCCAAACCTAACTTCCCAGGTTCGAATTGGACCTTATTACCAAACGGATATAAAGAACGCATAACATGGATTTTACCAAGCAAGCTGGATCTAAAAAAACTTTCATATCTTTTTTCTCCAAATCCTCCTGCTACAGGACTTCTGATAAATTTATTATTTTGACTTTGACTTTCCATGTCTCACTGACTTTAGCAAATAGGGTGCATACCTTTATAAGTATTTGCTAATATTTTCTCTCCTCTGATGAGATGGTAGACATCGAAACCCTATAGGTCAAGGAGATTAACTTTCTAAAGCATTCTTTGTCTTGCTTAGAATAATAAAAATTCTTTGATATGAAATTCATTTCAATGAGAGTTTTTTGAAATTCATTGAATTACAATTTAATATATATATATATATATATATATATATATATATATATATATATATGATTCCAGATGATTGCCGTCACATTGAGTTCTCCCATGTCATATCAGAAGACTCTGCACTCCCGCCGCAGATTTTCACATCTTGAAGCAGATGTGACGTACAAATTGAGCAATTTCCACTGAGAGTTGACTTCTTCTGGAGGTTGAAGAATATTCCTATGAACGATCACATGTCTTCTCAAACCAGCAGTAGACTTGCAAACTTTGCTGCATATTAAACAGATCGTTTTGTTTGGACTAATAGGTGCAAAGTTGGCCTGAACGGGAGCTTTGTGCGGTGGTTGAAGTAGCCAGCTTTTGACAAAAGCACTCGTTCACAAGTGTCGCATTTCCAGCTCTGTGTGTCATGATTAAGACCATCAATTAAACCTTTGCGAAACTCTTGCTTCAGATTGCTGTGGGCCTGCTTTATTTCTCTAGGGCATCAAAACTTTCACGTACAAGCTTTCGCCACTTCGAATATATATATGCACATCTTATATGTGTGTGTGTGTGTGTTTGTTTGTGTGTGCGTGTGTGTGAACATATACGTATTTATATATACATTAGCAGGGCGTCCGGCATTTCTCGGTCGTAAAATGCGCTTAAATATGACATTTTGATTAATGTATATTCTTACAACCGCAATATATACAACCGAAAGATAAAAATTTCTGGCTATGAATGCATAAGTTCAATTATCATAATAATCATTTTTTTATCTTTTGGAGCGAAAAGAAACTAGGATGCATTACTTGCGAATTACTTAAGACCTATATCCAGTCATGGCTGACGGGACGAGAGTATGCGTGAAGTAAATATGGGTTCCGTTCGAAATTCCGTCCAAATTTCTGAGTTCAACAAAATCATTCCAGTGTTCAATAAGATACACATGAAGAAAGTCGTAGGTTACATCGACCAAAACGTTGTGAAAATGGCATTTAAGATAAGAACAGTGGTTCGATAAATCCAAGTAATACGAATAACCAATCCTCATTTAGAAAATTTAGAAACAGCATTTTATTATTTAAAAAAAATGGTCGACAATAATCTGTTAACAGATTGTTTTCTGTGTAACATGCTCTCGTTCTGTCAGCCATGATAAGTTCTAAGTAATTCGCAATTGTATTTTCAGTAACGCCTGTACTGAGGATTTACCTTCAACCTCCATTAGAGTTTAACTGATTTTTACTATGTACTTTATTCACTGCGCCACTGCTCCTTGACAGACGGGATGCTACCTCTATGGGCTTAATAAAGAGTTCTGTTCGAAATTTCATACAGATTCCTGGGTCCGACAGAAAGGTTCTGAGTTCGACAAAATACACCTGAAGAAGGTCGGAGGTTACATCGACTGAAACGTTATCGAAAATAAATAGAAAAAAAAGTTTGAATATGAATATCACAAAAAAAAATTAGATTAGTTTTCAGTCTTCATTTTTTATCATCATCATCATCATCATCATCAACAACAAAAAAATAAATAATAATAATAATAATAATAATAATAATAATAATAATAATAATAATAATACAGTAAAATTTACGTTGAATTATTTGAGTGTGCGCGTTATGTTAGAGAGGATAAAAAACAAGATTTTTTTTACCATAAATAATGCTGTTTTATAAATATATACCGAGCAAGAACAAAGCAGAAGTAACTTAATATCGTAACTTGCCGATCCTCTGCATTGCGTTTACACTAATAAGCCGTTTCGATTCTGAAATCACTACTGATAAAAAAAAATGATTGGTTGAAATAATCTAATTATCTTTATTTTCTTTAAAAGTTTTCGACTTTCTAATTTTTTTTCAGCCTAAGAAACGAATTTCTATGACATGTAATATTCACGAAACACTGGACTGACGTTTGTATTTTAACGACTTATGACAAGATTATTTGTTCCAATATTTATAACAAAATTATTTTGCTTTTATATCTTTGATAAAATGTAAATAAGAAAATTTTAGTTACTTTTATTTACTTTAATTTGGAAGTATTATTTGGTTTGTTTATTATAACGGAAGCATTATCTTCTTCCCTTGGACTCTATTATCCAAACAAATTGAAATCGATTATTCTTAATTTTCTTTTTTCTGTCAATTCCTAACCAGAAATAGACGACCAAGAATTGATACCGCATTTTAGGAATTCAACTTCGTAATTTAGTTCTTTAAATCAAATTTACTCTATTATCTTATTGAATTCTAGAAATAATGATTGATTGATCGTATTATTTGGATTCTTCGGAATACTCTTCTTATCTTGAGTTTTATTTTCACGGTGTTTCGATCGATGGAACCTTCAACCATATTCAGCTATATATTGTCGACCTCGGGAATCTTCCCGTAGAACTCGGGAATCTTTCAGTCGAACTCTAGAACCTTTCTATCGAACTCGGAAATCTGCAAGAACCCATGGGATAACGGATAAAGTACTTGTTTAAATTCAGTTGTAATTACACTCTCCTGGATCCCGTGCAGATTTCCGAATTTGACAGGAAGATTTGCGAGTGCGACAGAAACATTCCTAAGTTCGACTAGATTAACTTTAAGAAGGTTGAAGGTGACATCGACCGAAATGTTGTAAAAATATCACTCAAGATGGAACCGCCAACCTTATTCAGCTATATAATATCGAACTCGGGACTCTTCCTGTAGAACTCGGGAACCTTTCAGTCGAACTTTAGAACCTTTCTATTGAACTCGGGAATCTGCACATAATTTCAAACCGATGCCTTTATTTAATCCTCGGGGTAGCATGCTCTCGTCCCGTCAACCATGACTAGGTACAAATCTGGAGTAAAATCGTATTTTGAGTACCGCCCACACTGAGGTAATGCGAACAGCATTAGGAAGAATCCAAATAATACAAATTTACTCTACTTGACAAAAGAAATTTCGAAATAATAATTGGATAACAGGCATGACATCGTTAAATATGGACCCTTCTATCTGCACAAAAGCGCATGCGTGGAAATAAAAACAAACTTTCACGGGGACATGCGCACAACCTCCAGGCGCAGTCGTGTTTAAATTATGCTTTCTATAACTGTTTGGATACCACCATTGTGAACTATCATCTCAATTGAATCCTTAATACATTTTTGCAGATATTGACACTATTACTACATTTATATTATATTTCTTTTCTCCTAGTCTGTCTGTCTGTCGGTTTCACATTTCTTGGAAACTACTGGACAGATCTAACTATAATTTTGTATGCACCTTTGTTAGAATAATGTGAAATGAACTAAGTATTATGGTATACATTCGATGCGCGGTCGGGATTAATCGGGGTTAATGAAGATTAGTCATCACATTTACTCTAGAAGTTTCTTCAGAAACTACTGGGTATATCTTGTTGAAATTTTGTATGAACCTTTGTTAGGATAGGGTGACGCGAACTAAGTTTTATAGTATGCGTTCGATGCTTAGTTAGCTATTAATAGGGATTAGATACTATAATACCACATTTAATCTAGAGTTTTGTCGGAAACTATTGTAACAGAGCGCGGATGAGCGCATGAGAAAATATAAGCAAGAGCTGCAATATAGTTGGTTTGCGAGGATATTAGCAGCAGTTGTCGAAAAAAGCACATATGCAAATTAGAAAGTATACGCAATCTGGCGTGACATAAAAAAGGCAAAATGGACATCACGTGGTCGAGAAAAGAAAGAGTGCGGTTGAAAAAGATGGACGTGTAAAGTCGAAGACAAGAAATGACTGTCTACGTCCGGCGAGTAGTGAAGCAGAAAGAAAAACACACCAGAGAAGATGGACCCTGCAGTGGCAGAGAGAGGCTCTTTAAGCTGGTGTCGAGTGGGATTTATTTATTTTTGCTTGTTTGTTCTTTTCAACAGTGCCGGGCGACAGTCCGAGAAAGATTTGAATTATAACGAACACGGTTCGAGCGTAAAGGCCCCGTTATACTATTGAGCCGATCTGGCTAAAAAAAATGTTATGGATTTTGATAATGGTGTCCTTGTATATGAATTTTAGTTTATATTTTTCACCAAGTTCTCCATAAAAACGCATTACGATACCGTCTATGCTCATCTTACTTGCATGCCCATGCCATCTTCAGTGGTGTGTATAACATGATTCCATTACTGCAATACCTATTCCTCTGAAGTACCTCCAGATCTCTAATATGCGTCTTTTATCTCAAACCTATACTACTACGAATACAGTGCCAAGGAAAACAGCGTTAACTTTTCATGGGCCTCCATATATATATAGAGAGAGAATACGACATAATTACGTTGACAGACCGATTTTAGTTTGATCACTGAAGTTAAGCAACGTTTAACCTGATCAGTACTGGATGGGTGACTAATTTAGGAATTCCAGGCGGTGTATGTAGGATGACGTCGACACTTCCTTGCAAGAGTTTCAAAAACCTACCGTCGTCATCTCCCCTAACGGGGATATACATGAGAGTGGTGACTGTTTGCGAATTTCATACTCCTATGGAACTTCCTCCTTTGGAGAAAGCCAGTTAAACAAACATAGAATTATTGCTGTTTCCATTTTTATGTACCACTCAGATTTCACAATATTAATATATTGATCAGATAATTGTTCTCTTTTCATAGTACCTGCCACTAATAAAAATAAAAAGAATAAATGTTACAAAAAAATAATTTTAGTCAGCACTTGGGGAAAAGGAATCATTTTTAGTTAAAACAAATGTTTGACAAAATTAGTGAAACGAAACGTAAGAGAGAAAAAATATCTGTTTTTTATCTAAAACCAAAATATTTTTATTAATTCTTTTATTTCTTTCTTCTCTTTCCTCGCCTGTTTCCACCCTCTTGTTTCAATCGATTAAAAAATCGATAATGCATCAATCCACTTTTTGTTTATGTTTTTAAGCTATTTATTTCATAAATAAAAATAAAGTTTAAACAAATAAAGAAGACATATTTATTTAAATTTTGTTTATTTCATATCATTCGAATGTAATTCTTTAACTTTATTTTTTCGTTTCATCAAATAATTTTAAATTAGTTTTGTGATAAAATTACAAGTAATAAAATACGGGCGGCTTTAGATTTCTTTATTTTTACTGTTTTTTTTTTATCACCTAAAATAAGGCACTGTGCTACTTGGACGTAAGGTGCTATTTGAAACCAACTTGACACGGAACAACGAGGTGTCTGTTCGTATTACGCTTGAAAGTTTGCATGTGAGTACAGTCGGGAAGGCATTCTAATGTCTAGCAGTTAGGCGGAATAACTATTATATTAGAAGGCTTTCCCAGCCTGTAAGGATTTTTACAGTGTAGGGGTGATATTTTGCAACTTGTCAGGTTAGTCGGGTATATTGACATCGAGGAGGTACAAGTGCTTTGAATTCATTAGAGCACATTCCATTTAAATAATTATAAACACGCACAAGGACGCAACATTTGGCCGATGAGAACAAGAGTTGGAGTTTGGTTGATAATGCGGGATTATTAGGGTAGACACTCTTTTGGGACACTGTCTAAGAGCGAGTGATTAGTGGCAGATTCATGAGTTCATATATGGCAGCAATACTCCATGCGTGATCTTGTAGAGATATAGGATAATTTCCAGTGTGAAAAACTTTCTGGAACGAAGAGAAAACCCACTTCGCAGCAAACATGGCAACGTCCTCAATGTTCCAATAAATGTTGCTTGTGAATGCTTAACTGAGGGTTTTTTAACGAAGAGCGTTCAGTTAGCGTATTGTTTATTAATAGCAATCAGTGGTTGAAAAGGTTTCTTGTTGTTAAAAGAAAGAAGCTTAGTTTTGGATCATTAAATGTTACCATCAATTTACGTCCCCATTCTAATACAGACTCTAAGATTTCAACCATTTCCTTAGAAAGGTGTTTATTTGTTTTCCTCTCGTGTCTGTTATAGAGCGTGGTGTCATCAGCAAATATACCCTTCTCGGAGACAATTTTATCAATGAGTTCATTTATTTATCAAGAATAATAAATGTCCTAGGATTGACCACACCCGCACTTATATCGTGTTGTTTTTACGGATGACCATCGAGGACAACCTGGATTTTTCTCTTGTCTAAGAAGGATTTGATTATATTAAGTATTCGTACAATAATGCCATATCATTTAATTTTCCAGATAATACTTTATGTCAGACGCTGCCAAAGGTGTTAGATATATCTAGGGCTACTGCAAAATATTCCTTGCCTTATCCTATGTGTGGTATAAATGTTCAGATAATACGTTTAGGATATCTGCAGTAGAACGAGCTTGCCTAAATCCATACTGTCGGTCGGAAAGAAGTTTAGTATCTATGGGGTGAGGGACTAGTATTTGACTGATTAAGAATTCAAAGATTTTGGCGAAGAGAGGGAGAAAGCTAATAGGCAGATAATTGAGTGGACCAGTTCTTTCACCAGAATCTTTGAAAATTGGTACCAAAAAAGCAATTTTCCAGGAAAGCAGTTGTTAAAGAGTTTGGAGAGAACTGGGAAAATCTCAGAAGAATATTTTTAGTATAGTCGGGATGAGATGAGGCCTACACGTCTTCGAGGTGTCGAGTTCTTTTATGATTTCACGAACATGAGAAAGGGTGATTTTCAAACCATCAAGTGTGGCTTCTGATCGCAAAGGTAAATTTTGGAGTGAATGGTTTGTTAGGTCTAAAGTTGAGCTGGGGTAAACCGCCGGGCCAGCAGGTTAGCCTTCTCGGTGGCCATGCAAACAACCTCATGGTTGTTTGCTAAAAACGGAAATGCATTCCAATAGATTTAATTTCGAATTGAGAAGTTTTTTTTTTTCTTTTTTTTTTTTTTTTTTGTAATTTACACTAGAGGTTACATGGTTGAAATGGATACAGACGTGGATTCATGTGTCCGTATTCGAATCATGCTGGCTCCATGCCTTTATTTTCCTTATGGATATTAGAACCCTCCGCATTGTCCCTCGTGTGAGTACCTTATTCTAAAAAAGCAAATCGGGGAAAAACAACAGAATTAAGCAGGTTTAAATAAAACAAAAACTTAACTGGCTTATTCATACGAAATTAGTGCTTGATTTTAATAAACAATTGATTAATAGTAAATAAAAACCAACAATAATATTTAATTCACGTAAGTACCAGGTACCGCTGGCAATCACATTAGGCGGGATGAACCATATTCCTCCGAAGGAGGAAGTTTCTTGAGGATATCAAACTCACAAGTGATTTCAGGCGCATGTATATCCCCCGTCAAGAGAGATGATTATTAATACATTAGGTTTTTGCATGAAGGTGTCCGCATCCTCTTACATACAACGCTTAGTATTCCCGAATGGTCACCCATATGATACTGACTAGGCTTAATACTGCTTAACTTTGGCGAACTAATGAGAACACTAGCATATAAGACAAACGTTAAAATAATTTTATTGATCCCCCACTCTATAATAAAGAGCAATGTGTATGTACTTGTATATATATATATATATATATATATATATATATATATATATATATATATATATATATATATAATCTTTATCAAGAGTAGAATTTTGGAAGCAACTTTGGAGGAAGTACTTTTCATACTATATTCTTTTTCTAGTTGTCACGCAGGGATAAGAAGGCTAAGAAGGGATGTGGTTGAATCTATTCTTTATTTATTATTATAATTTATATTAATTTCATTTTGTTATTATTTTTGTTTTATTGTTAAATACGTATAATATATTAGTACCTGTGTTAAATGCTATTTTTGTTATGCTAGGTTGTATTTTTTATTAGTATTACTTCGAGATATATGTATTTTCATCCCATTCGCAAATGTAAAGGAGCTAAACATGTGTCTTTTTCGAGCCCAGAACAATATTTCAAGTGGAAAGGAAAGCGATTTAACAATTAGAAAGTCAAACATCGAAGACGTATTTTTTTGTTAATAAGTTCCAGACTATTAACTAGCTTACAGCGCGGCATTGCAGATTGCGTATATATGTATTATATAATCAGTTCTCTCCTAATTATTATATATTACGAGGAATAACTTGCCCAGTGGACTAATTCGCAAAAAAAAAAAATTTCATTAAAAAAATAATAATGATAATGTCGTTCATCACATCTCGTCTGCGTTTTTTACAATATCACGTGATACTCGGGCTTTAAAATGAATGCCCTGGAAAATCACTTATGATTATGTTTAGTTTTTAAATATACAAATGAAGAAATGATTTGCGACGAGTTTAAATGGTACCTCTTTTTTATCGTAAATTGAACTCATTAATATGGAAAAATTAAAATAAAACGGTACGGTATACGTGGGCTAGAACAGCGGATCATTCAATCTGTGGTCGAATGTTCTACCACTGAGCTATATGTCCAAATAACAATAAATCTGGTGTTTTTTAAGAAAAAATGAATGGCTGAGATTTTATTACTTCTTTTAGTCGGAGTAACGTAAAATATTCCCCTGTAAAAATGATTCGTTTCATCTATAAGAAAAAAAACTATTTTTAGGGTCAAATTTATTTCGATTTCCGATACTTATCGGCTGAATTTCTATACAATACATATCTAAGAACACTGAAATTAGCTTTGTGTGAAATTTGCAAAAGATGGACTCAGCCGTTTCGGAACCTAAGAGGAAAAAACTCATACGCACAACGTGACTTTTATATAAGAGTGTATATGTAGTTGTAGATTTTGTGCTTTACCCAAAATCAATTTAAATGAAAAAAAAGCCACTGTGAAATTTCTACTTGGTCGCCATAGTCGTAATAATTCGTATGTAAGACTGTGTAAGCATTGACAATCTCCTCATAATGCTAGAAAGATTGAACAAGTATATGTAAACACTTAGTTTACAAAGTGTACGTTGCCAATGGAAATATGCACATAGCTATTTAAGCGAAATGCGTTATCAATTAAATTCTGACCAACCGTTAATTTAGACAATGTGGCGCCTGAGTGACAGCAACCTCTACGTGCACCAATTACTTACATGCTTATTTTAAATGTGTAGCTATATGCTGCAGAGACACAGATAGAAAGTAGGAATATTCACACCTGCTCGATAAAGGGTTAATTAAAAAGCGTTGCAATCTAACATATAAAGGTATGTTATCGAATTTTAATAGTTAACTCTAAATAGCATTTAAGCTGACAAATCAAATTTTGTTTCTGACTAGCCAATTTTCATGTTATTAATGTGTCATGGTATTTGCAATATTTTAACATGCTTCGCTACCATTTGTTTTAAAATAATTTAGTCTAATTTTAATAGTTTCACCTAAATAACAATTAAGTTAACAAATAAAACTAGCCAATTTATTGAACGTATTATTGTTATACTATGTTATTGGTGATATACTTGCGTACTTTGCTATAATTTATATATTTAAATTACTTAGTCTCGCCTGGACAACTGGTAATATAAAACAGTTCTATGTAATCATCTAAAATAAAATCAGCTTCCGCCAGCAAAAGAAAAATCTTTCATAGATTTCTGATAGAGTCAATAGTTTCTTTCATACCTGTAACAAAGATGATGATTTCTTCTTTTCTCTTTAATACAGACCTGCAAATTCTGAAAATTGCCGTTGAAAGAAATGCGCAATATTAGAATTTATTTTTATTTCGATATTAACAAATCAATTTCACTTTCACCTTCACCTGCCCCGTAACGGTTGCCCTTGGGCGGGCGCTACATATGACCTGTCAACCAGTCCTCTCAATCCTTCCCTTTTCTCCGCATTTTTCATCGCCTCCCTCAACTTCAATCATGTCTATTTTGTATATTGATAAATGCCGCCTAATAAATCATTGACTAACAGTTTCTTCAATTAATGTAAAGGGGAATAACTCACAGTTTTTATTAAGGAATACAATAGCTTTCTATCTTATAACTAAAATATTTTTCTTTTTATGCACAAGTTCGAGGCATGGATAAACAAATAAAAATTCAAAGCTAAAACGATTTTACTCCGTCGCAGGTTACTCCTGGTAGGTACATTTACAATACAATATAGAATTTCTATTGCCAGGGACAAATTGAGGCTGTAAGAGAATCCTAAACAGATGTTGGGAGTAGCTTTATTAAATATGAATACTACTATTTGTTGGTAATTTTACATAACGATACTTATATCGACATGGTTGTTTTCAATTGTGTCTGATTGCAAAATAGCAGAGATACTAAACCTCACCTTAAAAACATGAGGAAGTAATGGCTGGGATGATTGTAACACATACTACAATTCCTTACTTTAATTGAGCATTGAAATATATTTCACAAATTTGAAATAATACAATATGCTAAATTCAGAATTGAAAGACAGTAACAGTATGATTTTGTTTGCAGATACAGGAGAAATATATAGGTTCGGTTTCAGATATACAGGTACCAAATCTCCATATATATATATATATATATATATATATATAGATATGTTTGTTAAATCTATGAACTGCATTTGCACGGAAAAAGAAGCAGTAGTAAAAGAAGAAAAAGAAGAAGAAGAAGAAGAAGAAGAAGAAGAAGAAGAAGAAGAAAAGGTGATGTTTGTGAAAGAAAACCTGCAAGGTATCATAATTTGATCAACAAACAAGGATTGTTAAATTCTAAACGTTTATTCTAATTTTGACTTGTGAATACCTGGAAGTCAAAAGCCATTGTGCATCGATGATAGAAAAAGTAATCGAATCATGACCGATATCCTTTTCCATAATCAAATATTGATGTTAAGCAGACAATGCATTCAGGTTTTTCTTTTCCCTTCTTCAAAATCTCTAACTGCATAATTTAATATATATATATATATATATATATATATATATATATATATATATATATATGAAACATCGCCAGCTGTCAACCTTCTAGAATATAACACAACTACGGATCAAAGATTTTCGGATAATACACTAGGTTCTACAAGATCAAATCAAGGAAACGCCCACCTGTTTCCACTACCTTGGACAGCTTTGGACATGACATATTTAACATGACATGAAATTTAAAAATTAAAAATAAATGCAAATACTCGAATCCAGTTATAAATAAAATGTTTAAAAAATGCGAAATAATTCTAATTTTATAGTGTCAGCTGACAAAACAATAAACATTTTTAGTATGAATTATAATATTTATCATGATTTAATTTTGAATGAACTGAAGAAAAATTATAAACTACCAAGCAAAACAGATATATATATATTAATTTATTAGTTTAGAATATATGTTCTTATAGTAATATACGAAATAATATTGAAATATGTACCCCTACATGCCCAATAATTACGTTAAAAAACCACAAGCTAGACTTTAACAATAACGCTAACACTAGATTAATCCCCCGTTGTATCTCAGACATAGAAATAAATAGTTAAAAGATTTTAGATAGAATATTGCTGAAAATTAAATCTAAGGTAACTTATAATTTATAGTTTTCTTCTGAATAGGTTCTTAGCTGATTTGATACACTATGATAAAAACGTAAATTTATAATGTTTGACGTTGACTCCTATTATGCACTGATTCCCCCAAATTGTTGAAATAAGGCTTTAGAATTAACAGACGTTGCGACAAAGATTACTAAATGTTGTGGTGGAACCCACTCATTTACATATGTGGATAATATTACACATAAATAACAAGACTCGGTTAGTCTGAGTGTGTGTTAACCAGAAGCCACCGAAAGCCGATCCGAGAGCAGATATGTTCTCCAGTCAAGACTCTCTTACCTGACAACAATTATGTAAATATACTGTAAATATACTTTTTTTAATACACTTCTTATTGATCTACCTTTGTTTGTCGAGTCTTCATATGTATTGCCTTATACGTTATTTGGTTCAACCTGCAAACATAAAAGTTGGCGACGAAGATGAACGTCAAACATAACAGTTGGCGACGAAGATGAACGTCAAACATAACAGTTGACGACGAAGATGAACGTTAAATATAACAGTTTGACGAAGAAATGGAAAGAACTCGCTAAAAAAAGAGTACAACGCAACGGTTGACCTTTCTAAGGAATACAAGTTTTGACGAACGAAATAGTCATAAAAACGGATTTCACGCTAAAGAGAAGTTCGACTCAAGTCGAAACAAAGTAACCTCGATTAATAGTATTGTATTTACTAAAATACTAGTCTGGAAAAAAAAGGAAAACCAAAACCGCTAATAGCAGTCTCAAAGGAAAGAAAGAAAAAAAAGCTCGAGCGTGGCAAAAGCGACAATTTACGCCGTTTCTCTTGGAATCCATCTTGAAAAAAAAAAAAACTGTAAACTGGTCGAGAATCCACATGGACTTCGCTTGTCCAGTAGGAGAAAATTACTACTTAATTGTAGTAGATAGTTACACAAAATGGCCTGGGGTAATGCGGTGCAGGAATCCAACAACGAACAACTCAATAGGATTCCTACATGAGTTATTTGCACGATTTGGTGTACCAGACACACTGATCACTTACAATGGAACTCAATTCACATCCACAGACTTTAAGGAATTTTGTGACACGTTCCAAGTAAAGCATATCACTACTCCTCCGTACCATCGAAAGTCAAACGGCCTCGCGGAGAGGTTCGTGGACACGTTAAAACGAGCGTTGAAAAATTCCATTAGGATACCAACGGAAAAAGCTTTGCAAAAATTTTTGCAAATATATAGGATAACACCGCACCCTAATACACCGTCAAACATATCACCAACTGATTTAATGTTTGCCAGAAAGGTGAAATCGGCGTTTGATAAAGTATTGCCAAGACAGGCAATTGTCCGAAACACTACACACATGATAAGAAAGAAATATAACTCGGGAGATCGAGTATATTTCACGTGCTACAGGAATAACACCTCTTACTGGGAATGTGGAGTAGTGGATAAACGCATTGGTGATTGTACATACATGATTAAAGATCCACAAAATATGCATAAAAGGCACCTGAACCAAATAAAAAACGTCACATTCAAGATGATGATTATGCAATAGCAGTCGAAGAGGATGAAACCATGGACATCATATACGAATCCTTTAATTTGGAACCGCCCCAATATACACCTGAGCCCCGAAAATCAGGTAGAAAAAGAAAGTTTAATAAACCATTAATGTTAAATCCCAAGAGAAAAAGATATTGAAATCTGTGTGACTTCCCATCTTGGGAGGAGGATGTTGTGGTGGCTCGCACTCATTTACATATGTGGATAATATTACACATAAATAACAAGACTCGGTTAGTCTGAGTGTGTGTTAACCAGAAGCCACCGAAGGTCGAGCCGAGAGCAAATATGTTCTCCAGCCAAGACTCTCTTACCTGACAACAATTATGTAAATATACTGTAAATATACTTTTCCTAATGCATTTCTTATTGATCTACCTTTGTTTGTCGAGTCTTCATATGTATTGCCTTATACGTTATTTGGTTCAACCTGCAAACATAACGCTAAATTAGAAATGTATATAGTCAAGACAGCTAGAACATTAATTAAGTAAAACAATTAATTTGGAACCAGGAAAAATAAGAAACTAAACTTTGGTATTACTATGATTCCTTTGACGCTGCACAGATAACTGATTTATTAGGTTTTCATATATATAAATATATAAATATATATATATATATATATATATATATATATATATATATATATATATACTAGCAGGGCGCCCGGCATTGCTCGGTAGTAAGATACGCTTAAATATTATATTTTGATTAATGCATATTTGGTATTTATTATTATATTATATTGGACCGAATAGATAGTAATGATTTAATAAGTTGAAAAAAAGTGACCCGTGCTCCACCATCGAGAATCGAAAATAAAATGTTTGACTTACGATTTACTTTTTCCTTTGACGTTAATGATTGAGCTACGAAGACATGTTTGCTGCAAGGCTAAAAATTAAAACAGAAACCATTACATTACGCATACATATTCGTAATACTGTCGTTCGACCTTCACCTGGAAAATTCCATTTTTTTAATTTTCACAATTTTTACAGATATTCCCCGGTTAAAAACCAAATATAAAGTTTTGCATGGGTTCGAATATCCTATTTATTTAGTTTCATGTCTGTAGACCATAAACTAACAGAGTAATTTGGTAGGCAAATTTTTTAAACATATACGCATACAGAAATATATATAGAAAGAGGTTTGTGTTTAGTATAACCTTTTTACGCAAATATTACACACAAGTATAAATCATGTAGAATATCTGCATGAATATAATTACACGTAATAGTTAACTAAAGATGATCATCGCATAAGAAAACCGAAAAACTAATAAGGAATTAATTAAAATGACTGTTTAAAAGAATATGCAAATTAGCTATATCTTTTGCAGATGAATGCAATTTAATGAGCCATGTATAACAAAGTTGTATTTTCTTTTTAAATAAATAGAAAAGCGAGTTTTTAATATAGACATCAATACACAAAAAAAAATTTACAGGAATATATATATATGTATATATATATATGTGTATATATCTATCTATCTATCTATCTACATATATATATATATATATATATATATATATATATATAAGCGAGATAAGACACTGATAGAATTCAGATGAAAAATCCTGATAGATATTACTTGAAGTAATACTTTCAAGGTAATCCTAGCCAAATTTAACCACGAAACTTATATATATATATATATATATATATATATATATATATATATATATATATATATCAAAGTTTGTTTTTGAAATGTCGTTACTTTCAATGTATAACGTTTTCGTTTATCGGGTCTAGATTGTTATTTTAAAACCATTCACCGTTAATTTTGAGTTAAGCTCAATGTGTCTATTTAATAGGGACAGAGCATATATAGTGCAAAATTTTGTTGAAATTTCTTTTTCATAACTTCCGTTTATTTCCTGGATTTTTCCATTACAGCCGTTTCATTAATGAGTTGGCAATTTTACGATTTATGTTTCCGTAAAAATATCCTGTCCTCACCCACTTCTCCAGATGTTTATCCATTAGATTTTTACAACAAATGGTATATTTTTAACATAATGGACATCGTATTCGGGTATATATTGCTATCACGTCAGAATATCAGCAGGTAATCTTGTGTTTTTCGGCCATAAAATACATTAAATATGATAGTTTAATATATGCAGTTTTGTATTAGTTATTATAGATATTCTCTATGGATTATTATATTGTGCACAATACATAGTAGTGATCTAAAACGTTTAAAATGTATAACTTGAGTGCCTCAGCTAGAATCAAAAGTATAACATGTAGCTCTCCAGCGTTATTCGCTACCTTTCAGATTAACATGAATATCTCAATTTTAAAACATATAGCGGTTTGATATATAAATGTATATTGGTGCATGCGTAAATGAGCACTTTTAGTTTATTTAAGTCTGTCAAATTCTAAATTTTCAAGTTTGATAATTTAACAGCTATTTTACCAGTTAAGAACGAAATCGAATTTGTTCCACAGATCTGAATCCCTTATATATCAAGTTCTAAGATTATACACCAAATATAAAATTGACAGAGTAGTTTGCTAGAAACCGTCCTGTGCGCAATCAAAAGTCGCTTATATATATATATATATATATATATATATAGCTTAATGTGAAAGGAAAAGAGAAAGATCAATCCCACAAAAGGAGACTTATACGGATAATGCCAAGCTCAAAAGTAATTATTGGAGCTTATACAATATGACAACCAAAGTATGAAATGAAGACACAAAACTATATATTGGTAGATATAGAATGGATCATTTATTGAATAATGGAATACAGGCTAAATCTGGGAGATAGAAGGGACTCTTTATGCCAGGGCATTTCGAAGCCTAATGCTTCTCATCAAAAGAGTAGAGAAGGTGCTAGGTAGCATGGGGAAGATGCGGCGTGTAGCGTAAGGTTCATTAGGGGTGAAAAAGATTAAGAGGAATTATAGAATGTTGGGGGTAGCTTTATTGAATTCTAAATAAATAAGGATAAGCTTATTATACATAGTATGATATATAAGAATATATATGGCCTTTAACATAGTATTGAGATTAAGGGGTATCTGTATTATGGTTAAATAGAGGGTGTATTGTTGCTGCGTGGTAATTTATTTTAACGGTTTGTGGGGTGTCTATTTTCTATAGAGTGGGTAATTTTGATTAATTTTGATTGGTGCCACCTAACCGGCAAATGGTGGCTATAAAATCGTTTATAATTTTTTTTTTTTGGGGGGGGGTATGCAAGGTTGTAAAACTAAAAGGTAATATGTTGCAATATATTTATAAGTTTCTACTGTTATGATATAGGGAGTATGATCATAAGGGGGTGGTCGGAGATTAGGGTGACAATGACTATGAGTGCGTATAACTTGAAGCAAACGGTTTTTTGTATTCAATTTTACTTCTGATTTATTTTCAGTTTTATTATTACTACTATTATTATAATTGTCATTACTATTATCTTTCGTACTAATATAATTACCCTACTATTATTTGGTATAATTTTACCACTCTCATAAGTAGCAATGGTGTCCTTACTCCCCCACTTTGACATCAATATGTACACTTAACCTTTTGCTTTTAGCGTCCTATATTTACCTCAATTACATTTTAACCAACTAAAAAACATTTTTTAAAATAATTAGCAACACATAAAATATACCCCACATTTCTTGTATTTTTTTGTTTCCTTATATGTTTTTCTTTCACATGGGAGGGGCGAAGGTGGGGTTCATTATTTATAAATGTACACTAACGTTTTTTATCTTTCTTTTTGTTTTTCGTTTATAAAACTTTCGATTTCTGATTAAGACCGTTACCTTTGTTCGTTTTTTTGTTTGTTTTTAGAGGCTTTTTGTTTGTTTGTTTGTTTGTTTTTTTGTTTGTTTGTTTTTGTTTTTTTTGGGGGGGGGGAGTTTTTTGTCAAATAGAAACGAAAAACCTTTTATAAAATTATTTTATATAAACCGGAAATGATTTTTATATTTATTTATTTTTTATTTTATTTATTTATTTTTTTTTTTTTTTTTTTTTGCGAAAAAAATGGAAAGAATCAGAGTTCTTTTAGTGGCCAATTTATGGGGAAAATGACATGATTGTTGATGTTTCAACTAACCCCCTCCTGGTAAAGAAATGAAACTCTATTTATTTCACACACACACACACACACACACACACACACCCGGCAAACAAAAAGAACCAAATTTTTTTAATTTAAATTTTATCTGTATGTTTTTTGGACGAAAAATTGAAAGAGTTACTAATTTTGTATGACAAAAACTGTAAAAAAAATGCCACATTATAAATTATGTTTTCATTCTCTTCCCTCGCTGGCGAAGAAATGAAACTGAATTTATGTTTTTATTTTTTTTTTAAGAGAAATAATTGAAAGGAAGGAAGAGTTAAATTCTATTCCAGTTTTGTAGGCAACTGTGTTCTTGGCACAGAAATACAATGGCATCTAGTTTAGTAAATGGAAAACGTACATAAACTTAATGAATGAAAGGGTGTTTAAAATTCCATTCTAGGTATTTAGGCAAAAAGAAAAATATAATGTGAAGTGTCCGGCACGCTAACCACTACGCCATGAAGCTCTGCAACTGAGTTTAGTGATTTTAAGTAACTTAACATGAAAGAAGTGAACGGTTGTATAATGCAATCTGATATGAAAGTGCATGGATGAAGGTACGCTAAAAGAAAAACAAACGTGTTATAAATTAGACTTGAAGACCAATTGAGTTTGTGTTAAAACATGGAATCAAAGGTTAGTTCGATTCGGTTAAGTCCATGGTGCGTTTCAGTCAGCAGAAAGCATAGAACAAAAAGGAACGTTAAAATGCCATTCCAGTTTTTTAAGCAACTACAAAACGAAATAAAGCGGTAATGATGTTTATATTTTTATTTTATAAAAAAATGGAAAGAATCATTTTTTTTTAGTGTAAAAATGTTGGGAAAAAATGACATTATTGTTTATGTTCCTAGTAGACCCCTCTTGTCAAAAAAATGAAACTTAATGTATTTATTTATTTGTTCTCCCTACTCTGGCAATCAAATGAAACTGAATGTTTTGTTTTTAATTGTAACTGAATTTTTTTGAGCGGAAAATTGGAAGTATCACTAATTTTGTATAGCAAAAACTGGTAAAAAATCCCACATTATAATTTATGGTTTCATTCTCCCCACTCGTGGCGAATAAGTGAAACTGAATGAATGTAGGGTTTTTTTAAAATAAATATTTGAAAGGAAGGGAGAAAATCTATTCGCGTTTTTAGGCAACGGTTTAAATACACATAATTAACGAAAATGTGGCATTCGGCTAGTTTGGGCCATGTTTGTGTATTTCATGAAAGAAAGAAAAAACGTAAAAAAAATTATTGAAATCCGGCGTTCTACAGTGGAAGACAGTGAACGGTGTAAGTCTAAACGGACTATACATTTTGTAAGCACGTTTTGCGTGAATGGCGTAATCAATAAAATTACATGGAAGAAGAAAACGCTTGTATAATGCAATGTGATATAAAAGTCAATTTATCTGAATATCGGCTGCTAAGTGTTATTCGATGAGGCTACGCTGAAAGAGAAACAAATGTGTCATAATTAAAGTTGGATACGTAAGTAAGAGTTGGAGACCAATTGAGTTTGTAGTAAAACATTGATTCAAAGGTTAGTTCGTTTCGGGTTTTATAGTAAACGCGTTTTTCTATGTGTAAACTGAAGTCGTATTGCAGAACATGAATTTCTGTAAGAGAGTGTTTGAATAGTATGCTATGCAATTTGTTGAAGTAATATAAATGGTAATTAAGCAACGTAAAAGTAAGCGTGGGATAAGAATTAATGTTTGTGGGAATGTCAGTATCGATTAATTCCGTGGTGCGTTTCACCCAATAGGAAGCATAGAACGGAAAGGCATGCTATAATTCCATTCCAGGTTTTTTAAGCAACTACGAAGTAAAGAACCCCCAAACCGGTGTTCCTTCGTAACTGTCTCTTGTGAACGATCCCGGAAACGGTGTAAGTGGTGGGAGGAATTAATTAGAGAGAAAAGATTTTACTACTTCCATTGATTTTAAGCCATTGTGTCAGTGAACTCTCAGCAGAAAAATATAGGAATCTACGATTATCGAGGAAGTGGAGAGGTAATATGCCTATAACACAACTCAGATATTGTGCTGCAGTTCGTGCATATTACATTTGCATGAAATGTCTTGATTTTTCATCCTATTAAGGGCAAAACCATAGGGAAAAGATGAGTTCATTTTATATATATAGGGAGGAATATGGAAGGGATAAACAGACAAAATTTGATGAACGACATTATCATTTTTATTTTTTTTATTTTTTTTCGAATTAGTCCACCGGGCAAATTATCCCTCGTAATATATAATATATCAATGGTACATACACAATCTGCGCAAATTAAAAAATCCTATTTAAATGAATTGTACGACCGGGCAACGCCGAGCTGCCAGTTAATAAAATAATATATATAATTTTTATTCCTCATCTTTAATTTAATATGTGTGTGTGTGTGTGTGTGTGTGTGTGTGTGTGTGTGTGTGTGTGTGTGTGTGTGTGTGTGTGTGTGTGTGTGTGTGTGTGTGTGTGTGTGTGTGTGTGTGTGAGCGATCGTGGGGTGCTCAATTTTGTCCGAGCATGAAATATGCTGAAATATATTTTAATTTGTCCAGATTTCGTATATATTATTATGGAGTCGTGTTGTCAAAGTAAAAAGAAAAAAGTGTTTAGGTGCCATCAGCTAGAATCAAACCTGAATCATTCTAGGCTGGTGACGTCACAACTGTACCAACGTGACACGCATAAAAACTGATTAAAAATTAAAAATAAAGTTTGATTAATGAACAATATGTGTAACGATTTTTCAATTTTGACCCATTTTTGAAACCTTGAAATTATTATAACCGTAGAAAAACGACCCTGTAAAAATCCAATAATTTGAGTCTCCTAGCGCCGCTCTAGCGCCGCTCTAGCGCCGCTCTAGCGCCGCTCTGCGACTTTTGGTTTCAGAGGAGATGGTTTGAAAATATGGAGACAGACATATAGCCGTTTATATATATATATATATATATATATATATATATATATATATATATATATATATATATATATATGGGAGGGCGTTTCAAAGGTAGAGCCTTTTTTTTCACTCAAAAAATTGAAAAGCTACGAAGATGAGAGTGGTACCATTAAAACAAGTAACCTTTTGTGCTTAAGAATTTATTTTTCTACATTGTTATCACCATGCTTAATGCACTTTTACCAGATAGTTAATGACTCATCTTTGCTTCTGACGCACGTCCTTGACTGAGGCTGCCTTCTTAGAGTCTCACAGTATCAATATTTGCAACAAAAAGGTAAAACTTTCAGCCCATGAATGCATGAGATCAGTCATCATAACAATGTAATTGCAATCCTCTCTGATTCATTTGGCTACAATAAGATAATAGGAGGCATTTGAACGACTCTCGTATATATAGCATGGATAAAAGTTAGAAAAAAAACATCAAAATGCTCGATATTAATCCCCACCATAGTTAATGTTAATTATTTTATTTAAATAAGATACATAACATTTCCCGCTATTCTATTTATCTCTTTGGTCATCCTAGAATCAAGAAAAATTCATGTTTGCTCTTCAATCCCATTTAAAGTTAAATGTCTAAAACTGGAAATTAAGCAGCTAACAGTGATGATCAATGAGTTTGGATTTTACAAATATTTTTGGTTGGTTTTAAAATCTGCTCTCTTTTTTTATAAATCGTAAACTTTTATCAAATATTGGTTTGTTTTATATATTAAGCGTGAAGCAGCTAATTAAATAAATGTACGTGCAAAATATTTACTCGAAATATATTAAATTACATAGAAAAATGCGATTATGAAAAGTAATATAGTTAAGATTAAGTTTAGAAAAGTAAAAGGACTAGTTGTTAAAACTGGAAAAAAGACAAGATATTCTAGTAAATGATATAATAAATTTATAACTTAAAATATTGTAACATTAAGAATTTTTTGAAAATTTAATTTAACATTATATATAAATTTTAAATGCTACAATATTTTAAGTTATAAATTTATTATATTTTTTACTAGAATATCTTGTCTTTTTTCCAAGTTTTAACAACTAATTCTTTTACTTTACTTAATTATTGCTATATTACTTTACTTAATTATTGCTATATTACTTTACTTAATTATTGCTATATTACTTTTCATGCTTGCATTTTTCTATGCAATCGATGATTTTTCCAGGCTTTGCTTGAAAATAATATTTTCTTTTTTTGTTTTCAATATCATACGCATTGTCAACAATCCATAAAAAATGATTACCAACTTCTAAAATTGACTAAATAAAATAATCAAATATAAGAAGTAATTAAGTAAATAAACAGAAAGAAGAGACAAAAAGGAGATGAACAAAATTAACGGGCGACGTCGTAAGCGAAATATTATCAGCCCTAGCACGGCAAAGAGCATCACTTTTGGTGACTCTCTATATATAACCTAAATCAGATGGCATACCTGAATCATTCCTGTTATGATTTATGAAGGTTTAATCGACGAAAAAGTTGCTATGGTAACCAACAGCCAATCAGAAGAAATTGTCTCTAAAACATTAATGTTTAAAAAGTTATTATTGTAACCAGCATACAATCAGAAGAAACCATCTTTCACGGTCCTTACTAATACTGAAGTCTTTGAACGCCAGTAATTTTATTATAACTTTTGTTTTAATTAACGAAAATTGAAAATTTTTATTTGAAAATATAGCTACGAAGGTGACCTATTAACTGTAAAAATTGTTTGAAATTTGGTCGAAAAATGAGTGAGCAATAAAGCTTTAAAGCAGTTCTTAATGAGTAAAACTAACACTTAACCCTATAATCCAACACGGTAGTGTTGGATTATATGGTTAAGTGTTTGAATGATATACGAGACCCTTATCACAGCTTCTATATTCTTCTCAATTGTCTCGGCAGCCTCTAAGGTTTTCCTTGAGCTTAAGGAATAACTAAAAGTCATAGGGAGAAAGGTTTGGACTATAAGGAGGAACTGTCTTGAGGAACTGCATTGATGCCCATCTTGATAAAATAGTCCGCGACAAGGATGAAGCACCCTTGATAAAAACTTCGTGCAAATCTTCCGCATCTTCAGTTCCTCGCGAATAATTTTGTGTACAGTTCCCACACTGGTATCAAACTGTGTACTTATTGTCTCTTCCGACAAACGACAGTCTTTCTCCATAAAATTCTGTCTTTGGCCAATTAACTCTGGTATTCTAACTTCCTTACTCCTCCCACACTTCTCATCATTCCTTACAGACTCCCTGCCTTCATTGAATCTCTTATGCCACTCAAAAACTGATGCTCGATTTAGCAGCAATTAAAATGTTTTCCACATGTCTCAATATGCTATATACAAAATTTCAAATCTGTAGATAAAAAGTCCGTTGGTACATAGTTTGAGAGGTGTCCTCATACGCACACACATTCTTTCTTTTACAGATATATGGATTAGTATGGATTATTACTTAAAATTAAAACATAATGATTTGACCACAATTTATTATCAAGAATTTTTCTAAATATCTTTGTAATTAACTCAGTATTATTTAACAAAAGATCGTTGGCAATCATAACTAGTTTTATTGCTGGGTACTTGAAGATTTAAGGTTTAAGTGAGAATACTCTGTGTCGAGTTAATTTCGTATATATTGATTTCTATTGTGTATTAAATGTCTATGTATTGTATATTCTATATATTTATTACCGTAAGAATTAAAGGTACAATTTTCTGTCGAAAATAAATTAACCGGAAAAAATATCATCAATTTTGAAAGGGAATAAAACGAACCAATGTTTTCTAAAAGCAGGAATTAGTCTAATTGGCTGATCAAACGGATTAGCAGATGAAAGTTTTGGTTCGAAAGCTCTAATGGTCACTGGAGTAGGAGACAATTTATTTTATATTATATAGATAGTTAATCGTAAGAGTTAATTCAAGTTATAGTTTTAATAATTTTGACAAAGCTTGATTACTGTGATTAAATAGTTAAGTAAATTATTGAATATGCTTTACTATAAGGAAAAATATTTATAAATAGAATTTTTACCTCACAACTATTTTTGTTTATTTTGTTTTTCTCATATACGCCCATGCAAAGCACATTGTCACTAAGAGGTAAAGAGCTACTTAAAATTAGAGCTAGATTTAAAGATGGCATCCTAAGTGGCGAATTGTGCAATGAGAGATTTGTTTACATTGAGTTTAAATTTCTGCATTTTGATGCCCTCGAGGAAAATTATTAGATATTTTTTGGTGTGAGTAAGTTTCTAACACAGTAGAGAGAGACCACCTTCTTTGCAGTAACCTTTGCAGTGTCCTCAACGTATATATATATGTGTGTGTGTGAGTGTGTGTGTGTGTGTGTGTGTGTGTGTGTGTGTGTGTGTGTGTGTGTGTGTGTGTGTGTGTGTGTGTGCAGTTTTATATTCTGGACGTGTACATAAATACGTCCTCTGTAGTATAACTATGTGTTATGCCTAAATTTAAAAATAAATACCGTTTAAGTCGTTTCAAAAATTTTTAGATGAGAACACAGGATTCGATAGACACATTCTCAAGAAAACTTGAAAAAGGTCGGAGGTTACATCGACCGAAACGTTGTGAAAACACACTAAAGATAAGAACAGTAGTCCGATTAATCCAAATAATACAAAATACCATTCATAGTCGTTTTCGTAAACTTATATAAAGAAATAGAATTTTAAATGTCAAAATATTAAATACTTCCTACAATATTAACTTGTGAGTTAGCTCACCACTAATAAAAGAAGCGTACTATGTTCTGATCCGAGCTGGAAAATCTGACAGATGGCGCCGTTATTAAACGAATTGTCGGTTGCCCAGCACTAAAGTCGAAAGATCATCTTTATGACAGAAGTCTCTGAGGGCAAAACTGTCGCCATTGGTAAAAGACACGAAATATTATATTTTAAAATGGTTCTTTTGGCAGAAATGGGCGGTATTCATGTGAATACAAACATATCGGTACATAAATTGTCGCCAGAATTCAACTTGAGCAAATTTACATTTCTCAATTCTCGAGAGAGTTTTTTATTTCTTACTTTATTGGGATGAGGGGTGATTTGTTATAAGTTTAAAGCGGAAAATAATGACTTATTTTTTTCCTTTGTATTCGAAGAAAAAAAACAAGGGAAAAATATAAAAAGGATATTCGCTTTCTAAAACCAATATTCAGAAATAAACATTTTTCTTTTTTTTTCCTTTATACTTTGTTTTTATTCTTTTCTATTCCATTCTTTTCTATTTTCTATTTTCGAATAATTTAAAAGTAAAAACAAATGTACATATACATATATGCACACACACAAGCACACAAACGCGTACACACACATATGCACACACGCTCGCACACAAACACACGCACACACGTACATATGTGTGTGTGCGTATGTGTGTGTGGTCATATATATATATATATATATATATATATAATAAGAATATCGGAACAAGAACGGGTAAAATTAATTCTCCGAACAGAACAAATTTACCCAATTTTATGTCCCTCTCTGAAAATTAAAATCAATATATAATTATACTCAACCTCATGTCTAGAATCCTTATTCATCGAAGCCTGTTGAAGATGTGGCTCTTGTAGGGTATTTTATAGACAATAAGGTATTGTTCCAACACCTCCCCTTTACTTTGAAACATCGGAATTGCAAGAGTAGTTTTGCTATCATATCAAATGCGGAGAAGTGCCGGCAAGACCGAGTGGAAAGCAGCATAATTTAATCCTTTCTCTTAAAAATTAATGATTTAGAAAAGTAGAATTTTTTTTAAAAATATTTAAAATGTTTTACAAATAGTATTATTAATATTTTATATATTGATAATATTTATATTAATATTTTATCAGTGATAATATTTATATTAATATTTTATACACTGATAATATTTATATTAATATTTTATACACTGATAATATTCATCGTGTTTTAACATTTATTATTACCTTATATGTTGTCTTTAGAAAAGTAGCAAATATGATGAAATGTAGTATATAAGCACATCATACCGTTAGAATCGTAGCAAATATAATTGTAATAGAGAATCGGTTAGGTTAACTAGATAAATATGCAGTTTGCACAACTAACCTTAAGAAATGTTAGAATCAACTGTTTTTAAACAAATAGGTAAATATTTGACAATTAAAGATATTACCAGCAATAATAGGTCGATAACAATAACAAATATTGGTTGTATTTCAAACGTCAAAGTGACACAATTGTAATGGTCGGGAGAGATTAAAGGTCTGTAGAACAAAGAATACAGTATATGATGTAGTAACAACAGAAAACGGATAAGTTGGTTAGTCAGAGAATCATGGAAGCGAACGACGGACCTTCAAGCATGTACTTCACATAATAGTTAAAGAAAATGGCGATATGTCTCCGATCCGGTATTGAAGCAGAATAAAATTTCACGATATCTAAAAAGCACAAGGAAACGTGCGTCATTACTTCTGCGTCACGGAAGACTTCCGTTTACAGAGAGCGAAGAACAATGCTGGGGTCCCAGGTCAACACATGGGGTGCACGGCCATGTAAAAGAAGAAAAGGCACAAAGTACGTGGCACATACACACGCACACACATTTCAGTTGCTAGTTCATAGTGTGGAACTCCATTTTTATGTAAGAACATTGTTGTGAACACGAAAATGGGTAGTGTGCTGTAAAGGTACCGAAGAAAATAAGTAATAATATATAAACATTAAAAACAGTATTTCATATGAATTTTTTACACAGTGGTCATCACTTATTAAGGACCGGAAGCCACTCAAGGATAAGGGTTATTGCAAGTACATTACGTTAGTGTGGAGATTTGATGAAGTGTTTACTTAAGGGGGCGGTTCATTAGGAATTTGTTAACATTGGACTTGAAGACATCCAAGTTGTAGTCAGGTGAGAAGCAGGCAGACGGAACAGAGTTCCACAGGCGTGCAGTTCTAAGAAAGAAGCTTTGTTCATGGAATCCACGTTTTGATTTAGGCACAGATAAAGAGTGGAGGAAATTTTTCACAGTGGATTCGGCTAGACGGGTGTTTTTACTGAAAGTTTGGCGAGGGGGGGACCAGAGATTGGAGTTCAGACGAGCACCTGCCATGGAAATAACGATAAAACAAGGATAGGCTCGCAACGTCTCTTCTGTGGGAGAGAGGTTGCAGGGTAGAGAAAAGAGCATCCCCCCTAAGCCACGAAGTCTATTTTGTACTCTGCCAAGGCAGGATATGTTGTTTTTAGCAGCTCCTGCCCAGATATGGCAGCAGTATTCCATCCTTAGACGTACTTGGCTTTTATATAGATAGAGAATTGCATCAGTAGTGAGATATCTTCTGGAGCGGTAGAAGGATCCCACCATCTTTCCAGCGACCTTGGCAACAGACTTGATGTATGTGTTCCATTTCAGATCAGGAGTAAAGGTCAAACCCAGAAGCTTGTCAAAACACGGGGCCTCTCCCAGACGAGAGCCATCCATCACAATTGATGCCAGATGGGGATCAGAGCGTTGATGATGTAAGGATAGGAGCTTGGTTTTAGATGCATTAAAGATAACCAGCCACGTCTTCCCCACTGAACCACGCGCTCGAGATCAGAGGAGAGAAAATCAGAGAGAACTTTGTCGTGTCATCAGCATAGATGTCAACGAATGATTTAAGTATGTGTTTAGGGAGGTTATTGATGTAGATCAGGAAGAGAGTTGGGCCCAGGATTGACCCCTGAGGGACTTCAGCATTAATACTGCAGGCCTCTGATTTTTGTCCATCGACCACTACTCTTATGAGCCTATCGGAGAGAAATGATTTAATGATTGAGAAAACATTTCCAGTTATACCGTAGCTGGAAATCTTGTGAAGTAGGCCTTTATGCCATACCTTATCGAAGGCTTTTGATATGTCAAGAGCAATTGCCCTACAAAGGAAGCATTTGTCAAGATAGTCACTAATCCTATAACCGTCAGCACATCTGCGGTAGATCTTGCAGAGCGGAAACCATATTGTGTGTCACTAAGAAGGTTGTTTCTGCTGAGGTGGTTGACTATTTCTCTATTTAATATGGATTCCAGCAACTAACTCATAACATACAGGAGACTTATTGATCTATACTGAGAGGGAGATGACTTATCACCTGAATTCTTAAATACAGGGCAAACTGATGAGGTCTTCCAGGGAGTCGGAAAACACTTCTCCTTAAGACAGCGTTTAAACAGTTTTGTAAGTATGGGAGCAAGGTCTGGTTGAAGCTTTTTTAACACTATAATTGGGATGTTGTCAGGGCCAGTTGCTTTACTGGAATCAAGGTTCTTGATTAGCTTGGCGACCGCATGCATGGATATTTGTATGTTCCCTAGCGTGTTCTGTGTTGTAGGAGGAAATATGGGGAGTTGATGGCCTTCGTCGCATAGGGTAGAATTAGCTGCAAAGTTCTTTGCAAATAGTTTGGCCTTGTCTGATGCTGACGAGATGACCTCTGGTCCATTGATAATGGTTGGGATAGAACGCACACTTCTGTTCAGGATCCTATTTTATATTGGCCAAAATTGGAGGGAACCAAGCCGCTGATCAGCTACCTTGGATTTAACAGACTAGGCATATAGCTCTCTTGCATTTTTATTACTCTTTTACAGTGGTTGCTGGTAGTCCTGAAAGCAGCTTTAGTCTCAGTGCATCTATTACGTTGGTAGCTATGGAACAAGTAATTTCTGTGCGCGATAGCAGCAGCACATTCAGGGGAGAACCATGGCTGGCTGGTAAGTTTTTGTTGGAATTTTTTAGATGGTATGAATTGGTCTATGCCTACAATTAATCATTCGGTCAGATCTGATACTATAGAGGACACTTCCTTTTTAAACATGGAGTGCAGAGGTAAATCAGATATGAATGTATGGAAGCTATCCCAGTCAGCCATAGAGTATCGGTATACAGTACGGTGGAGGGGTACGTCTGGGGACTTATTACATTTCGTTTTTATCTTAACTGATACAACGGAGTGGTCGGAGGATCCTAGAGGAGAATGAACGGAACATGAGCATAGCTCAGGGGAAGTTGAGAGAAAAGGGTCTAGGAGGCTTGCATATTGACCGGGTGTATCGGGCACACGGGTGGGTTCGCGAACAATCTGAGTGAGGTCATAGGCAATGGCAAAATCTTGACAAAACCTCCCCTCATCGTCTGTCTTATTTGAATGGGTCAGCCATTCCACGTTATGGACGTTGAAGTCACCACAGATGTGGATGTTAGCTGAAGGATGTGCAGACAGGATGTGGTCTATTTTCTCAGATATGCTCTTAAAGATAGTAACTCCGCTGTTGTGGCCGATAGAGGGCAAATAAAATGCAGTGGTGTTAGCAAGTGCAACCCGGAAGCACATATAGGGTAAGTTAGGATCTTCTCTCGAGACATCCCTGCCACACGGGAAGTCATCTTTAATGTAGGCACATATTCCATGCCCATGGCGATCTTGTGGGTCAGATTTAGCTGTTAAATTAGAGTATCCGTTAATTATGAACTCATCAAGGGAAGTAGTCGGCCTTATTCCAGTTTCGCTTAGAAATAATATGTTCGGTTTCGTCTCCTGTAATTGGGTTTCAACCTCTGGAAGGTTGGAACGTAGACCCCTGATGTTGGAGAAGGAGACCTGGTAGTAGGGGCCTACGTTGGAAGATGGGGTTCTAGGTTTATTCGAGTTTTTTTTTCTGGAGATATTTCATGTTGAGGTTGTGCCCATATTATATTGCCTAAACTAAAACCTAATAAGATAATAAAGGAAACTAAAATTATTGAATGTTTATTAATACGTATCAAAACTTTCACAAAAATCTGAATTATCAAGAAGGGCATCTACCCAGTTTTTTCCCTTTTGCATAAAACTTAATTGAATTAAATATATTCCACATTATGACCCCTTAAGCTTAGCAGCTGTTTTCTATAATTCATAAAAAAGTAACTCCTGTGATACACATATATCAACATATACACATACATAAGTTTGTATGTGTGTGTGTGCGCGTGCGCACATTATCTTGTGAATCGTTTGACTCGTTAATTTAGTTTTCTTCATAAATTTGCTGTTTTGATAACTCATTCTAATACAAACAAACAAGATGAAATAAATAAATTCGGGTCGATATTTATTTTTCTAAAAAATTTTCTTATTACAGCTACTTTCCAGTCTCAACAAAACTTTAAAAGTCTTTCGCCATCATCTATCTCGCCTGGTGTACACTTTTCGCCGACCGCTGCGGGCCACAGCCGGCCTATTCTCGTCCATTTTCTTCGACGTTCATTTTTCTTCTCTCACCACGTGGTGCATTTTTTTTTTCTATTTTTTTTCTTGCGCCAACCTGCGCACACTTCTCAATTTGCATATGTTCGTTTTTCGGCTACTGCCGCTGCTGCTAATCTCTTCGCAAGCCATCCACCCTTCGCTGCTGCTGATACTTTTCCACGCGCTTTTATACACTATGTTACATTATTCCAGTAGTTTCTCTTCGAGAACTGCAAGGTTGTGGAACTATCTTTCTGCTTGTTGTCTCTCCATACCTACAGCTTTTATCATTTAATAAAATGTCAATAGGCATCTCTTATTGTTGTGATAGTCATCTTTCGTTCTTGTTAGCTCCTTCCATCAAGTAGCTTCACGCCTTGTTTCTAGCGATTTCTATATAAAAAATTTTTTAGCGATCATGTATATACTGATCTCTTTATTCTCATTGATTACACGTTTTTCATTTTCCTTATTTTTAAATCTATTCTTTACTCTCTTTTTCCTATCGTTTTTGTGTCAGTATAGTACCCTGTCAGTATGTCCTAAGATGTTTGGTCTCAACCTAACGTCTGCTTTGATCGTTTTCCCGGATTTCTATAACTTCCTTTTACTGTTTCCTTCCCCTTATCATCTCTGTTACATTCCGCCTTTCTACGTATTGATTAACTTTAGCGTTGAGAATTTGTAGTAAGAAGCTGTAATCCTTGTAACCTTTTTTTTCTGTACGTTTTCTAACCCAAGTTATTTTCAATGCTTTTATTCATATCATATGTCATTTGCCAAACCCTTACGTAAACCGTATTCTTTTACTTTATAAGACATATTCTAACTCGCCTTCAATCCGATTTCATTCTCTCTCTATCTCCACTTCCTTTTGATATAATTACACATTTTTCTCACCAGAAATCCTTATTATCAGTGGATTTCATGTATGAATATTAACTATTATGACTATTGTCACATTTTTCTGCGGTGTAGCGTTACTCCCGCTCCTTTGATAATTTCTTATCGTATATTTTATAATTCCTTTATCCCGCCTAAACTAAATAAACACCTCCAATTAATTAAATACGCTGAACAAGATGTTAGATATATCGCTATTCTAATGATAACAACTTTATAATCTGTATTATTCATGTAATGAAAACAGAATTCTAACCCATTTCAATGTTCATTTCTAATAGTTTTGCGTTTTGAACATTTCCGTGCAAATTTATACATCAATAAAAGTGAGAATGTGTGTCTGAGGACATTTCTCAATCTATAAACTCAACGAATTTTTTATATACAGCTATAAAATTTTTATATAGTGTATTCAGACATGTGGAAACCCCTTTAATCGGTTTTCATCGGGGAAAAGGGTTGCTAAGTGATCGAAATTGAAAAATTGGTGCATTGAGGTCATTGGGCTTTTAATTGTTTGCTAAATAATTCACGAATGCGCATGTGTGAATTTTTATGTGACGGATTCCTTATGTAAAGAATGAGTATGTTTGAAAACACTTTCTAAAGATCGTATCAAGCTTGTCTAATGGTTATCCTACTTGACTCACTGTCTTAAGGTTTTAGTTTCGATCTCAGCTCGAGAATGTTTTTTTACTTACAAGAAGTGAATTTTTAGAAAAAATATAACACTCGCATGCACATATCTCAGTTTTTGGCCGTTTTTTTTTTTTTTACTTCATATCTAAAGAAATTTAACGTTACGTATTATACATACGGTATTTCTATTGGTAAAAATAAGAATTCTGCATTGATTAAAATATAACAGTTATGCGTATTTTACGACCGGGTAGCGCCGTGCGGCCTGCTATTCATTTTATGAAACTGTACTTTTCATGATCATTGTCTAAGTCTGTTCGAAAGTCGTGATTAATCGCGAAACTACTTATGAAACAAGCACAAAGTTGCGACATGGGTCAGAGACTGGAGCTTGATGAGACTTAGTATATAAGGGGCTCTTTTTGAGATCCTGTTCAAAAGAGTGATACCAGTGATTGTTGCACTAAACTTGATATGGCAACACTATTCTGTGCATGGGCAATTGGTAAGGTTTTGTACAGATATAGGATGCTGGCAGGTGTGACAAGTTTTCTAATGCATTAGAGGGAGCCCACCTTGCTTGCTTCAGAGTTGGCAGTACTTTCTATGTATTTATTCCAATTTCTATTACTTATGAATATTTGGCCAAGGAGTTTGAATAGTAGACTCACGTGAAGGTGGTTATCAGCCATAGCAATCTGAGATTTTAAAGGTTTTTCATATTTTTTTAAATGAAGTTTTACTTAGTATCGTTAGAAGTTACCATCTACTTTTGGTCTCATTTTACTACAGATTGGAGATCGTTTTCTAAGGATTCAGTCATTCATTAACTTGGATTTGCCCGCATGTCAACTATAAAGTATGGTATCAAATTCCAATCCACTTAATCGATATTTCAAAGTCCATGTCCCAATAGTTTTCTGCTTTATCACTTCCCGGCCATTTTTATAGAACATTATTCTTGATGATCATCCCTTAATTAAAAAAAAAGTCCGCTTAAAAATCGTGATCAATGGTGAAATCTGAATATCTGCGACTGCTTTGTTGCGATCGATAACAAGTGCTCGTAAAGCAATGAGTGTTATTGTTGCTCCAGTTAAAATCACGAACATTTTTGTAGCTAGCAAAAAATGCAAATTAGAAAATCACATTCAAGGTCGTTCTTTATTCTGGCGGTTTCTTTTTCCTTAAGTGTTCTTAATGTTGAATATTATTTAATCGATTTAAATTCTAATCATATTACAATAATTCTATCCGCATGAAACGCACGTGAGATGTGGGCGAATTTATATTGGGCGAGTACACGGTAAAAGTGGTTAAGAATCATAAAATTAAAAAGTCTAAGTTGTTATCATGTTTAAACTGAAGAAATAACTTCATTTGCATTAGATACTAGCAGGCCAATGGGTGTTGACCTGTCGTAAAATACACATAAATATAATATTTTAATTCATGGAGATTTCTTATTTATTATTATAGAGCTAATTCTCTAATAATTATTATCTAATACTAGTCTACCCGTTGGCTCTTAAAATGTAAGATGAAAAATGTTCAAAATAAAAAGTGATTTTGAGATTATATTGACTTTAATTGTCTTGAAAGAAAAAAATTCAGGTGATGAGTGGAAATAATAAAACTCAGGAGGCCTTGAAGCACTACTGCAAGCACTAATTAAAATTAAGGAGGCCCTACTAAAAGCACTACTAAAACCAAGTTTCTACCTCCTTCCACCTTGAAGAGAAAATATTTTTTAAGTAATACATGAAAAGAAATCGTCAGAATCCACGGGAGCGCTACTAAAAGCAGTAAATATGGTTATGAATATGATTATAGTTATATATTATATATTTATATTTTAATCATTTTTTTTATCTAAACGGGGTTAAATTACATGTATTTGTAAGGAAAGCACATTAAAGTAAGTTAAAACAAAAAAATATTGTTGACCTTGTGTATATTTTAAAAAGCAGCGGTGGCTTTTAATATTTCATATATTAAATATTAATATTTTAACGGGATAGCCATGAAATGGGTAAACAGATAAATTTTTTGAAACCGAAATTCACAAACCGGATGGACATTTTAAACCTCCAAACAAGCAAGCTGATCTGAGTTTTATAATACTCTAATATACAGGGTGTTTCAAAAGTCTTGGGAACATAAAGATTTTTAATAACTCAAAAACTATTAGGAGTTAAAAAATGAAATTGGTACCGTTGGAAAGGTTAAAGTTTCAAGTTTTGTGGGGAATCTTCAAACTTGCTCAATATGAGCACCATTCGTCACACGGCAGACATCTAGTCGATAGTCCATTTCCTGCCAAACGCGTTCCAGCATCTTGACGTCAATGGTTCCCACAACTGCCGTTATTCGAGCCTTTAGTTCGTCAATATCTCTTGGAAGGGGCGGCACATAGACTTGTTGCTTGACAAAGCCCCAAAGGAAAAAGTCACACGGGGTAAGATCTGGAGACCTAGGAGGCCAGGGCATGAGAACGTCATCACCTCGCCCAGATCTCCCAATCCATCTACCAGGCAGCCTTGTGTTAAGAAACTGCCTTACTCTAAGTCTCCAGTGTGGTGGTGCACCATCTTGTTGAAAAATGAAGTCATCAGATTCTGCTTCTTCCAACTGAGCCATTAACCAGTCTTCCATCATGTTGAGAAAGGATTCACCAGTGATAGTTGCCTCTTCAAAGAAGAACGGTCCATAGACACCTTTCTTGGAAATTGCACAAAACACGTTCACTTTTGGTGAATCTCGCTCGTGCTCAAGAATTTCATGAGGATTCTCAGTACCCCATATGCGAGTGCTATGCTTGTTAACTTTGCCATTCAGATGGAAGGTCGCCTCATCGCTAAAAACAAGCCGGTCATCAAAGCCGTTATCTTCCAACTTCTCTTGCATTGCAATGCAAAAGTCACGGCGAAGTGGCTTATCAGTGTCCTCCAACTTTTGGACCAACTTGAGCTTGTAAGGTACCATTTGCAGTCGTTTCCTTAAGACACGCCAGACAGTTGCTGGAGCAAGCTGAAGTTCCCTGCTGGCTCTTCTCACTGATTTACGGGGGCTCTGCTGAAAGGCTGTCCGGACTTGCTCAACTGCATCTTCTGAAGTTGAAGGGCGACCTGTTCGCTTACTTGGGCACAAACACCCATCTTTCACAAATTTAGCATGCCATCTGACAATGGGTTTCCTTTCAGGGACTTCTTTTTTAAATTTCCTGCGAAATGCACGCTGAACACATGTCCACGGTTCAGTCTTTGCAAATTGGAGGACGCAAAACGCCTTGTCTTGTTTAGAGAACGCCATTACTGCACATGGAAAAATAAGACGAAAATCATTAGTATGACAAAAAACTTGATTGAGCAAGCTTTAAAATGACACCAGTTTCATTTTTCTACCTGGAATAGTTCATGAGATATACGCATTTGTAATGTTCCCAAGACTTTTGAAACACCCTGTACAGTAATGATTTCAAAAGTTAAAAATATGATTTAGGTACCATCCGTAAGAATCGAAACAGAACATTTAGGACTCCATCCTTAGGCGTTACTTATCTCTCCAGTCTCATTACTATCTAAGATAACGACAGATAGGTTTACGAAATGTTAAAAATTAAGAGACTTTAAGGTATGAGTGTTTAATTCTTTTTGTATGTGCAAAAGTAACAGTAGGAGTATTGTTTTATTCGACTTACTCCGCCAATGTTAACTGTTTTTTGTTTCAATTCTGACTACTTAGCAGCAATTTTTGCCGGCAAAAAACAAACAAATAAAAAGTGTGCTACAGATTCAAATACCCTATATGTCAAATGTAAATACTGTAGACCGAATATTCAGCAAAAAGCCAGTTATATATATATATATAGAGAGAGAGAGAGAGATTGAGAGAGACAGACAGACAGACAGAGAGAGAGACAGACAGACAGAGAGAGAGACACAGAGAGAGAGAAAATAAAAAGGAACAAACCGTATTATGTGTTCATCAACGTTTCGTCTTTATTTCGAGACTTCCTCTGGATGAATGAGATTAAGAAACAAAAAATACCAGTACAAAATATTTGAAAATGTTTCATGTGCAGTGCGACGCAGTTCTATTTCAGAGAAACCGAAAAAGACGTTGGAAATTCAAAAAGGAGGGGGAGGGCTGGCGCTGTTAAAGAGAAGGAAATTTTAGTGACGTCATATAGTCGTTAATGTAATTTTAAAACTATGAACGCAGTTAATATTCTTATTGTGAATTTCAACAGATATATCTTTTTCCCAAAATTTTTTTCTCGAAATAAAGACGAAACGTTGATGAACACATAATACGGTTTGTTCCTATTTATTTTCTCTATTTTGTCGGAATACTATTTCCATTATTTTCATCATATATTTATATATATATATCTATATATATATATATATATATATATAGAGAGAGAGAGAGAGAGAGAGAGAGAGAGACAGACAGACAGACAGACAGACAGGCAGAAAGGCAGATAGACAGAGATATAGATAGATAGATAGATAGATAGATAGATAGATAGATAGATGAAATATTTCTACGCAGAATTTAGAAACTTTGTAACGTTACACACGTGTTAACCTGTACACACCTTCGAAAGGAAATCAAGACAAGAAATAATTCGACTCATTTTTTTTCTGTTGAAACAAAAGGCATTTATTTCCACGTAATTTCCAGCATAACGCCCTGGCTCTAGTCCAAACCTGTCGCTTTTGGCCCATATTTGTAACACGTCTATCTATGTCCTCTATCTAAGATGATCGTCGGTCGGCGCACACGTTCTTCTTTTTATAATCGTTTTCTTTCCGCCTTGCTGTGAGATCACATCGCACACGGCTCGGTAATTTGGATACAGACGCGCGCATACGCGATTTGTTTAATACCTTCATATGCTGAAAATCATTCTTTACAAGAATTAAACAAAAGCTGTTCCGAGAAAATAAAAAGAAAAGAAAAACTCAAAAGGTAACACACCAACCGAGAAGGCTAACATGCTTGCCAGTCGGTTTGCCTCAAACTCCACACTGGACCCTCTAAACCACCCCCTACCTCAATTTCCTATGCGGACAGACGCCACGCTAGACGATCTGGAAATCACCCCTGCTCAGGTGAATGCTATCATAAAAAACCTTGACACTTCCAAAGCATGTGGACCCGACCTCATCCCAGCTGTGCTATTAAAAAAGTGCTCAGCCGAAGTAGTTCCAGTCCTCTCCAAACTCTACAACAAATGCCTTAATGAATCTTGCTTTCCGAGCTGCTGGAAAACTGCTTCTGTGGTACCAGTATTCAAGAACTCTGGCGAAAGAACTGACCCATTAAATTATCGCCCTATTAGCCTCCTCCCACTTTTTGCCAAAATATTTGAGACCTTAATTAACCATGCTCTAGTCCATCACCTTACAGATGCTAAACTTCTGACCGACCATCAATATGGATTTAGACAAACCCGTTCCACAGCAGACATCCTCACTGTAATCTCTGAACGCATATACCATTCACTGGACAAAGCGGGAGAGGGCAGAGCGGTAGCTCTAGATACATCTAAGGCTTTTGACAGGGTATGGCATGAGGGTCTCCTAAGGAAGATTAGATCTTACGGTATAACTGGTAGAATACTTAACATAATTAAATCCTTCTTAGATAAGAGAAAAACCCCGGTTGTCCTCGACGGTCGTACATCTAAACAATATAATATAAATGCGTGAGTGCCCCAGGGATCTATCCTTGGTCCTCTGCTGTTCCTGATATTCATAAATGACCTCCCCGACAAAATTTCCTCTGAGATGGGTATATATGCTGATGACACCACACTCTATAGCAGGCACGACAGGAAAACAAATGAACATATATCTAAAGTAATGGCAGAAACACTAGAGAATGACCTCCAATCAGTAGTGGAATGGGGACAAAAATGGATGGTAACGTTCAATGCCACCAAGACAAAACTGGTTTCATTCAATAATTACAAGAAACCTTCTCTACCACCTATAGCAATGGCCAACAACTCTTTAGCTGAGAGTACGTCTTTCAAGCTCCTTGGCCTAACGTTCACAGGAAACATGATTTGGAACAATTACATCGAGGGCATTGCCAGGGCCGCTGCGAGGAAGGTGGGCTCTCTCTACCGTGCTAGAAAACTTCTAACACCCGAAAGTATCCTGTACCTCTATAAGGCCACTATTCGCCCATGTATGGAGTATTGCTGTCATATTTGGGCCGGTGCATCGGCTACTAGTCTCTCGCTCCTTGACAGGGTTCAAAAGAGAGTCGCAAATTTGATAGACCCTAAACTGGCATCAAAACTTCAGCCTCTGTCCCATCGTCGAAACGTTGCATCCCTCTGCCTGTTCTACAAGTATTATAATGATGAATGCTCTGAAGAACTGCAAGCACTTGTGCCCCCACGACGTAAACACCCTCGACAGACCCGACAAGCTGCAAAATCCCACCCCCATACTGTAGAGATCCTAGATGTAAAAGATCTTTCTACTCCAGTAGTTTCTTCCCCAGAACTGCTAGACTTTGGAATTCCATTCCAGGTCACTGCTTCCCCAACTGTACTGACATGCATAAGTTCAAGTGCAACGTGAACCAACATCTCGCTGCCCTAATCCCTACATAGTACCCCAGTAGATGTTTCCCCTGAGAGTAGCCCCCTACATTAAAGTGGCAATGTGCCTTGTTTGGGGTGAAAATGTAATTAAAAAAATTTTTAAAAAAAAAACATGGATAAATAAATCCAAATAAAATGTATAGCTTGTTTAACCTTTTACTTTTATCAATTTTTCCTGTCAGAAAATCCATCTTTTATTTTTATTTTTATTTCTGTTTTTTCATTTGTAAAGAAAGGAACTCCAGCGTATTTCTCTTAATATTTTATGACAAATTTTTAATACGTTAAAAGGGGAATCTTAGAATAAATCCAAGTGTCATTTAATTTTTGTTGGTATTGCGTCTGTAAAGTCACCAAACTAAACGAGGTATTTTTTTATTTTAACAAGTCAGTTTGTTGCTTATGGATAGTCTTCATCACAGACATGTTATACTTTTAATTGTATTTCAAGATTCCTTTGTTACTTTATTTTCGTCGTGCGAGTTTTTTTTTTTTTTTTTTTCATATGCATCCATGTCTCATTTTCTTCGTGAACTGGATTCCTCTACCTATCATATCAGTCATACTACTGTTACTCTACTTGTGCTCGATAGATTTCCGGGTAGACTGTCTAATTAGTTTGTTTTTTAGTTAAAACTTCCTCTTCAAAATCTTTGAATTTGTAGTGATGGTGTTTTTTACTATGCCGGTGCGACCTATGGTTTATAATGCTGATGCATCGATCGATGGCTTATGTGACGACAAGCCCTGGTCAGGATGTCTTTTGGCCTTTTCATGGGGAGTTATTGTTTTTGATATATAGTATAGACTATTTCTTCAGCTATTAAATGTGAAGAAATAGTCTGTAGATATTAATGTTGATGACGTATCGATTGGTTTATAACTGCTGTACCTGGTGTGACGATAGTGACTCCGATGGCAGTCAGTGTTGATGTACTGTAGTAGGAGAAGGAGATGATGATGATTGTCGTCTTCATAGTGAAATAATGTTGTAATGTCTAACAACGAGACTGATGCAACGGCGTCTCGGCAAAAGTTGAGGGCAAATGAGGGGGGAGTTTTGCATCCATTTGATACTATTTGCGAGCTGCATACTAATACAGAAGCGATGAAATATGATTGGTAGGTTCAAGTGAACATATGCGTAGAAACTGAGTTGAATTCTGTCACTCGGACTAAAGTGTTCAAGGAGTAAGTTTAGTTAGAGATACCGGGTTATAAACAGGTTTGGCAGAACACGTGTAATAATATAGCAGTTTCATAGTGATATGGTAAATCTACTATTATTTTCATCTTATTTTATTCAAGTTTATTTTCGATTATAAATTATAGTTTTTACAAATGGACTTATTTTATTCGGCTTTATTTTATTTTTTTTCTTAGTACTTTTGGGTTAAATTCACCTTTCGCATCCCCGTGTTTACAAAGCCATTTGGCGAAAGTGACGCCAGACAAATTTTTCTCTACGGATGATCAAAACTGTATAGGATGTATATTTATTTAAGCAAATATAAATATAGGAGTTTTATTCAAACGGTCTTTATTTGAACTTTTATAAAAATATTATAATCTTTCTAATAAATATTTGTTTATGAACTGTTTTTTTATTAATATTTATGAACAGTTTTTATTTTTTAAGAGATTTTGTTTAAAAAATATTTATGAACTGTTTTCTTTCCAATAGCTAAATGAAATGAGATTTTTGATAGTCACTTTCCAGAATTTCCCTACGGACATTTACGATAAATGTTTTTGTTTGTTTTGTTTTGTTTTTCGGAAAAAAGTCTTGTTTATTACTTGTCATGTTATTTGACGAAGAAGAAATTGGAGTTTTTTTTTTTTATTTCGTTATTCATTTCATTTTCAGTGAATTTTATTCAAATAGAAGAATTAACAAGTTTTTTTTAGTAAAAATGATAACAAACCATTTTCGTAAGATGGATAACGAAATAGTAATTCGTTCTTAATTTAATAGTAACAGGGGAAATACATATTTTCTGGTAATAATAAAAAATAAAGTTTGTTTCGTTTTGTTTTCAAGTTTCCGATTCCATTTTTAAGTTTTAAGAACGCGGGGGATTTTTTAGCTGTGATTTGGCCAGGGTATTCTGATATCGATGTTTACCTAACTTTTATTATAAAAGCTGTATTTTTATACTATATTATTTATAAAAGATTACCAACACCTGGTGTTTGGGAAACAGTTCATAATATATATTTTGTTATAAAAGTTTTATTTTTGTGTGATAAAAAAAACAGTTCATAAATATATTATTGGGGAAAAGATAGCTCATGAATATAAAAAAGCAGTCCATTATATATTTTATGATAAAAGTAAAACAAAAAAACAAAGGAAAACAGAACATGAATTTAAAAAAAATAAACAGTTCATAAACATATTACATGCGAAAAAACGGTCTATAAACATAAAAAAATAGCCCATAATATATTGTTATTATAAAATTAAAAGAAAACAGTACATAAATTAAAAAAATAGTTCATAAACATATTATTGGAAAAAAAACAGTTCATACAGTCAACCAGTCAATAATCTAGTTTTATTATAAAAGTAAAAAGAAAAAAATGTGCATTAGTTAAAAAATCAAAAGTTCATAAGCATATTATTGTCATAACGGTTATAATTTTCTAACAAAAGTTCGCATAAAGACTATTTGAATAAATCTAAGTTAGAAAAGCATTTCATCCAAGCATGAAAATTGTTAAACAAAATGTTTTTACTATAAGCTTTAAAAATAAAGGTACAAGATTAAATTTGAAATTTATTTATCTTCAAAGTGCACTTTTATAAATTTTACAAAGTAAGGTATAAAAATTTAATTTAATAAAAAAAATTACCTTGGATTTATTTTATGTAATGTACATTCTGTTGCACTTTTTAAAAAAATAATTGAACATTTTATATCTATATCATTAATTGCTAGATGAAAGATAATGTTTTTAAATTGCAACAAAATGTACATTACATAAAATAAATTCAAGGTAATTCTTTGATTCAATTTAAATTAAATTTTTATACCTTACTTTGAAAAATTTATAAAAGTGCACTTTGAAGATAAATAAATTGCAAATTGAATCCTGTACCTTTATTTTTAAAGCCTAAATATATATGGCGATTAAACTACACTGAATATTCCGCGTTTCATCCACTCTAGGACGCATAAGCCTGAAGAGTCCTAGAGTGGATGAAACTCGGAATATTCAGTGTAGCTTAATCGCCATATATATTTTATAACTTATTACACACACACACACACACACACACACACACACATATATATATATATATATATATATATATATATATATATATATATATATACATGTCGTGGAACAACTGTGAAAATAAGAACAATCAAGTCGAGGTTCGGTTAAGGGACAAGTGTATTAACAATAATATACAAAGATAGGAAAGCGTGTATATCTGTTGGACACTCGTCTAGCAGTTGAAGTGCAGTCGCATCTCTCTCACCGGTGTTGGAATTACTAGCGCTATTTATAGTGCTAATCGGTGTAAATTCCTCTGTTCAAGGAAGGCCGGTAAAACACCTCCATTTGAAAATATCCCGTCTGGGATTAATAACGTTTTTGGTTTGAGTTCACCTTAATCAATTCTGTTGATTTCCGTTTTCTGTTTGATCTTCTATTCTCCGGAGCTGTCTCTGGTATGGGCCCCTGAAAAGTATCAAACACTGTGTCTATGATGTCCTCCTCGGGCGATCTGGTCACCTCACTGTTAGAGTATCTTTTCCGAATTTGGTTAGTGTGACGTTTGTGCACTAAGTCTGGTCCCTTAATCATGTAGACGATGTTGCCTATTTGTTTTTCAACGATGCCGGACTCACAGAAAGTCTTATCATTTTGTGAATCTTGTAGAAGACTCTTTCGCCAACTTTATACCGTTTTTTTATTTTTGTATAGTTTTCTTTTTAAGGTTTGGCCTATCCTGGTTTGGTAACAACTTGTGAAAAAATCGATCTTACCTTGCGTCCGAACATAACCTCAGCAGGTGTCTTTGACATTTCAATGTTTGCATTCGAAATGACTGTAGACTTGTAAAAACTGTTGGATTGACTTATCCGTCGGCGACCCACTAGCATTTTTCAGAGCTCTCTTGAATGTCAACGAATTTCTCTGCTTGTCCATTACTTCTTTGGTGGTATAGTGGAATGGTTATATGCGCGATTAGTTGATCCTCGCAAAAATGTTTAAATTCGATAGACGTAAATTAGATTCCATTCTCTGTAACAATGTATTCTACTACTCCAAACCTAGCGAATAGTTCATACAGGAAGTTGATAGTTACCTCAGATGTTGCGATTCTTACATTTTAATACTTCCGGCCATTTAGATAGGTTGTCTGCAACAATGAGATAGTAGAACCTATCTAGCAGTCCTGCAAATCTAAATGAATCCTAGACCAAGGTTGGTCCGGTTTTGCCCACGATCCGAATTCAGTTGGAGGAGCTTTCATAACAAATGCGCATCCTCTACACTCCCTGATTTTTCATTCTATATCCTTATCCATGTTTGATCAATAAACGAAAGAGCGCATAAGGCTTTTCATTCTGTATATACCTGGATGTCCTACATGGAATTCCTTGAGCATTCTTTTCTGTAATGTCGCAGAAATTACGACCCTGTCGCTATATAACAGGACGTTATCGCAAATTGAATAAATTTCTTCATCCAGTTCGTTATTGTTGATCCTTTCTTTCGTGCGTATAATAAATTCGTCCACCTTTTCCTTACTCTTAATCTCATCAAGCGTTACTGGAAGTTCTCTTATTGTGCCACATAACGTATGTTTTACTTCAACTTCAGCTTGAATTGCTGCTATTACCATATCCTCCAATGGTTCTGTCCGCTTAGGTATTAACCTCGATAACTCGTCTGCATTACCAAAATTTTTACATGGTACATACTCCATTTGAAAATTGTAATTCAAAAGTATGGTAACCCATCTTTGGAGGCTATTCGCCGTATGTTGTGGTAGTCCTTTTTTTCGATCCGAAAATCGTTAATAACGGTTTGTGGTCTGTTTGTAACAGAAATTGCCTACCGTGCAGGAAACGATGAAATTTCTTTATCGCGAATATAATGCTTAGCGTCGCTTTTTCAATTTGTGAGTAGTTCTTTTCGGCTGGCAAAAGTGATCGGGATAAATGTGCTATGGGTTTCAATTTTCCATCATCCATTTTGTGTAAAATGCATGCTCCGATGCCATTGGAGCTGGCATCGCTTGCAACTATAATTTCACGCTTGGGATTATAATGTGCCAGAAACAAGTCAGACGTCAAAGTCTCTTTAGTTTCCTGAAATGCTTCTTCGCACTCTTGCGTCCAGACCCATTTTTGGTCTTTCCTTAATAGTTCATTTAAAGGCGACATTAGTTTATGCATATTTGGCACATATATATTGTAGTAATTTGCCAAACCTAAGAAATTTTGTAACGACGCAATATTTTCTGGAGCAGGCATATTCTTTATTACACTCGATCTATCTGGATCCGGCCTTCTGCCATGTTTATCGATGATTTGCCCCAACTATTTTCTCCATAAAAAATGTACATTTTTCCTGTTTTACTTTAAATCCATAATTCTGGATACTTTTGAATACTTGGTTTACATGAGCTTTGTGTTGTTCTTTGCTAGCGCTTAAAGGTACCCCACTGCGAAATCCAACCCATCTAACATAATGTCCATGATTTGCTGAAAAATAGCAGGGGCGATTTTAACCCCAAAAGGAAGTCTATTAAACTTGTACAATCCTTTATGGGTATTAATACATGAACACGCCTCATCGACTGGAACTTGTTTATAACGCGTAATGTGGCACAATGACGTAGCTCCTTTATTGGGGGCTAACTGCTTCTACATTAATGAACCTTATGCCTGACTTTGTAATGAAGTTAAAAACGTTTGAAACAGATGTTTGTGATTTTGAAAATGTTCTGCTATGGTTAATGCCCAGATTGACATATGTTTATGTTTCAGTGCATAATGAAAATTCAAACTATGTTGACAAAAAAAAGCAAATCATTTCGTGAAACGCATCATTCTCATTCTCTCTTTCTCTTTCTCTCTCTCTCTCTCTCTCTCTCTCTCGCTCTCTCTCTCTCTCTCATTCATTCCTTTTTCTCTCTCTCTTTCAATGAAGAAAGGGAAAAATAAAATATAATTTCATTGTTTTAAATCAGTTGAGGTTTGGTCGCTATACGCGATGGGTCGACCAAATATGTTTCCTACTCGTTAACTGTTTAATAAATTATATTTTTATAAAAATGCATTCGTTCGCTGTTTTCATACAAGTGTTCGATTTCAGCATACCATTAATGCCGACGACAGAAAGATGGTTACGTTTCCAACCCGTTTCCCTGACCAGCAAGAACAAAGCGCATCACTTCTAGATCTGTTTCTGACCACAGCTCCCGATGATTGTATAACGAATGCTGACAGCCCACTCGGTAACTCTTATCATGCTGTGATAATGGTCGAAATCGTCCTAAACTCTAGACCGAAAACTGAAGAGTCAGTGTTCAAAACAACGAGATATTATAAAAAGGCTAACTGGGAAGCCATCAGATATCTTATTAGAGATGTCCCATGGGGAAATATTATTTCTCTTACTGCTGAACAGTGTGCAAATGAGACAACTGAATGGTTCAAAATGGTAATTGAAGGACATGTTGCCACGCGGAAATTCTATAGCAACCCCCACTCTCCCCAATGGTTTACTTCAACTTGCGCAACTGCCATTGCTCAAAGGCAGCATGCATACCGCAGATTTAACCGACATAAGTCCAGTTCAAACAAACAGAAGTACATAGAAGCTAGAAGTAACGTTAAGAAAGAAATAGCGACAGCTAAGAGAGAATTTATGGAAACCACTAAAAAACGCATCGAAGCACAAAAACTAGGAACTCGTGACTTCTTGAAAATCTACAACAGTATAGTAAATAATGGGCAATCAACAATTCCCCCACTAACAAACAATCACGAGGTTGTTTGCTCAGCAACCGACAAGGCTAATATGCTTGCCAGTCGGTTTGCCTCAAACTCCAAACTGAACCCTTCCAACCACCTCCTGCCTGACTTTCCTTTTCGGACAGACGCCACGCTAGAAAATCTAAAAATCACCCCTGCTCAGGTGTATGCTATCATAAAAAACCTTGACACTTCAAAAGCATGTGGACCCAATCTTATCCCAGCTGTGCTATTAAAAAGTGCTCAGCTGAAGTAGCTCTAGTTCTCTCCAAACTCTACAACAAATGCCTTAATGAATCTTGCTTTCCGGACCGTTGGAAACTAAATCTGTGGTACTAGTATTCAAGAATTCTGGCGAAAGAACTGACCCATTAAATTATCGCCCATTAGCCTCCTAAAATTTGAGACCATAATTAACCATGCTCTAGTCCGTCACCTTACAGATGCTAAACTTCTGACTGACAAACAATATGAATTTAGACAAACCCGTTCCACAGCAGACATCCTAACTGTAATCTCGGAACGTATATACCATTCACTGGACAAAGCGGGGGAGGACAGAGCGGTAGCTCTAAATATATCTAAGGCTTTTGACAGGGTATGGCATGAGGGTCTTCTCAGGAAAATTAGATCATACGGTATCACTGGTAGAATACTTAATATAATTAAATCCTTCTTAGATAAGAGAAAAATCCCGGTTGTCCTCGACGGTCATATATCTAAACAATATGATATAAATGCGGGAGTGCCTCAGGGGTATATCCTTGGACCTCTATTCTTCCTAATATTCATTAATGACTTCCCCGACAAAATTTCCTCTGAGATGGGTATATATGCTGATGAAACCACACTCTATAACAGGCATGACAGGAAAACAAATGAACACATATCTAAAGAAATGGCAAAAACACTAGAGGATGACCTCCAATCTGTAGTGGAATGGGGACATAAATCGATGGTCACATTCAATGCTGCCAAAACTAAACTAGTTTCCTGCAATAATTACAAGAAACCTTCTCTGCCACCAATACCAATGGTCAGTGACTCTTTATCTGAGAGTATATCTTTCAAACTGCTTGGCCTAACGTTCACGGGAAGCATGAGTTGGAACAATTACATTGAAAGCATTGTCAGGGCCGCTGCGAACAAGTGCTACCGTGCTAGAAAACTACTAACACTTTTATAAGGTCACCATTCGCCCATGTATGGAGTATTGTTGTCACATTTGAGCTGTTGCATCTGTTACTAGTCTCTCGCTCCTAGACAACGTTCAAAAGAGAGTCGCCAATCTGATAGGCCCTGAACTGGCATCTAAGCTTCAGCCTCTGTCCCATCGACGAAATGTTGCATCCCTCTGCCTGTTCTACAAGTATTTTAATGGAGAATGCTCTGGCGAACTGCAGACACTTGTGCCCCCACGACGTAAACACCCTCGACAAACCCGACAGCCAGCTAAATCCCACCCCCACACAGTAATGTAAAAGATCTTTCTACTGCAGTATTTTCTTCCCCATAACCGCTAGACTCTGGAATTCAATTCTTAACACCTACTCACACTTTAATGTTATCCTAAACCCAAGCCAACATGAATAAAATAAAAAAATATATAAAGGGAAATCCTCAAACCACATTATCTCCTTTCTAACAAGCCTTCTTACAATCATAGTTGCTTTCACTGCATGACTATACTCACCCCCTTTATCCAGTAACAATGAAATAGCAATGCCCCTAAATCACTTTGAGGAGTGTAACTATTCAGCAGATATATAACCTCTACGAACTAACCCAGTAACATTAACTAACCACGCGGGGTCACAGAAATACCTGGTTTAGAACCCAGGCGCGGAGCAAACCCTCTCAGTGCTGATGGACCCAGTAGATCTTTCCAGATCATCCGTCTAGGAGAAGGGCAACTCTGAAACTAAACCAAAGGGGAGGGAGGCCTCTTCATTCTTGGACGACAACCTTCCTACAGCTGGTGACTCAAACAAATTACCGGTTTGCAAACCTAAATTGCTTAAGGAGTAGATAGGTTCTGTCTATCGCCCGGCTTCCGTGCTCCTTCTTTGCCTATTAGTCAGGCGCAGAGACACTATCACAGTGATTCGACAGAAACATCCAGTGGTAGATCTTGTTTCTTGTCTAGGGCAATGAACGCCGTTTCCCAACTCCCGACACACCCCACCTCTAAAACTGGGCACTTGAGTGCTTGAGTACCAGATATGCCTGAGCAATTAGATTGGGTTGACCTTCCTCTGATGGGTTGAGGGTACCGGATTGACAGTTACTGGCTGCTGCTTCCGACTGGTAGTACAGGTGCCCTAACTCTTTGGTAGCGCTTAGAGCGGCTGCTCCATCAACAGTTGTATAATATCGGGATGTTTGTAGTGTCATGTCGCGCATGAAAAGGGACCCTGCACTAATCCCCGGTGGGCATTCCTAAGGCCACAGTCCTAGTTGAAGAAGGGTCAGCTGATGGTCTACTTGTGATGCATGTGTGATAATCTGCATAACCTCCTGTTCAGCTCCTCCTTACCTAACTAAAACTCGTAAAAAAAATGATGACAGTACAATCTAAATATAAGCTTAAACCAGGCTTAGAGCTAAACAAATCCAACATGCCTCCTCCCTTGAGGCTTGCATTCACAAATATCATTAGGCTTAGAACTAATTTAGCTGATGTTGAAGCATTTCTCCTAACAAATACCCCAGATATCTTAGCACTAAGTGAGACTAACCTACACTCCTCCATCCCCTCAAACTACTTTAACATTCCTGGATATCTCCCACTCTGCCGTAAGGACTCTGACAGACACATGCACGGACTTGGAGTTTACATTCGTATTACCCTTCCTTGACTAGAGAAACAAACCTAGAATCGGATGATCAAGCCTTTATGTGCTTTAGACTAATCATGCAACACAACATTAGCTACTTTTTCTTTCTCTACCGCTCTCCCTCGACCCAAGACTGCACCATAATAAACAAAGTCTCTGACAGTATAGACACAGCACTCTCCATCGACACTAGCGCACAAGTACATGTATTTGGTGACTTTAATATCACAAAAACTGGCTTGTATTCTCTACTTACACAGATGTAGCAGGCAGTACAACTCATAGCTTCTCTATATCTCACTGCCTATCACAAATTGTTACTCTTCCAACGCGTTTCCTTGACCAGGAAGAACAACACGCATCACTTCTAGATCTGTTTTGACCATAATTCCCGATGATTGTATAACGAATGCTTACAGCCCACTTGGGAACGCTGATCATGCTGTGATAATGGTTGAAATCGCCCTAAAGTCTGGAGGCAAAACTGAAGAGCCAGTGCTCAAAACAACGACATATTATAAAATAGCTGACTGGGAAGCCATCAGAGATCTTATCAGAGATGCCCAATGGGGAAATATTTTTTCTCTTCCTGCTGAACAGTGTGCAAACAAGACCACTGAATGGTTCAAAACTGCAACCGAAGTGCATGTTCCCATGCGGAAATTTTATAGCAACCCCCACTCTCCCCAATGGTTTACTTCGACTTGCGCAACTGCCATTGCTCAAAGGCAGCATGCATACCGCAAATTTAACCGACATAAGTCCAGTTCAAACAAACAGAAGTACATAGAAGCTAGAAGTAACGTTAAGAAAGAAATAGCGACAGCTAAGAGAGAATTTATGGAAACCACTAAAAAACGCATCGAAGCACAAAAACTAGGAACTCGTGACTTCTGGAAAATCTACAACAGTATAGTAAATAATGGGCAATCAACAATTCTCCCACTAACCAACAATCACGAGGTTGTTTGCTCAGCAACCGAAAAGGCCAACATGCTTGCCAGTAGGTTTGCCTCAAACTCCACACTGGACCCTTCCAACCTATGTGAATTTCCTATGCGAACAGACGCCACGCTAGATGATCTGAAAATCACCCCTCAGGTGCATGCTATCATAAAAAATCTTGACACTTCAAAAGCATGTGGACCCAATCTTATCCCAGCTGTGCTATTAAAAAAGTGCTCAGCTGAAGTAGCTCCAATTCTCTCCAAACTCTACAACAAATGCCTTAATGAATCTTGCTTTCCGGGCTGTTGGAAAACTGGTTCTGTGGTACCAGTATTCAAGAATTCTGGCGAAAGAACTGACCCATTAAATTATCGCCCATTAGCCTCCTCCCACTTTTTGCCAAAATATTTGAGACCTTGATTAACCATGCTCTAGTCCGTCACCTTACAGATGCTAAACTTCTGACTGACAAACAATATGGATTAAGACAAACCCGTTCCACAGCAGACATCCTACCTGTAATCTCTGAACGTATATATCATTCACTGGACAAAGCGGGGGAGGACAGAGCGGTAGCTCTAGATATATCGAAGGCTTTTGAAAGGGTATGGTATGAGGGTCTCCTAAGGAAGATTAGATCAATCGGTAGTGGAATGGGACAAAAATGGATAGTCAGGTTCAATGCTGCCAAGAATAAACAAGTTTCATTCAATAATTACAAGAAACCTTCTCTACCACCTATAACAATGACCAACGACTCTTTATGTGAGAGTACATCTTTCAAACCCCTTGGCCTAACGTTCACAGGAAACATGAGTTGGAACAATCACATCGAGGGCATTGCCAGGGCCGCTGCGAGGTGGGTGGGCTCTCTCTACCGTGCTAGAAAACTACTAACACCCGAAAGTATCATGTACCTCTATAAGGCAACCATTCGCCCATGTATGGAGTATTGCTGTCATATTTGGGCTGGTGCATCGGCTACTAGTCTCTCGCTCCTTGACAGAGTTCAAAGGAGAGTCGCAAATCTGATAGGCCCTGAACTGGAATCTAAGCTTCAGCCTCTGTCCCATCGACGAAACGTGGCATGCCTCTGCCTGTTCTACAAGTATTATAATGGTGAATGCTCTGACGAACTGCAAGCACTTGTGTCCCCACGACGTAAACACCATCGACAGACCCGACAGGCTGCAAAATCCCACCCTCACACTGTAGAGATCCCTAGACGTAAAAGATCTGTCTACTCCAGTAGTTTCTTCCCTAGAACCGCTAGACTTTAGAATTCCATTCCAGGTCCCTGCTTTTCCAACTGTACTGACGTGCAGAAGTTCAAGTGCAACGTGAACCAACATCTTGCTGCCCAAATCCCTACATAGTACGCCAGTAGTTGTTGCCCCTATTAGTAGCCCCCTACACCAAAGTGGCAATGTGCCTTGTATGGGGTGGCAATGTAATAATAAAAAATATATATATATATACTTGATTTAATCACATAAATAATTATATGAATATAAAATTTTATGTGTAAGTATTTACTTCAACAGTGCCCAATACATAAGGAAAGCTAGGTAGTTAGTTATGAAAATATATATGGCAATTAAACTACACAGAATATTGCATTCTCGTGAGAATTCATTAGGCTTGATAATTAGCTTGGCGAATTCTCACGAGAATCAAACGCGGAATATTCTGTATATAGCCATATATATATTTTTATAACTTACAATATATATATATATATATATATATATATATATACATATCTATCTATATATATATATATATATATATATATATATATATTGTGTGTGTGTGCGTGTGTGCTCACGCGCGTATGAATAACAATAGCTCTATTTTTCTTTGTATCATATATCAGCTACGAAAATATGTGTAGGGAGAATTTGTTTTCACCACATCTGACACCTCGTCTTCAGTCGCTCAATAATGAAAAGACTGGTGTAACTGAATATACATCAATCTACCTATTGTCGAGGTGCACCAACCTTCGCACTTGTCTGCCCCCCCCTCATCGTCATGGCTGGCAAGAAGATGACCCTTTATCCCACGTACTTGGTTGATTAGCACATTTGTTACGCAGCAAACTTTATGTGAAAGGTGTCGAATTCAAAAACAGCGCCTCTTTATATTTAAATAGCGATGAATCAAAATCACAAGATCACAGAAACAGAATATATTTTCTGTCTGTGAATATTTAGCAACGAACGAGTGCGTCAATGTCTGTGAAAGAAAACAGATTTGGTTATATTTCCCCCGTCACTTTGAATGTCGTCTGAGTTGTTTCTCTGTCTGGAAAATGTTATACAATTTTGTAACTTACAAATGGAATGAATAGAATCTGATATGTTTTTATTAAGATCAATGCTTACGGATAGCACTTCAAACATCGTAGAGTTGATGAATCACTACTTTTGATATAGAGAGATAAAGAATGAATCCCACGCTGCTAATAAAGGAAAGTTATATATCCTATATCATGTGCAATTTCGACATCGGTTTTAATCACTGTTATTATTTAGAAAAAGTTATTTCTCAATATTAATATATCTAAAAATGACGAAAGTTTTATCTATTATTGTTATATAGTTATACATTTCAATGTGTTCTTATTAGTAAGGATAATGTATGTTCTTTTTTTTACATGTTATAAAGGATATGAGTCTTAAGTGAGATGAGAGTCTTGTTGTTGTATCTTAGAGAGAGTCTTATTACAAGTCATGTCGTGTAGAGAGTTTTATTAAGAGGGATGTTGTTGTAAGAGAGATTGTTCGTTTATAACTATTCCTATATTTTAAATGTTCCTTCCTTAGACGTGTAGAAGAAGAAAGCTCTTAGAATGATGAGATAGTGTTCACTGTTCAGACATTGTGTAGACATGAGATGTCGAGACGTGTATATAATGACATTTTATAACACAGACATGTAATAACAATTCACTTTACCTTTTTGTAAGAATCACAAACACAAGACGAGCTTTACAAAACACATGATGGTTTATTTCGTCACAACCGGCCGTGGTTTCCTCATCAAGAATTCAAAGCTTCACATTTTAGTTTCAAAGTGATCGTCTCGCTTCCTAGACGTTCGAATTCCAAACTCCAGACTCTCTCTGAGTTTCTCACTGACTGTCCAACTGACCAACTCTCACTTCCTATATTGGGAAATCCATGCATGTCCGGCCAACGTGACGAAACACACGTGCCATCACATGCGCGAGTCGCACGTTTCCCGAACATTATGATTTCCCAATAATCTATTTTTTCTTTGATGTTTTTACAAAGGAATTCAACCTACATATCTATTTTATTTAATCCATATTTTATTATCCAGATTCTTTCTAACAATTGAATAGTTTATTTATTATTTATTTCATCAGAATTAACAATTTACTGGACATTCCATTTAAACCTATTGTTCTTTAAAACTTATGTCCAGGGTTCGATTTCTGCTTTCTCTTATTTTCATTTTAACTAATCTCTCTATTTTTATACTAACATAAAAAGGGGACAGCCCTTATCATGTAACATTATAAAATTGTGAGCTGTCTGCTTGTGTGCATGCTTTTCTGTATTTGTGTGTTTGACTAAAAGTTTAAAACTACAAAAAGCACAGCTTAAAGTTGATATATCCTTTTTCGGCGTTTCTTTCAAAATAAGAACAGAAGTGCGCAGAATACAAATAATATTTTTAATGTTATGTTATAATTTTGAAAAGAACTGTTGATTGTCTTTTCGTTGGAAACTTAGTTTTTAAAGTTAACTTTATCTCTCTTTCTTTCTCTCTCTCTCTCTCTCTCTCTCTCTCACTCTTTCTCTCTCTCTCTTATTCTCTGTCTGTCTATATATATATATATATATATATATATATATATATATATATATATATATATATATATATATATATATGCACGTTTCCTTAACACAGACAACTCTTGCTTGTTTTTCTTGTAATCCTCCTTTTCTCGCTGTTGGATCATTTTCCGAACGTTTTTTTTTTTCGAGTGAAAAAAGAAATTTCCCATAATCGCGAACGTTTCGAACTCCATTGGTCATCCTCGGGCGAGTAATAAAATATAAAAAATAAGAAATGAACTTGAAAAATAAAAATAGTGAGATGAAATGAAAAGACGATTAAAACACGATTAAAACACGATTAAAATCGCTTAAAAGGAGGATTACAAGAAAAACAAGCAAGAGTTGTCTGTGCTATTTAATGAAACGTGCATAAAAGAAAAAATGCTGCCTAAATATACTAATATATATATATATACTATATTTTTCAAGATGTCTTTTAACATGTTTTATTAATCATTTGTTCATATTATAAGCTCTATTTCCTTTTCGGTTTTATTGAGCTTTTACATCTGGTTGAGATTACTTTACTTGTAAATATTACCTCTTTAATATTTATAATATATTTTAAGTTTACCATTTTGATTACCTTGGTAAACTTATTGTAATTTTTTATTTTATATATATATATATATATATATATATATATATATATATATATATATATAGAGAGAGAGAGAGAGAGAGAGAGAGAGAGAGATAGAGAGAGAGAGAGAGAGAGAGAGAACATCTCTTACTATCATTGCTCTTTCTCTTCGCTTCTCGCATTATTACTCTCTATTATTGTATGCATAAATATACACCTATTTATATATGTGGGAGGAGTGCCTGTGTATGTCTATGTGTGTGTGTCTCGTTTTTACTCTATTTATCGGATCCAATCAGATCTTTCTTAGACGACTGAATCATTTTATGTCTGAACACATTCGTAAATAATTGTCTGTTCTCAGCCGAGACAGATTTGAAAAGAGGAAAAAAATATTTTAAAACTTTTATGGACTAGATGACCGGGTTACTTGGTAAGCAGGTGCGTTATTTTTGCAACTTTAATTTTCAATTGTGTAATTTTACATTTTTTTATTTTTTATTTTTTAGCTTTTCTGATCGCATTCATTTAACTCTTAAAATAATTATCTATTAATGTTTACGGAATAGCATGTAAATTCTATGCTTTTTTTTTAATTCATTTTTTATTTTGTTTTAGTTTTTATTAACTCCAACCTATGCATAATGCTAAGCTGACGTAAGTGGTTACTGTGATTATTTAACAGAATTATTGGTAACATCGTAAGTGGGGAATTGTGCAGTAAGACGTTATTCCCATTGCATGTTAATGTTTGCATTCTTACAAGGAAAAAGCAAGGAGCAAGGAGGCAATTTCAAAGGCAAGTTGTCCGAGGAAAGACATCATGAAAATAGAAAGATTTGCGTTATCTGGGGATATCTACAGTGAAGATTTGGGATTTTGTTTTTAGTCTGGTTGAGCGGGGATGTTTACGTTGAGAGAATACAAATGCATTAAATTCATCGGAGCACATTCCGTGGAATATAATATCTTTTATATACATATCGCAACATGATATTCTATAACAAAATAATTTAGATAGATTTAGATAAATAGAAAACATGCATGACAATACAATGCTGCAAGAAGAAAAAAAGGTTTATAAAATACTTAACATCATTTGAACAAACACACGATGTAAAGTCTTCTATGAAGCTTTAAATGAAAATTTAAATAAAAATTTGTAGATGCTAAAAATTATTGTAAAAGAAAAACAGCCACAGTCAAAAGAAGGCATTCTGAAATAACCAGGGAACGCATAGAATCGCAGAAGATAGGAACTCCTGATTTCTGGAAAATGTATAATAGTGTAGTCAGTTTCCGTCCAGAAATTTGGCTGCCAAGTAGTCAAACTTTAACGATTTGACTTTTAAAACTCCAGCAAACTCCTCCGCCAGTTTTTTGCGTCTAGACACTTGAAAATTTAGATGTAGAGTGTAGAGTGAGAGACAATGTCGGCTTTTTAATGGGGAGTAAATTCCCTCTCTCTCTCTCTCTCTCTCTCTCTCTCTCTCTCTCTCTCTCTCTCTCTCTCTCTCTCTCAATAAATATGGCACACAGGATAGGGAAGAAAAAAATAAAATAAAATAAAAAAATAAGAATAAAATTGATAAAATTAATAATTAAATGAGAATAAAAAAGTCTCGATCCTGAAGGAAAATTGTCTTAGTCCCGAAGGAATTCTCATACATAGACCGAGGATAATATCAGAGCAGGTACTTAAATGTATGTATGTGTATTTGTGTGTATGCGTATTTATGTACTTTATCTATATATCTATAAAAGTGAACGTGTCTGTGTGTCTGTGTATCTGTTTGTCTGTGTATATTTCCCTACGCAATAACTGTCAATTTTAAGTCTACAAACGCGAAATTTGATATACAGGGTACTGAGATTTGGGAAAATCTATGTAATCGGTTTTCGGCCAGAAATTTCGCTGTTAAGGGGTCAAAGTTCAACGATTTGACCTTTGAGAACTCTTCCAAAGTCCCCCGACAATTTAGTGTCTACGCATTTGAAATTTTAGATATAGGTTCCTTGGACATGGATTTAACTTAATAACTGAATTTGAGCCTAAAACAATAAATGTTAAGGGGTCATAATAGGGGTCAAAGTTTAAAATATTAACACTTTTATTTGTTTTTGCTCAGCATACCTCTCACAACAACCGGGCAACACCGGGCTGAAATGCTAGTATATATATATATATATATATATGTGTGTGTGTGTGTGTGTGTGTGTGTGTGTGTGTGTGTGTGTGTGTGTGGTACCGAGCGATGGAAGCATGTGTAAATGAGTCTACTCTTCATTCGTAGGGAAGCAAATAAGTTTATAATACTATAAAACAGAACACATTCTACAGACCAATACAAGAAAACACACACACACTCTCTCTCTCACACACACACACATACACATACACACACACACACTACCATACGCACCCAGTTGATCAAGTACCAATGTGCCCTCACCTCCACTCAAGTAAGAGTAAAAAAAGGAAAACAATGAGAAAAAACAAAGAAGCATAAGTATAAACACAAGAAGAGAGAGAGAGAGAAACATAAAACAGCAGTGACCTCACTCCGTCCCCAACGAACCAGTAATAAAATTTGAACATACAAATGAAGAGTAGAATCATTGGCACATGTTTCCACCGCTCGGAAACATTTCAAATGAACTACAAAAATACTCTTTTATATTTTAAACACATCTAAAGTACACTCTAAATATTTTACATTTTAAATACTTTCTGAAGAGGACGCTTCACAGAACGTCTGAAACGCGTTAAAAAACTATTTCAATAATTTAAAAACATTATTACAATGATCTAAACATAATTTTCAATGAAAAACCAAAACACGATATAATAAAATAATGTTAAAGAATACACATTGTTGGTGAGCCCCTCATTTAAATATATATATATATATATATATATATATATATATATATATATATATATATATATATATATATATATATTTAAATGAGTACAAATTTTTTCCGTGTACACATTTTTGTGAATTATTCCATGGATTTCTGCCTTTAGATTATTATGGACCATCTTCCAATTACGGGATTTCCCTGGATTTTACTTGTACAAATGGAAATTCTTTTAACTTTCTTGAAGTTTTACATTTGGATTTTACCGTCACTGGATTTTTTATCTTCCACCAGACTATCCATTCATGTGTAATCACCTTTTTCTTCACTATATTCCCTCTGCTTCACTTTTTCTGTTTTCAAGTAAGATCTTTGACTTACTTGTTGTTTCATCAAATACTTCTGCATGCAAAATCCGATCCCGCATTTTGCTAATTCCTACCCTCTGATGAGAAGGAAAGTATTTCTTCGAAACTCCGCGGATTTAGGAATATCCATTTATCTAGTGTTTCCTTTTCAGATTAAATATGTTTTTAACTCATTGCAAAATGTTTTTTAACATATTTTATTAACTGTTTGCTCATATTATAAGCTCTATTTCCTATTTGGTTTTATCGAGCTTTTACATCTGGCTGAGATAATTTTATAAATATTAATTCTTTAATATTTATAATATACTTTAATTTTACCATCTTGGATCATTTTGGTAAATTTAATTGTAATTTTTATTATATATATATACACATATACCCCCATATATATAAATATATTTATATATATATATATATATATATATATATATATATATATATATATATATATATATGGGGGTATATGTGTATATGTGTAGATGTGAGTGACTATGTGTGTAGACGTTTATGTATGGGTGAATTATCTACGAAACAAGGGAAAGTATGTTAAACAATAATTATCTACGAAACAAGGAAAAATATGTTAGACAAATTGAATATGTAAAATAGAGTCGCCCGCCTAATAGATTCCGTACTGTCAGCTAGACTTCAATCTCTGCCTATTGACGAAATGTTACATCTCTCTGCCTGTTTTACAAGTATTTTTATAGTAGATGCTCAGACGAACTACCCTTGTATCACCTGACGTAAATACTCTCGACAAACCCGACAAGCAGCAAAATCCCACCTTGAGGCTTGCATTCACAATTATCCGCGGATCTAGAACTAATTTAGATGATGTTGAATCATTTCTCTCAGCAAACACCTCGGATATCTTGGCTCTAAGTGAAATTAACCTCCACTCCGTCATCCCTTCTAACCACTTTAACATGCCTGATTATCTCCCACTTTGCTGTAAAGATTCAGACAGACATATATACGAACTTGGAGTCTACATTCGATCCCCACCTCTTTGCCTAGAAAATCAAAACTAAAATCAGATGGCCAGGTCCTTATGTGCTTTAGAATTAATCTGCAACATAGCGTTAGCTACTTACATTTTCTCTACAGATCTCCCTTCGACCCATGACTCTACCCTAATCAACCAGGTCTCTGACAGCATAGATACATCACTCTCCAGTGGTACTAGCGCGCAAGTACATGTATTTGGTGACTTTAATGTCCACCACAGTAATTGGTTTGGTTTCTCTACTTAGACAGACGCAGATGGTAGCATAACACATAGCTTCTCTATATCTCATTTGTTATCACGGACAGTTACGTTTCCGACCAGTCTCCTAGATTGACAATATTAAAAAGCCTCAGTTCTAGATCTATTTCTGACCGCAGTTACCGATGATTGTATAAAGAATGCCCATAACCTACTTAGGAGCGTTGATTAGGCTTTGATAATAGTAGAAATCACCCTAAACTCTCGACCCAAACCTGAAGAGCCATTACTCAAAACGACAAGGCTCTATAGAAGGCTGACTAGAAAGCCATCAGGCATCTCATTAGAGATGCCCCATGGAGAAATATCTTTTCTCTTCCTGCAGAACAGTGCAAATGAGACCACTGAATGATTCAAAGCGGAAATTGAAGCACATATTCCAAACGAAGTTCTATAGCAAACCCTCCCACTCTTCCCAATGGTTTACTTTTACTTGCGCAGCAGCCATTGCTGAGAGGCAACATGCATATCGCTGATTTATCCGGCATAACGCCAGTACAAACAGACAAAAGTTTATAGAAGCTAAAAGTAATTGTAAGAAATAAATAGCGACAGCTAAGAGAGAATACACCAAAACCACTAGAAAACGCATTGAAGCGCAAAAATTAGGAACACGTGATTTCTGGAAAATCTACAACAGTGTACTAAATAATGGTCAATCAACAACCTCTTCAACTATCCAATAATCATAATGTTGCTTGCACGGCAACCAAAAGGCTAACATGTTTACCAGTCGGTTTTCCTCAGACTTTACATTGGAACCAGCTGGCCACTTCCTCCTTGATTTTCCTTTGCGGACATAAACCACAATAGATTATCTGAAAATCACCTCTTCTCAAGTGTATAATATCATGATAACCTATACACCTCAAAAGCATATTGTCCTGATCTAATTCTGGCTGTACTATTAAAAAAATGTTGCGCTGAGGTTGCTCCAGTTCTCTCCAAACTTTTCAACAAATGCTTTAATGAATCTTGCTTTCCTGCCTGCTGGAAAACTGTTTCCGTGGTACCAGTTTATAAAAATTCTGGCGATCACTCCATTAGCCTCTCCCTATCTTCGCCAAAATAATTGAGTCCATAATTACTAAAGCTCTAGTTCATCGCCTTACAGTTGCTAAACTTCTGTCCGACCAACAATATGGATTTAAACAAGCCCGTTCTACTCAGATATCCTAACTGCAATCTCTGAACGTATATACCATGCACTGGATAAGGCAGGGGAGGCTATGACCAGTAGCCCCAGATATATCTAACGCTTTTTACAGGATATGACACGATGGTTTTCTCATGAAAATCAGATTATATGGTATTATTGGACGAATAATTAACATAATTAAATCCTTCTTAAATTAGAGAAGAATCCAGGTTGTCCTCGGCGGTCGTACGTCAAAATAATATTATGTAAATGTGGATGTATCTCAAGGGCCAATCCTTGGACCTTTATTATATCTGATATTCATAAACAACCTCCCTAAAATATGTTTCTAAGAAGGGTTTATTTGCTGATGACACCACGCTCTATAACAGACACGAGAAGAAAACGAATGAGCACATATCTAAGGCAATAATGGAAACCCAAGAGAAAGATCTCCAGCCTGTAGTTGGATAGAGATAAGAATAGGATTGTACATTTACTGCTGCCAAGACTAAACTTGTTACCTTTAATAATTACAAGAAAGCTTCTAAACCACCAACAGTTACGGCTAATGATACATTACTTGAAAGTTCAAATTTTTCGGCTTTACGTTCACAGGAAATATGAGTTGGATCAGATACACTGAGGGCATTTTCGCAGCTGCTTCGAGGAAGATGAGCTCTCTCTACCGTGCTAGAATGTTACTTATGTCTGAAAGTATCTTGAACTTTTACAGGGCCACAAATCACCCGTGTATGGAGTATTGTTGTCACATTAGGGCTGGTGTATCTGCTACTAGTCTCTCATTCCTGGACAGGGTTCAAAAAAGAGTCACAACCAAATAGGTCCCGAACTATCAGCTAGGCTTCAGCCTCTCTCTCATCGACGAAATGTTGCATTCCTCTGCATGCTTTATAAGTATTTTAATGGTAGATGCTCCGATAAACTACAAGAACTTGTACCTCCCTCGACATGATTATCTCTGATAAACCCGACAAGCAGCAAAATTCCACCCCTATGCAGTAGAGAGTCCCAGATGCTAGAAGCCTTCTACTCTAATAGTTTCCTCCCCAGTATTTCAAGACTTTGGAATTCCCTTCATGGTTCCTGCTTCCCCGACTGTACTGACATGCAGTAGTTTAAGTGTAATGCAAACAGACATCTTGCTACTCAACTCCTTACATAGTATCCTTGCAATTATGTTCTAAATAGTGCCCCCTATATCAAAGTGGCACTGTGCCTTGTCTGGGATGAAAATGCAATAAAAAAAAATAGCATAAATAAGTTAGTAAACAAAGTAATCTGTTTTAAGGGCGGTGGCTTTTTATCAACTCTGCTTGAAAGTCATGAGATAAAATACTGTTTTGTTTTTAAATTCCGGAAACATTTTTTCATCGTAAACATCCGATGAGCCATACAATAATGTAAAGATTGACGTAAATTATTAGAAGCAAATTAATTGATTTACAGCCAGAGTGTTTTAACGAAGGAATTCGGACAAAAACGTTGAGTTTTTTTTTTCGTATAATTTTAAAGGTTGAAAATCTTCCCAGATTATATGTGTGTGTGTGCGCGCGCATGCGTGTACGCGTGTGCGTATATGGAAGTGTGTACGTGTGTGTGTACGTATGTCTGTGTGATCATACGTGAGTTAATCATGTTGAACCGAAACTTTTTCTGCTTCAACAGATTCGTAATTATTATTCCTTTTTCAGTGAACACAATATTTAACAGAGGAAAAATAAAAACTCATTTGTGAAGTCAATTTCAAAGTTAAATGAAAAGTCTGTGCGATTTTTAATTTTACTTTTAAAATTGTAAATATCGAAGACTAATTTACCCTTTCACTCTATGATTTACCAGTTGTTATTTTGTAAGGTTAACATGTCTTATTGGTGATATTATAAATATATTTAATTAATGCTTATAAGCTTGCATTATTACAATTGAATTTACTTAGATAAAGATTATCTGAAAAAATAATATAAAAAATTTTTTTAAGATGTTAACTTTGGTCAAAATCGCATGTTCCTTTTTTCATCGGATCATTTCGATCACCGATTATCGATACTTATCGAAGGCATTCCGATACAAAACTTATCAAAGAACACTGCTAGTCACATAAAATATCTTCGTGTGAAGTTTCATAAAAATCGGCAACGCCGTTTTCGAGTCCATGGGGAACGAACTCAAACACACACAAAGTTTTTTCTATATAATAATAGATATGTCTATCTCTACGACTACATAAAAGAAGTTTTGTCTGTGTGTCAGTATAGCTGTATCTGTGTCTGTGCCTTCTGAGTTGATTTTTATGATTTTTTTTCTTTTACATAGGCATCACTACTTATCAAGGCTAAGAGGCCACTTGAGGATAAGGGTTAAAGAGTGTACAGTAGAAATTGGACAATATAGTAATCGTTAGTAATGGCAATTCGGTAAATTAGTTAACTTATATGGAACGGCTAATTAAAAACTTGCTTACATTAGACTTGAAGACAATCATATTGTAGTCAACTGGAAAGCAGGACAACGGAAAACAATTCCACAGGCGTGCAGTTCTAAGAAAGAGGCTTTGTTCATGGAATTTCACAAGAATATACTTCATGTGTCTGACAGTGTTCTTAAATAGGTTTTGTGTCGGAATGTTTTTGATAAGTATCGATAATCGATAATCAAAATAATCCGATGAGAGAAGGAATAAGTGCATTTAAGAAGCTTTATCACCATTACAAGCTAGAAGACCCAACATATAAAATATGCAACAGGTTATTAAGTAAATTATTCTGTTTAGATCACAATTGGAGCATGGCATTATACTTTTGCATTTCAAACTTTAATGCAAACCATTATATATAAAAATCATTTTATAAAATCAATAATCGGTTCTCTACAATATATTGTGGACTGGTCAATGCGAGAGGTATATAAAGCTTCCTCCAAGTGCAGCGCGATGGGTCTCCAATTAGATGAGGTAATCTATCAATTTGATCGAAAATGGGTTATTTCATTGATTTCGGTGATAATAAAAATATGGGAGTTTGAAACATTCTTTGATCATTATTTAATCCCGAACAACGTCACTAAATAATCATCATTTAATCTCGAGCAACCCTGCTAGTGTATATATATATATATATATATATATATATATATATATATATATATATATATATATATTGCCCGGTCGTAAAATACGCTTAAATATGATATTTTATTAGTGCAGATTTCGTATTTATTATCATATTATGTTGGACCCAATATATAGTAATGATTTAATATGTTTTCTAAAAAATCACTCGTACGCCACAACAGAGAATCGAAACCAAAACGTTTAGCTTACGATTTACTTTTTCCTTAGACGTCAATGCCTTAGCTATGAAGACATGTTTGCTGCAAGGCTAAAAATCAAAATATGAACCAATAGCTATTATGTTACGCATGCATATTTGGAATATCTTCGTTTGAGCTTTACCTCGCAAATTTAATTTTTTTTTTAATTTTCATACTTTTGTACTGATGTTCCCGGCGCAAAACCCAAATATAAAGTTTCGCATGGGTTCCAATGTCCTATATATTAAGGTTCACGTCTGTAGACCAAAACCTGATAGAAGAGTTTAGTTGACAAATTTTTTAAAGCAAATATACATACATAAATATATATAATTAATTCCACAGCCAAACAACGTCGCAGCCCACAAGAGCCATGACAATCAACGAACCGGAAGCCCAAGACTCGACTTTCGCTCTCATTTGGGCTTATCAATTAGACACATTCGAACTCAGGATTCAAAACTCAAGCCTCTTACATGCGAGGCAAGCACTCTGCCAACTGCGCGAACGGGCCGCACGCAAGAAATTCTATTAACTAACACAGATCAAGCACACCGCGCCAATATCCGACTGTGAAATGGGCCTACTTCGTCTCAACAATGGGCGTGGCCATTCAACCAGCTAATAACTCCAAGCCGATGTCTCACTAGTAGACCAAGACTATAAGTAGGAGGAAAATGGTCAACAGGAAATGTTCCGTAAACCTGCAGTTCTTGAAAAGAAGCTACTAGAATAGAAAGCTGTATTGTAGTGAGGTATAAAAACAAAGGATTAATGGAACCCATGAGTGCAACAACTCAAACAACCTTGAATAAATAAAGCAGGAGGTCGGACAACTCTAAAGAACACATTCCATAATAGTATTTATTTTTTTTAAAAAACTGAGACTAACAACATCACGCCTGCGAGAGGGGATGTACATAAGAAGAAAGGGTCCAGCCAAATTTATATCATGAAAATAATAGTTCTAGTAAAACAACGTCAATTTCCAACAGGATTGAGTACGTTTTCTAATGATTGAAATCGAAATCTACGTGGCAATAATTTTTGAACAGAACTACAATTTCTCTTTGGAAAGTAGGGAATAAAATCGCTCCTACTTTTAAAAGATTAAATACGATCATCTTTATTTTGTTCTTTCTGGTCTTGTCAAATCTGTTTTTGTCATCTGAAGTTTATTTAATCCAATCTTAAAGCTGGGATTTCATAATCCTATTCGGTCGAATTACGAATCCAAGGTTAAATATTGAACAGCAAGAACAGCTATTTTTCAGAATGTCCATTGAAATGGAAATGCTATATATCCGCTTGAAGTGTGACAGACAAATATAAATCGTATTTCAAAACTAAGCCTAACAAACTGATGAATATAATATTTAAAAATTAAGTGTAACAGATGAATGAAAATCGCATTTCGAAACTAAGTGTGACAAACCAATGAAAATTATATTTCAAAATTATGCATGCTAAACATGAAAATTATATTTAAAAATAATGCGTGAAAATCAATAAACGTTTCATTTTTAAAAAAATATAGCGTTATAAATCAATTAAATTAATTAATTGTAATTATATTTCAAAACTATAAATGACAAACTAATAAAAAGTATATTTAAAAATAAAGGGTGACAGACAAATGTAAATCATATTTTTAAATTAAGCGTGACAGACAAATAAAAATAATGTTTCCACACTAAGCGTACTAGATCAATGAAAATTATATTTTAAAAGAATGTATGACAGAAAATTAAAAATTATTTTATCAAAATTAAACGTTATTCTAAAGCGGTATTCTTAAACTAAGTGTAACAGCAATATAGCACATATTTTTCAAACGTAAGTATGACAACGCAATAAAAATTATATTTCAAAATTATGCGTGACAGACCAATGAAAATCATATTACAAAAATATGTGCAGTGGACAAATTAAAATCATATTTCAGAATTAAGCTTGATAGACCAATAAAAATATTATAAAATAGAGAGTGACAGACCAACGAAAATAATTTTTAAAACTAAGTGTAACAGACCAATGATAATAATTATCATAAAACTAAATATGAGATACCAACTAACATTATATTTTTAAATTAAGCGTGACAGACCAATTGGAATTATATTTAAAATTAAGAGTGATAGACTAGTGTAAATTATATTTTAAAACTAAATGCGACAGACAAAGGAAAATGATATTTTAAAACTAAGCGTAATAAACCTATGACAATCATATTTTAAATTAAGTATGACAGAAGTAAAATTATATTAAATGTGATAAAACACTAGAAGTTATATTTTAAATTTAAGTGTTACAAGGAAGTGCATATCAGATTTAAAAATCATGCGCGACAGACCAATAACAATTATATTTAAAAAAAACATGTGTGACAGATCTATGAAACTTACGTATCAAACATAAGCGATACAGACCGATAAAAGTCATATTTATAAATTATGCGTTACAGACAGATATAAATTATATTGTTTAATAAACGTGACAGAAATATGACAAACGTATTTTAAAAGAAGTATAAAAATAGAACGAAAATTATATATAAAGATTAAGCGTTATAGGGCAATTAAAATTATATTTAAACATTAAGCGTTACTGACCAATGAAAATTATAGTTCTAAATTAAGTGTTCAGCCCAATAAAAAAAATTTCAAAATAAGTGTTACAAACCATTGAAAATTACATATCAAAATTAAGGGTTAAAGAATGAAAATTAAATTACGAATGAAAATTAAATGTCAAAATCATACATTACAGGCAAATAAAAATTATATTTCAAAATTGAGCGTTACGGACAAATGATAATTATATTTCAAAATTAGGTTTTACAGACCAATGAAAATTTTATTTGAACATTAAGTGTTCCAAACTAATGATAATTATATTTTAAAATAAAGTGTTACAGACCAATGAAAATTATATTTCAAACTTAAACATTACAAACCAATGAAAATTATATTTCAAAATCATGCTCGACAGACCAATAAAAAGTATAGTTAAAAAACATTGCGTGACAGATCAATAAAGCTTATGCTTAAAACCTAAGCGATACAGACTGATGAAAATCATATTTCAAAATTATGCGTTACAGATAAATTAAAATTTACTTTTAAAACTAAGCGTTACAGAAATATGACAATCATATTTCTAAAATTAAGTATGAGAACAGAATGAAAATTATGTTTCATAATTAAGCGTTACAGAGCAATAAAAATTATATTTTAAAAAAATAAGCGTTACTCACCAATGGAAATTATATTTAAAAATTAAGTATTACAGACCAATACAAAATATATTTCAAACTTAAGCGTTGCAGACCATTGACAATTATATGTCAAAATTAAGCATTACAGACCAATAAAAATTATATTTCAAAATAAAGCGTTAGAGACCAATGAAAATTATATTTGAAAATTAATTGTTACAGACCAATGAAAATTATATTTTAAACTAAAATGTTATAGACAATAACAATTATATTTAAAATTAAGCGTTACAGACCAATGAAAACTATATTTAAATTTAAGCCTTATAAACTAATGAAAATTAAGTCTTACAGACCAATTAAAATTATATTTACAAATCGATCCTTATAGACCAATGAAACTTATATTTCAAAATGAAACGTTACAGACCACTGAATATTTTATATTAAATTAAGCGCTGCAGACCAATGAAACTTATATTTAAATAGTATGCGTGACAGATCAATATAAATTATATTTGAACATTATGCGTGACAGATTGATGGAAATTATATTTTAAAATTCAGTATGACAACAGAATGACAATTATATTTTAAAAATAAGTAAGACAACAGAATGAAAATTATATTTCAAAATTAAGCGTTACACACTAACAAAAGTTATATTTCAAAATTAAGTATGGCCACAAAAGAAAAATTGTATTTTAAAATTAAACGTTACAGTCCAATGAAAATTATATTTTAAAATTACTCGTGACATACCAACGACAATCATGTTTCGAAATTAAAGTTAATGGGCTAATGAAAATTTAATTCAAATCAAGCATGACCGTGGGACGAAAATCATATTTTAACACTAAATATGATAGACAAATGATAGTCATATTTCCAAACTAACCGTGACATACTAAAGAAAATCTTATTTAAAACTTACGCATGACAAAACAGGAACATTTTACTTGAAAGAGTAATAGATTGGCATTAGATTTTTAAATAGGCGTCTATACCCACCTTACATACGTCTAGTTAATCTGTTCCTTTAACGATAGAAGTTTTCTTTCGAACTTAAGCATTACATAACCACAGACCAACCGATTGATCTTCTATTAGAGATACGAGGACTCATCTAAAAAAAATGGCAATTATAAGTCAAACGTGTCAGGCAAACGGACCGACAGGCAGAATATTTATATTTCTGAATTTTTTAAATGAGGATTAATAATTCGTAATATCTGATTATTCAGACTTCTTTTTCATCTAGAGTGCTATTTTCACAACGTTTCGGTCGATGTAACCTCCTAACTTTTTTCAGGTTTCTCTGTTCGAACACTGGAATATTTCTGTCAAACTCGGAAATCTTCATAGAATTTAAAACAGAACCACAGTGATAGCAGGCTAGCGTTCCTTCAGCTGTGAACGCAATTGTAATCTGAGTCTCGTCCACACTGGGTTGAACATTCAACCTCTAGAAGAGTGTCACTTACAAATGAATCTTATCTAATATTCTATCTAATACTCCACGGTTCTCGGGAACAATTCCTATAATAAAATAATGGCTAATTGCTAGAGATTTTTATTCAGCCATGGCTGACGGAACGAATGTATGCTATCTCAGTGGATTAAATAAACCGTTTAATTCGAAATTCCGTGCAGATTCCCGAGTTTGACATAAAGATCCCCGAGTTCGACACGATACACCTAAAAAAAACTTGGAGGTTACATCGAACGAAAAGTTGTGAAAATAACACTCAGCATGAAAACAGAACATTTATAGACATTTATAGACATGCTTGGACAAATCTGAAAATTATATTTCAAACCTAACTGTGACAGGCCGACGAAAATGCGATTAAGTTTGTGTTGTGTAGGAACTAACCTATGTTACTTACTAATAGACTATTCCAATCTCAATAAATACTGGAAGACTCAGCTATAAGGTGTCAGTCGATATCCGGTGGACCAACCGAGGTCGTTCGTCGGCTAAAACGAACAACCTATCTATTGTATGCTTTGCAATACATGTTTCTACTTTGTTTTGTTCTTCTTTGTAAACCTTTAACAAGGCTATAACAGTGGCGACGTCGGATTTCGAACTCACAGAGATCATTCGAATATTAACTACACTCAGCATTCAAAAGAACTCACAAATGAAAGCTAAATTAAACCAGGCATGTGTTCGGAAAACACTCATGAAAGGAGAAAAAGAGAAACTCGCGAAAACCAAATAAGTGCATGGACATAAAAGTTTGAATTGCGTGGAAAATAAGAATATTTTCCTTTTTTCTTCTTCTTTTTGCTTGGCAGTGTCACAACATCTTGCCGCATCCGTAAATACAAAAGAAAGAAAAATACGAATTATTCGTGTTTTTTCACGCGTCATTAAACAAGTGTTTCAGTGAACTTTTTTCTTTTCTTTTTTTTTTTTTTGTTTTGCTTACTAAAAAAAGTACATGCAGTTTTCGAATATTGGAGGAAACAAATAACTGTTCCCTTTCCCCAGTTTTTCTAAAAATACAAAAACCTGATTAATCTGAACACGATTTTGCTAATAATCATCATACAAAAATGGACGCCTTACTGAGTACATTGGAACAGTTATTAAAACTGCAAATTCAACTACAGCAACAATATCAACAACAATTATTTGAACACCAGAAACTCTCAAGTAAAAGACAACAACAATTATTTGAACGCCAGAAGCGCTCAGATGAAAGACAAAAACAACAGCGCATGGAAGAGCTGTTTATACAAATCATAAAAAGTAAATCGTCCACCGATAATAATACCGTATTTTCAGAAGACTCAATGTGGAATACGATTGACAATTTCTGCTACAGATCTGGGGAAGGTAAATCATTGGTATGAATTTTTTTTAGTATCGACTGCAAACAGTGGTCGACCCAGAAAAAGAATTGTTTTCTATTATAGAAACTAGAGACGGCCAAGCATAACAAGTTTGTGGATTCTATTTTACCATGTAAAATATCTTAATTAACTTTCGCCGAGACGATTGAACACCTTAAAGAACTATTTAGCCCGAAAGTCTCTTTGTTCCATAAGCGTAAGTCATGTCTGAATTTGCAGAAGAATGACGAAGATGATTTCGCAACGTACGCAGCAATGGTAAATAAACATTATGCCGAATTCAAATTTGCAGACCTTAGTACAGACAATTGTAAATATTTAGTATTAGCGCAAGGGCTGACTTCTGGTCGCGATGCGAAATTAGGAGGCGTATCCTAACAAAATTAGAAAATGAACGAAACCTAACCCTATAAAAATTAAGGGAAAACTGCCAGAAAGTAGAAATTATTAAAAAAAAGATTCAATGGATATCGAAGCTGGAGTCGTGCAGATAAAAAAAAGCAGGCAGACAATTAAAAAGAAAACACGTAAAAAATAACACACAAGTTAGGAAAAAGGACACATATATCGACACATAGTCAAATTTGGAGAAAGAAAAATCTCGTCTCTGTGTAATCGATATGGTAATTTGCATTGTCCATATGTAGAAAATGTTTAATATGTAAAAAATAGGACACGAAGGTGCTCATTGCAGAAATAAAATTAAATACAAAGCCCGGGTGTGTTTGGCGAAGACTGAAAATAACGAAAATATGTGACAATGAAAATTCATGATAAAGAAATAAAAATGCAACTCGATTCGGGCTCAAACCTTAGACTGATCTTAAAGACAATCAAGCAACACATACCTGACAAGATGTTAGAACCGAGGCAGATGTACAATTAGAAATACACATTCAATTTAATCTGCGGATTATGAAATAGTTTTATCAGATTAAAACAACAAAACTAAGTGTAGAAGAATATTTTTAAGATCACAAAAGAAAATGAATTTTATAATAAAACTCTGATTTTGTTTTTGTTTTATTTTGTATTTTTTAGAGTCAATAGCCACTATTTTGAAACAAATCACTAATCAAAATTCAGTTTTTGCTTTTAAAATGTTTAATTTACAAAAACAAACAGCAAGAATTATTATGCATAAGTTACGTCCGTTAAATCCGTGTCTTTAATACAAAAATATTATTTAAAATATGAGTGTGACAACCCTAAAACAAATGAAAAAAAATCGGAATTCTTTACATGAGAATTGATAATTCGTAGTACTTGCTTTATTTGGACTTTTTTCTTTTATTTTCTTTATTTATTTTCATTCAATTTTGTTCAATCACTTTTCTTCATTTGTTTTTCTTCATTTTTTCAATCATATTTTTAATTATTTTATCATTCAGTTGTTTTCATTCATTTTGCATTATTCTTCCTGCAATTATTCATTCACTTTCATTCATTGTTCGTTCACTTATTTTATATTCACATTTTTATCATTAATTTATTTTTCATTGATTTATTTTTCATTAAATTACTTTGATTCATTACTTATTATCAATTATTTAATGTTTTTATTAATTTATGTTCCATTCTTTTTTTTTTTTTTTTCATTAGTACTCATTCTATTTTAATTCACTTTTTCTATTTATTTTTCAGTCATTATCCGGGAATAATCGAAATAACAATATAGTAGTCGCACTGTTAAATGTTAAATGGCATATCTTCAATACAATAGATAGAGTTGGTGTGTTTACACTGTTTGAGGTTATGTAATGGTTACTTTCTGACTTATATCGTAAAGGCAATATGTTTGGAGAACAATCATCTTTTGGATAAGGGTAGTAACAAACCAAACAAGACGTACTTAATCAGTTCCGGCGTGAGTTTCCAAAAACGCTTGTATTGGAAGATGTTCTTATGGTGAAGGAAGTCTTTTTAGTAGTAAAGGTGAGGTAAATTATTTTCCTTCCGTATATGAGAATTCTTTCCTTCTTTCACTTGAAAGTTCATTTTTATTAGAGATAATTACTCTCAAGTTTACAATCAACTCACATATGCAAATTACCAAGCACAATTCAGTAAATTTCCAACAATATACAGCATTGCCCGAGATGGGGAGAGAAAGAAGCCCAGTAAAGTTGAATTAAAAGTACTCTTATATGTGACCAGAAGCCATTTATTCGACGTGTATACGTTATTTGAGGACATATTTTAATCTATTATATAAAGGGGACCTGTCAGTATGTTTCTGTGTGTTTTTATGTCTGCTAATAATTTTCTCATATGTATCAAACCAAGTCGAAACTGATACCATCTTAAAGGGCAATGCCCCGGATGCATAATATGCGAACATTAGAAAAAATATTCATTCTGTGTTGGTCAACTGGATCACTTTTTGGAAGAGAGATCCGTTTATCGTGTTCCTTTTTTCGCAAGTCACGCACGCGTATTAAACTAAAACTATGTTTAAAACGCTTATTTTGCAATGTTATGACGTCATAAGCAGTCATGGACAAAAACGTTTGCGCATAAGTTTTTGCTTTCTTCCCTTCTTTCGTGTCTCATGCCCAGCCACCGTGGCTCATTTTTTTTTCGGTCGTATGGGTACTCCCTGCTATTTTGATTTAAAGTTTTTCGGTCGTATGGGTACTCCCTGCTATTTTGATTGAAAGTTTTTCGGTCGGATGGGTACTCCCTGCTATTTTGATTGAAAGAAAAGTTGTTTCGACATTTGGAGAGTGGTTTCAGCGAATGGACAATGCCGGGCACCCACCTGCTAGTATATAGTCATCAAAAAGTGCTCAATAACCAAAGAATAGCTTCTCTTCATATCCCTTTGTCATGTCCTTCTTTTTTTTAGAGATTATATTTTCGTGTTTTTATCCGTTTTTTTTTAAGTAGGACTATCGTACGTTTTATTTTTTTTAATGTTGTGGGGATACTGACGTTACCCACGGTGGAGTTGACATATAATAATGAAAAAGTGCTCATTATCCTTAGTATAGCAGGTGTGCTCAAACGGAACTTCATGTGGACCCGGGTAACGTCAGGTATCTCTGCTAGTATCTAATAAAACAAATCTATCTATTTGTTAAGTGTCACTGGTTCAAAGAAAATAGTGTATTTATGTAGCAATTTGAAAAACAGTTCCGGCAATTATTTATCTTCAATATATGGTTACAATGGGGAGGAAAATATACACATTCTGGTAAGAATGGTATTATTTTTCCAAAATGGTCTTCTATGGCGTCCTCAACTGGTCTCCATGCATGTAATGCGTAAAATAACCCATTTTGAAGTTGCAGTAACAACCTCTCCGTAGTGAATGACCATCTATGCGTGGCGCGGAGTCGCATGCTTTAAGTGAAAACCCTGCTAATATGCATGGGATAAAACACGGTGGATCTAGAGGAGTAAACCTCTATAAAGGATCTTGTCGTTCTGATGGATAGCAGTAGTTCCTGTGGCGTCTAACAAATGTGTAGTAGTGGGTCATAGAGCAGTGTGGTTGTGAGAATCATCATTTTTTGTACAACGGACAAGCACAATGACCCAGTTAATTGAGAACTATGTTGAGATGGTGTCTCAACAAAATACTCTTCCTTTTGGATAGGTTGGTGTTGGGAAGTCGTATACCTGTTCTAAGTTTGCAAGAAATAAGAAATGTTCAAGTACCGCCAAAAGACACACCCCTGCAAGTCATGGTAACCTATCTGATGCTGGATAGTCAAGCAGTCATGTGTTAAGACACCTCTTGGTATGAAAGCTGGTTTTGTAATAGCACTATTGTTTCAGTATAATTATCTGTGCTGTCTATTTCTTACTTTGCACGTTCTTTGGTTCATGTTGATCATAATTATTTACCTGTATTTGGTTTGTTTTATTCTATTACTTTAAATAACGAGAGCTAATATTCGAAGGATTCCGACAGATCCCTCATCTGCTGATCATTACACTAAGATCTTTCTTCTGGGCCCCACGGGTTTTATATCGGTTTGGTATTATTCTTTTTCATGTCTTTTATGATGTCTTGTTTATCTATCTCTTTCAACAAATAATGCTCCACTATCGGATATATTGTTAAATGGATATGATGAAAATATTGATTCGGTGGCCAAGCGTTTCCGGATCTATATACATATATAGAATTTAATCCAAGAAATATGTCATCCATTTTTTCAAACACCCTGTATGTATACTTGTTTCAGTATTTACTTCAACATTGCTTAATTATTGAGCAAAGAGTAGTAGTAGTAGTAGTAGTAGTAGTAGTAGTAGTAGTAGTAGTAGTAGTATAAAAAATACTTATAGCAAGCAAGTTTCATATTGATTTGATATTAATAAAAAAAAATATTTCATAACTTTTATAATTTAACATCTTCACAAAAGAAAGAGTAGAACGGGGGCATTAGCTTTACTGTTAGCAGCTGTCTGACTCTCGCATTCCTTATTTTCTTCTTTAGTCCTCACATTCCATGACAAAGGGGGAGGAATTGCTGTTTACTATCTATAAGGTAAAACGATAAAATTGTTGCCGAAGAAAAGACGACATGATTCCATTTCCGTTCGATAAAAAACGGTTTTCTTTTTTTTGTTGTTGTTGTTGTTGCAGACCATGTACTAGTTGGCCAGTTATGTACAAATCCCAAGAGTGATAGGAGCCTTCTGTCATGTGGAAATGTGACGCAATGTTCAACGAGAAAATAAGATCGAAGATGCACCGCTATACTACTAATGCTCTCTACCGATTCAAGTTATGACAGAACACATATACCAGCACACTCACACTGAAAATCTGCGCAGTTTAACGCTTGAGCGTACAGCTAACGAAGTTTTCAGTCACGGTTATGGTTTTTGGTGTTGGAGGACCACGACTGCCACTTCATATCTACGATGTCGGCTTGAAAGTCAACACCAAAGTGTACCTGGATGTCCTGAAAAGTGTGGTGATCCCCTGATACAATCAGGTAGCCGCTGGCAGACGCTGAGTGTGGCAGCAGGACTCAACGCCAGCCCTCAAGTCCAAAGAGATCGAGGCTTAGCTTAAGGAATGCTACGACTTTGTACCTTTCACTCATAAGGCCCCCTCCTCCTTCGACCTGAACCCGATGGACTACTTCGTTTGATCATACGTTGAGAACATCACCAACATGACCTCCCACAACACCCAAGCCAGCTTAATCGCTGCCATCCGCCGAGTATTCGCCGAGCTCCTGCCGTCGCCTGTGGAAAAGGAATGCTCCAAGTTCTGGATCCGTATCGAAACAGTGGTTGAGGTTGAAGGCGGCTACATTGGATAGATGTCAGCTATACTACATAATCAAATTACCTGAATGTATTTTTCCAATACAAGTTTTAAAATAAAGCTGTAGTTTAGTTTTCTTTAGGGCAACAACTTTATTGTTCCACCCTGTAGTATCTTGTCGTACCTAAGTTTTCTTCCAACATACAGAGAAATCTAATAAAGAGAAAATATATATGACATTTGCATTACGTATGAAAAGTCACTTTTCTTAAATTAACTTAAACCTTTAACAAATAAACTGGCATTTCCGATTCAAATTAACTGTTTCTGAGATGTTTTCCCTCTATCTTAATCAGATTAGCATTAGGATTGCACTAATTACTTTTAACTATACATAACAAAACGACCCCTACATTTTTTAAACTTAAATGTGATGAACATGCACTAATTTTAACATTCATTGGGAACACGAGTGTTTTGGATTTCAGTATAATTTTTCACGTGTTTGCCTGGCTAATGATGTTTCAGATTATATATTATTAAAGATGTCTGTGTCTCAAATCTTACAAAGGAATTTTTTTTATTACATTTTCACCCCAAACAAGGCACATTGCCAATTTGTTGTAGGGGGCTACTATCAGGGACATAGGCATCAGGGGTGCTGTGTAGGGAGTTTGGCAGCAAGCTGTCGGTTCACGTTACACTTGAACTTCTGCATGTCAGTACAGTTGGGGAAGCAGGGACCCGGAAGGGTATTCATAAGTCTAGCTGTCCTGGGGAAGAAACTACTGGAATAGAAGGCTCTCTTACGTCTAGGGATCTCCACTGTGTAGGGGTGAGATTTAGATGCTGTTCGGGTTTGTCGGGGGTATTTACGTCAAGGGACACAAGTGCTTGCAGTTCGTCAGAGCATTCATCGTTAAAGTACTTGTAGAACAGGTAGAGGGATGCAACATTTCGTCGATAGGACAGAGGCTGAAGTTCAGGACCTATCAGATTGACGACTCTCTTTTGTACTTTATCTAGGAGCGCGAGACTAGTGGCAGATGCACCAGCCCAAATATGATAACAATACTCCATACATGGGCGAATGGTGGCCTTATAGAGGTACAGGATACTTTCGGGCGTTAGTAGCTTTCTTGCGTGGTAGAGAGAACCTACCTTTTTAGCAGCTGTCCTGGCAATACTCTCAATGTAATTGTTCCAACTCATGTTTCCTGTGAGCGTTAGGCCGATGTACTTTCAGATAAAGAGTCATTGTCCATTGCTATTGGTGGCAGAAACGGTTTCTTGTAATTATTGAAGAAAACGAGTTTAGTCGTGGCAGCATTGGATGTGACCATCCATTTATGTCCCCATTCCACTACAGATCGGAGGTCATCCTCTAGTGTTTCTGACATTTGTTTAGATATGTGTTCATTTGTTTTCCTGTCGTGTCTGTTATAGAGCGTAGTGTCGTCAGCATATATACCCATCTCACAAACAATTTTGTCAGGGAGGTCATTTATGAATATTAGGAATAACAGAGGTCCAAGGATAGACCCCTGAGGCACACCCGTATTTATATCGTATTGTTTAGATGTACGACCGTCGAGGACAACCTGGATTTTTCTCTTATCTAAGGATTTAATTATGTTATGTATTCTTCCAGTGATACCATATGATCTGATTTTCCTGAGAAGACCTTCATGCCATGCCCTGTCAAAAACCTTAGATATATCTAGAGCTACCGCTCTACCCTCCCCCGCTTTGTCTAGTGAATGGTATATACGTTCTGAGATTACAGTCAGGATGTCTGCTGTGTGAACCGGCTTGCCTAAATCCATATTGTTGGTTTGGTTCAGTCAGAAGTTTAGCATCTGTAAGGTGATTGACTAGAGCTTGGTTAATTATGGTCTCAAATATTTTTGCGAAAAGTGGGAGGAGGCTAATGGGGCGATAATTTACTGGATCAGTTCTTTCGCCAGAATTCTTGAATACTGGTACTACAGAAGCAGTTTTCCAGCAGGCAGAAAAGCAAGATTCATTAAAAAGTTTGGAGAGAACTGGAGCTACTTCGGCGGAGCACTTTTTTAATAGCACAGTCGGGATGAGATCAGGTCCACATGCTTTTGCAGTGTCAAGATTTCTTATGATAGCATGCACCTGAGAAGGGGAGATTTTCAGATCGTCTAGTGTGGCGTCTGTCCGCAAAGGAAAGTCAGGGAGGGGGTGGTTGGCAGGGTCCAGTGTAGAGTTGGAGACAAACCGATTGGCAACCATGTTAGCCTTCTCAGTTGCAGAGCAGACAACCTCATGATTGTTGGATAGTGGAGGAATTGTTGATTGTCCAGTATTTATTACACTGTTGTAGATTTTCCAGAAGTCACGGGTTCCTAATTCCTAATTTACAAACAATAAGCAGAAACAACTCCATTCGTATTATTTGGATGATTCAGAAAATATTCAAAGAATATGTAATCTATATGACATCAGGACAGCGACAAGAGTCTCCAGAAGCATCTTGTGTGTGTCAAGACTCCCCTGGAAAAATATGTGTAAAAATTGAAAAGTTGAATATGGGTGACTACTTATGGAAGAGAAAAGGGACGAAGCAAAAATTATAGACACAAGAACGGTGGAGAGTAAGACTTCTCAAAGAAGCAGATATGTTGGGTGATAATTAACTACTAATCAGACCTATTATAGAAGTAAATACAATATATTGACTGTTTATTATAAATAATAGATAATGTATACAAATGTATATAATAAGTAGTATAAATAATATATATTTAGTAATAAATAGTGATATATAATACGTAGAAAGATTGTACCTCTAGAAAAGAAAATAGGTTTAAGGCTTAAATTAATACTATAATTGTTTGTAAAGACCTTTGGCATGAATAAAATACTTGTTAAAATTCAATTATAAAGTTACATTCTTCTGAAGGTTGAAAGTTCAATAATCAGCGTGGGTGACAATTACGAATTACATGGGCCTTCTACCCGGTTATGCTACTTCCATGGTTTTATAAAAAGTTCCGTTCGAAAATCTGAGCAGATTCCTGAGTTCGACAAGGTTACATTGACCGAAATTCTGTTAAAATAACACCCAAGATGTGAACAGTAGTCTGAATAATCCAAAAAATGCAGATAATCAATCCTTATCTCAAAAATTCAGAGGCGTAATGAGAAACAACTTCATATAATTGATTATTTGTTTTTATTATATAAGTGGGGGTTTCGTGAATGACTTTCAAGTTTTGATTGAGCAAGTACTTATTAATTAATTTCCTCCATGTTTTAAACAACGTGTGTTTATGGTCTGTGGACATAAATGTGGAGCACATTTTGTGGCATTTTGGATTACTAGCGGCGGACGATAAACTTCCTCGGATTATAAATGACTAAAGTAATCTTATTTTTGTCTGCATCATTTTGTGGAGCTAGATATTCTCCGCATAAATATGTTGAACTTTGTTTTCATAAAGGTGGGGCAAATAAAATAAGGCATTTGCTCATGTGGCTGTACTAGTTCAGACGGCATGCAACGCGATTTCTCATGCAAACATTTATTGTGAACATGGCAATTTTCTTCGTCTGATATACTGCAGTCAAAATTGTGATATTATCACACAAAATAATGAAAAACCAAATTCTGTCGATTGCGAAGAATGCACAACTTTAGAAAATGTTCGTACCAACTATGAATATATCTATATAATAATACGGTAGCGTGTGTGTTAATTTGTGTGTCACACTTACATCTTTTTTTTCCACTGACTGTCGTTGAATTCTCATGGCCTTTCATTTCTTGTAATAAATAATTTTATCAAGAATTCTTCATATATCTTGGTTTCGGTTTTTATTATAGCTGAAGGAACTCAAGTTTATATATATATATATATATATATATATATATATATATATATATATATATATATATATGTGTGTGTGTGTGTGTGTGTGTGTGTGTGTGTGTGTGTGTGTGTGTGTGTGTTTTCTTCATAAGTTTTTATTTCGGTTTCGATTCAAGCTGGTGCACCTACGTCATATGGATATATTTTTGAAATCACAACGTTATAATATATAAGAATCGATAGAAAATGGACTCTATAATAATATATACGAAATCTGTATCAATTAAACTATCATATTTAAGCGTATTTTACGACTGGGCTACACCGGGCGTGCCTGCTAGTTTAGATAAATACTTTTGCAATTTTAACAAAAGAGCTACAATAATATCAGGCCGTCTCTATTTTCGCTGAACATCCACAGAATGCTAACATCAGTATACTACATATGAAAGAGTCTGCTGTGGAATTTCCACAGGTCCTGATAATCCTTCATGATTGGTCCAGTAGTAGATTTGCTACTGCATAGCTGATTTATGGTTCTATTTAGTCTCAGGGGTGCAGGGCTTTATTGACAAATTTATCTTGTGTTGACCTTTAACAGCTAAATATTTTCGTTTATTCGCTAAATAGAAAAGATACTAGACAAACCCACGTGACTTTTGGAATATGACACCGTTGTTCTGCGACAAATATGGACATCATAAAGATTTTTTTGTATTTTTTAATAAGTATAAATCTAAATATGCACGAAATTTTATGTTGATACTTAAAGGTATAAACATTCAAATTTCTTTAAACGGCGTTCATTAAATAAAAACAGTATATTGTTCTATTGAACTTTTATCGTATTAATAATTTGACTTTTCTCATTTTATTTGAACAAAAATAGGTGAAAAGATATTTTCACTCAGACATGAGCTTTGGAATATTGTCAATGTAAAAAGCACAGTCGCCAAACAATAAGCGTTTTATTATTTCTAGTCCTCCACCCCCACTTGAAAAATTTACTCGCAAATGTGACTGGTTCACTCGCAATGTAAAGCCCTGGGGTGTACCCTCCCAGGATTTACCTTTTCCCTGAAAAGTAGTCCATTGCTAATTGTTTGGGGTACACTTATTGCGGAATGTCGACAGAGCAGCTCAGGCATTTTGGGAGGCCAGAATGCTCTTCATTTTGAGTGCTAGCTTTTCAAAACTAGAGTCCCCATCTGGCCTTGCGTTAAATATCTAGGTCATATGTGTATCGAGAAATTATTTTTATAAAGGCGTGCATCTGGTGACAAAGGCAAGAAGCAACGTAAAATAATTATCAAATGTAGCAAAAGGTAATTTTAAAAAAGTATGAACCTTATCTGCATGAGAAGAAATAACAAACTTGATCAATTGTCAAAAAGAAGATAAATTAAATATATGATATTCCGAGGGTCATTTTCAGCAAAAGGTTACACAGATATTATTAAGTTTGACCAAAATTAGTTTAACAGAGCGCGGACGCGCATATGGTAACTATATGCAAATATCGAGCCATGTAGAAAATGACGTTACGGTAAGGAAAAAGAAAAAGACTATAAAAAAGAATGTGTGCACAGAGTAGCACGTTCAAAACAACGTTCGAGAGAACAGGGTCAGAGAGAAAGAACACGATCACATTATGTTCGGGAAAGTACCCGGAAATGAATATCGTTGTTACTAAAAATGGAGTCGAGTTATGATTGGACTGTTTCTTTGCGACGTAGTCTGCTACAACGTGTTGGGTCCCAGGTGTCTACATATCTATATATAAACGCGTGTATAAACATGTGTAATGTTACAGTCGATTCAATTTAGTCGAACTGCTTAATAAAACACGTTTGGGTGTGGCTGCAGTAACAATACTGTCCCAAAAGTGATCACAAATGGTGAAGTAAGAACAACAGAAAAGGTTATCAGGGGTTGATTGACGTGTTTGGCTTTAGAAGAATAATCCCGTTGAATTCTCGTGCGTGCATCTCTTGGCGATAAAGATATGTTGCTATATTTTCATATATCAATGTGCTGTCATTTTTTTATGAACAGCAGAAATACAACAGCTGTCTTTAATCTATCAGAGAGAAGTGCACAAGTGTACAACTTGAAAGTACTTATTGTTCCTTGGTGTATTTCCGCTCGGCAATTATTTAATGCCTTTTTAGAGGCATTTTATTAGAAATCAATAATCTATAAAGTAAGGAATATTGGAAACTGGAGATAAATTATTCGTCAACGTTTTAATGCAACAATGTCGGCCATTTTGTTTCTCTTATTTCTCCTTTGATTATTTTTTTTAAAACACACACACACACACACACACACACACACACATATATATATATATATATATATATATATATATATATATATATATACTATATGATAGCGAAATTGATATTAAGTATCACTTATTGATTCAATTCGTGTTTGTAGCATATCAAATATAGCCTTTCATGCCTGCAAGACACTTACACTGAAAATAATTGAAAATCTACCTAATTATATATATATATATATATATATATATATATATATATATATATATATTCTGAAATAGAACAGTGTCACACTTTGCAAGTGAAACATTTTCAAATATTTTGTACTCGTGTTTTCTGTTTCTTAATCTCAATCATCCAGAGGAAGTCTCGAAATAAAGACGAAACGTTGATGAACACATAATACGGTGTGTTCCTTTTTATTTCTCTCTCTATATATATAAGTAGCTTGGCAAAGCCTCAGGGGAGGCAACTAAGCAAAAAGTCCGAAGCAAAATTTAAGCTGGCTTGCTAGGACACTATATATATATATATGTGTGTGTGTGTGTGTGTGTGTGTGTGTGTGTGTGTGTGTGTGTGTGTGCTAATTTGGCCATATTTGTTGGTTTGAAAATATAGCTTTTCTTTTAGACAATTGTCATAAAATTTTAACCATGTAATAGTATTATAATCTTTTAGAAGATTGCACATTTTCATGTTGTTTCGCCTCATAGAACCAAAGATTTTGAAAGAAAAAATTTAAATATTCAATTTGGCGACGAATATAAATATATCCACAAGTTCCAAATCTGAGCAACTATTGATTAGAATTTAAAAACGAAGGTTCGTTGGAAAGCTAATGACCTGGATTATGTAGCGGGCTATATGACATTTGCCCTTAAGGTCACACATTACTGTTTCAAGAAGTGGGAGATCACTTTTCTATATTAATCTAAAATACAATGAGCACCCACTTTATGGACACCTTGGCTGCTGTATAATATCGGGATGGTTGTAGTGCCATATTGCACATGGAAAGGACCTTGCACTCATCTCCGATGGGCATTCCGAAAGCCACATTCCTGTGGACGAGGAGTCTGTTGATGATCTGCTTATGTTGCCTGATCGAGACTATGCGCATCCACTTTATCTAACACCTCTCACCCTAAACTCAAACTATAAAATGAAATAATTGTTCAATCCAAAAATAACGATCAACCCAGACGCACACACAAAGAACGATTCGCCTCTTATTTTGAGTCTCGTATTTACTAATATCCGTAGATTTAGAACTAACCTAGATGTTGTATAATCATTTTGTCTAGCAAACTCTTCGGATATCTTAGTGAAACTCACTTGCAGTTCTCCATCCCCTCTAACAACTTTGGCATGGCTAGTTATCTTCCACTTAGTCGTAAGAACTCCGACAGACACATGCACGGATTTGGAGTCTATATTCGAAACACCCTCCCCATGAATATGGAATCCGAACTAGAATCAGACGATTTTAGTTCTAACTTTAGGCTAACTTTACAACCTAGCGTTAGTTACTTATATCTCCTTTACCGCTCCTTCTCGACCAACACTGTACTCCAATAAACCAGGTCTCTGACAGTATAGATGTAGCACTCTTCGTACAAACTAGAGCCAAGTACATGTATTTGCGGACTTTAATGCCCATCACAGTAATTGGCTTGGCTTATCTAACTACACAGACAGAGTTGGTAGCATCAGCATAACATTTCTAGATCTTATTCCTTAACATAGACTCTTACGTTCCTGATTCATCTCCCAGCATCAGGACCAGTTAGCCTCACTTCTCGACCTATTTATGATCATAGATCTGATGATTGTGTAACAAATGCCAATTGCCCTCTCGAGAATACTGATCACACTGTGATAATGATAGATATCATCCTAAACTGTCGACCCCCAAGTTGGAAAATCATTGTTCAAAACGACAAGGTACTGCAATAAAGCTTACAAGTATGCCATCAGTGATCACATCAAAGATGCTCTATGGGAAAATAGAGTTTCTTTTCCTGTGGAACAGTGCAAAAATGAGACCACTGAATGGTTGAAAGACGCAATTGAAGCAAATGTTTAGACACGGAAGTTCTTTAGCAAACCCCACTCTCTTCAATGGGGTGATTTTCAGATAATCTAGTGTGGTTTCTATTTTAAAAATACTCCGCTTATATTGATCCAATTCTCTCTAGATTTTTAAACATATTCTTTAACGAATCTTGCTTTCCTGACTACTGGAAAACTGCTTCTGTTTACATGTATTCTGGCAGCAGAACTGACCCATTTAATTATTGCCCTATTAGCCTCTTCTCTCTTTTCGCTAAAATATAAAAAGTCCATAATTAATCAAACTCTAGTCCACCATCTCACATGTGTTAAAATTATGCCCGACCAACAGTATGGATTTAAGCAAGCCCATTCTACTGCAGATATCCTAACTAATCTCCGAATGTATATACTATGTACTGAATAAGGCAGGTGAGGCCTTTGATGGGGTGTGGTACAATGGTCTTCACATGAAAATCTGATTATACGAGAGGCGTGCAATAAGTAATCACCCTGACCCACTTCTAGTTGTCTGATCTAGCTGAAAATTTGCATGTCCAATGATTTATATCTCTACGGGTTATGTGGCAAATTACAACTCTGAACTAATTGTGGTTTCTGTTTTACAAGTGTTTGAACTGATTCAGGTGTGAAATGGAGCCTGTTGAATGTCGAGCAGTGATTCGGTTTTTTGTATTTGAAGGACGCACACCACAGGAGACTTTTTATGAAATGAAAAAAAATTATGGTGATTAATGCCCCATCATATGACCTTGTAAAACGCTGGCATCGTGAATTCAAACATGGCCGGAAGTCTGTGGAAACAGATCCCAGACCTGGTCGCCCCACTTCTGCCATTGATGAGGTATCTGTCCGTCAAGTTGAGGCTGCTATTTTGGAAGATCGGTGCATTACTATTCGCCAAATAGCCCAAGATGTCAAGATAAGTACAGGGTCTGTAGAAACTATCATTCATAACCATTTACATATGCATAAGGTGTCTGCCAGATGGATTCTCAGGTTGTTCACACCATTCCAAAAGCGAGAACGCGTTGAATGCTCGAGGATGAATTTGCAGATGTGCCAAGATGATGAGTCAAAGTTTCTCAAAAGACTGATTGCACATGATGAAACGTGGGTCCATTACTATGATCCAGAGACCAAAGCCCAGTCAATACAGTGGAAGCACTTGGACTCACCACCTCCAAAGAAGGCAAGGGTGCAGCCCTCCGCTGGCAAGGTCATGCTCACAGTCTTCTGGGACCAGGACGGAGTAGTGATGACAGATTTCGTGGCAAAGGGTACCACAACTACAGGAGCCTATTATGCATCACTTTTGAGGAACTTAAGGGAAGCTATTAAAATCAAGAGGCGGGGCAAGATCAGCAAAAGTACCCTCCTCCTGCAGGACAACGTTCCGGTCCACAACTCCCATGTCGCCAGATCAGAAGCACGGGCGTGTGGTTATGAAAACCTCCTCCATACTCCCTACTATCCTGGCCTTGCACCCATTGACTTTCACCTCTTCGCAGCCATGAAGTTGTTTTTGAAAGGAAAGCGTTTCCCAGATGATGCAGCCTTGATTTCTGAAGTCACGTCGTGGTTGGAGGACTAACATGGGATGTTCTAAAAAATGGTCTCCAGAGCTGCATCAAACGATGGTGTAACACCTTTTCTGATGAAACTTGGCTAGGACCCCTGTTTATCTGGAAATATCGGCTCGTATAGTCTAGTCCTTCACTGAGGGTTGTTACATTGAATCCTGTATGCTGAAAGCGAATATCGAAGCCGAAGGCAGGAAGAGAACAGACTCGTGAAACTCTAGTCTACAGAATTAATTTCACAAACTCATGTGCAAATATTTTTACAAATATCGTCAGTTCTTAGTAAGTTTTCAAAGTCTCAAATCTTTTTACAGACAGCGTCAGACGGGCGGATAAGGAGGAAGAGGAGTCACGTCTCCATACGATTTGTTCTCCCCGAAATCAAAAAGCAATCTCTCTCTCTCTCTCTCTCTCTCTCTCTCTCTTTCTCTCTCTCTCTCTCTCTCCCTCTCATTTTCGCGCGACAGTCGCATATATAGTGAGGTATGTGGATGGGTGGACGTTTCCCCAGCCAATAAGATTTCGCCACGAAATCGAAAAGCCTCAGATTTGCGTGTGTGCATTTCCCGAATCTGGGATCTGAGTTCTACAGACATAATGCTCAGGTGCATGCTATCATAAAAAACCTTGACACCTCAAAAGCATGTGGACCCGATCTTATCCCAGCTGTGCTATTAAAAAAGTGCTCAGCCGAAGTAGCGCCAGTTCTCTCCAAACTCTACAACAAATGCCTTAATGAAGCTTGCTTTCCGGGCTGTTGGAAAACTGCTTCTGTTGTACCAGTATTCAAGAATTCTGGCGAAAGGACAGACCCATCAAATTATCGCCCCATTAGCCTCCTCCCACTTTTTGCCAAAATATTTGAGACCATAATTAACCATGCTCTAGTCCATCATCTTACATATGCTAAACTACTGACTGACAAACAATATGGATTTAGACAAGCCCGTTCCACAGCAGACATCCTAACTGTGATCTCTGAACGTATATACCATTTACTGGTCAAAGCGGGGGAGGGCAGAACGGTAGCTCTAGATATATCTAAGGCTTTTGACAGGGTATGGCATGAGGGTCTCCTCAGGAAAATCAGATCATACGGTATCACTGGTAGAATACTTAACATAATTAAATCCTTCTTAGATAAGAGAAAAATCCAGGTTGTCCTCGACGGTCGTACATCTAAACAATATGATATAAATGCGGGGGTGCCCCAGGGTTCTATCCTTGGATCTCTATTGTTCCTGATATTCATAAATGACCTCCCCGACAACATTGCCTCTGAGATGGGTATATATGCTGATGACACTACACTCTATGTCAGGCACGATAGGAAGACGAATAAACACATTTCTAAAGAAATGGCAGAAACACTAGAGGAAGACCTCCAATCTGTAGTGGAATGGGCACAAAAGTGGTTGGTCGCGTTCAATGCTGCCAAGACTAAACTAGTTTCATTCAATAATTACAAGAAACCCTCTCTACCACCCATAGCAATGGCCAACGACTCTTTATCTGAGAGTCCATCTTTCAAACTCCTTGGCCTAACGTTCACGGGAAACATGAGTTGGAACAATTACATAGAAGGCATTGCCAGGGCCGCTGCAAGAAAGGTGGGCTCTCTCTACCGTGCTAGAAAACTACTAACACCCGAAAGTATCCTGTACCTCTATAAGGCCACCATTCGCCCATGTATGGAGTATTGCTGCCACATCTGGGCTGGTGCATCTGCTACTAGTCTCTCGCTCCTTAACAAGGTTCAAAAGAGAGTCGCAAACCTGATAGGCCCTGAACTAGCATCTAAGCTTCAGCCTCTGTCCCATCGACGAAATGTTGCATCCCTCTGCCTTTTCTACAAGTATTTTAGTGGTGAATGCTCTGGCGAACTGCAATCACTTGTGCCCCCACGACATGAGCACCCTCGACAAACCCGACAGGCTGTTATATCCCACCCCCACACTGTAGAGATCCCTAGATTTAAAAGATCTTTTTACTCCAATAGTTTCTTCCCCAGAACCGCTAGACTCTGGAATTCCATTCCAGGTCCCTGCTTCCCCAACAGTACTGACGTGCAGAAGTTCAAGTGTAACGTGAACCGACACCTTGCTGCCCAAATCCCTACATAGTACCCCATTAGTGTTGCCCCTGATAGTAGCCCCCTACACCAAAGTGGCAATTTGCTTTGTTTGGGGTGAAAATGTAATAAAAAAAATTTAAAAAAATTATTCTTATGATCCCCTAAGGTCAGATGTCATATGACAATGTTATGCTTCAAGTTTCCTGTCATCAACGTTTACTGCAAAATATATTTCTCTGGTTTCTAACAATATCTATTTTGACATGAAATAAAATATATATATTTATACTCTCTATTTTAAATCCTCGGGGTATCTGACGTCACCCGGGAACAATTAGCTATCTAGCATAGTTACTCGGCCCCTCCTATGCCTCTGGGGGTTCTAAAGCTCCCCAATGAGGGATTACGTCACAATGGGAGAAATGCATAACTCTGGGTGGTTCCTATGTAGAGAAAGACTAATAACTGTGCCAAGTTTCGTTCCTCTACTGCTATGAGAAGTGGGTCAGGGGCATTACCTATTGCACGCTCCTCGTATGATATTACTGGATGAATACTTAACATAATTAAATCATTCTTAAATAATAGAATAATCCCGGTTTTCCTTGATGGTTGTGCGACAAAACAATAGGATATAAATGCGGATGTACCTCAGGGATCGATTTTTTGTACTTTTATTATTCGTGATATTCATAAATGTTCTCCCCGATAAAATTGTCTCTGAGATGGGCATATTTGCAGACAACACCACGCCCTATAACAAATACGAGGAAAAAACGAATTAATAAATATCCAATGCAATGGCGGAAACTCCAGAGGTAAACATCTAGTCTGTAGTAGAATGAGGACAAAAATTGATGATAACATTCAATACTGCCAAGACTAAGCTTCTTTCCTTCAATAATAACAAGAATCCTTCTCAACCATTAATAGCCATTGCTAATGATAAATTCCATAAAAGTACTTCGTTCAAAATTCTCGGCAGTACCTTCACATTGAACATGAGTTGGAACAGATACATTGAGGGCATTGTCAAGGCTATTGTAAAGAAGTTGGGCTATCTCTATTGTGCTAGAAAATTACTTACACCTTAGAGTATCCCAAAAGGCCACTATTCGCCAATGTATGAAGTATTGTTGCCATATTTGGTCTGGTGCATTTGCTATTAGTCTCTCTCCCTCTCCCTCTCTCTCTCCCTCTCTCTCTCTCTCTCTCTCTCTTAAACAGGGTTCAAATAAGGGTCGCCCACTTAATAGTTCCTCCACTGTCAGCTAGGCTTCAACCTCTGTCCCATCGACGAAATGTTGCATCCCTTTGCCTGTTTTACAAGTATTTTAATGATAGGTACTCCGACGAACTACAAGCCCTTGTACACCGATCGACGTAAATACCCCCAACAAACTTGACAAGCAGCAAAATCTAATGTGTATTAGAGATTCCCAGATGGCAGAAAGCCTTCTACTCTAATAGTCTCTTCCCTAGGATTTCTAGACTTTGGAATTCCTTTCTGGATTTCTGCTTATCTGACTGTACTGACATGCAGATGTTCAAGTGTAATGTAAACAGACATCTTGCTACTCAACTCCCTACATAGTATCACTTCAAATTATGTCCCAGATAGTATCACCTTATATCAAAGTGGCACTGTGTTTTGTTTGAAGTAAAATGCAATAACAAAGATTTAGAACTGCCATGGAGAGCTCCTTAGTTTTAATTAGTGGTTTCAGTAGTAATGAGTTCTATTACTATTTGGTAAGTCACATATGTTAGTGAGTTTTAAGTTCTCTATATCACGGAATGTGTATGGTTATGTTGCCCTGGAAAAAATAACATAAATACGATTTTTTTTTCATATAATCTCATGCAAGAAAATCTACTCGGCGTTGCTCTGGGGTCATAATAGTATTAATGCAGTATAATATTTGGAGACTGGTGTATTGTAATCAAAACTGCTCAATATCCGAGATAGATGAGGTGTGTTAAAACACAGAGTTTCCCGGGATAGATAACTTCTTTGTTTTTTGGATAGTATGTCATATTAAAGTTTTAAATAGAATCTTTTATAGTATGTCATGTTATTGAAATAACATTTTTGTTACTATGTCACACAAATTTAAAATAATATTTTCATGAGTATGCCATGCTAAAAACGAGATTGCTTTTTCCTTGGTATAACAAGCTAAAATTTAAAATAGCATTTTTATTGATAGGTCACGTAAAAGTTTTAAATTGTATTTGTTCATGTGGCACGCTTAAGTTGGAAATAGAATTTTTGTCCGTTTTTAATGCTTAATTTTGAAATGGCATTTTTTGGTCATTTGCCATGCATAAGCTTGAAATTACATTTTCGTTCGTTTGTTAGACTATAGTTTGAAATAGGATTTTCGTCCGTTTGTCATGCTTAGTTTGAAATAGCATTTTCGTTCGTTTTTAATGCTTAAGTTTGAAATGTCATTTTCATTCGCTTCTTATGTATAAATTTTAAATAGAATTTTGTTTTTGTTTAATGAAAAAATTGTAGCATTTATTTACTTTTTCATGAATTATCCTGAAAATCTTTGTACCTGTAGTTATAGATCATATCTTTGTACCTGTAGTTATAGATCATATCTCTTTCCAGTAAAAGATCAATAATTAAATGTCTGCGGTCATTTAAATTTTTTCCATATAAAGCATTTGGCCCTCTTTAAGAAAAAGTTTCCGTGACCCCTCAGCCTCACTCAGAAAGTCGCAGGGCTCCGTGGAGCCGACCTTGAGAAACTTTGTTCTATACTATATAACATGGAACCCATGAACAAGCATTTTCGTTGGTAGCTATTTACTGACTTTCCACCGCAGGCAGTTGTGATGCTTAAGATTTGAATAGGTTTTTCGGTTGTTGTCATGCTTTCGTTTGAAATAGTATGGTCGGAAATTGATGAGCGTGAAACCAGTGCCCCTGAAGGATGAGCACTCTGGCCTTTTAAATAATGCCTGAGCAGCTCCGTCCAAATTCCTTGTAGGAAAACTTTAGGCAGTAATCAGCAAACTTACAACATCTGAAAGACGGGAGGCTAGGTCTGGGAGAGTAGACTTCTTAGAACTACCTATGACCATATCTCAGCCTGACAAATGCAATGGTTATTCCTTACTCAAAATGGCGAAAACTCCGTTAAACTGTGTTGAGAACGTATCATTGACTAGCATATCTATAATCTACTCAGGCTGTGCCAGGTAACTTTCCGTTAGTATGTCACGCTTAAGCTTAAATAAGATTTTCGTCCCTTAACACAAAGAGTAGATGCATCATACGTGCGTCCATGTATTTTTTCACCTGAATTCATGTTCACTTGGAAACGATTTATAGATGAAAGCAACATTCAGTCTAAAATTCACGATTTAATCTCCGGTTGACACTTTCAATTCGATCAACACAATTTCCGTGATTTCAATAATATTTGTTCATTCATAATAACTTTGATATTCTTTTAACAAATGCTATTATTTTATTAACGGGTCATCAATTTGTTTTGCTGGCAGTCAATCTGCGTTGTCATAAAGGAATTCACGACTATGCAATTCCTACAGCTAAATACCTATAAAACTGAGATATTAACCATGACATAGTAATATGGTGATAAGACGGAGAAAGAAGCGCCCTTGGTAGAATTTAGTGTCCCCAGTAATGTTGGGCTAAACATAGTTGAGAAGGAAAATATAACGAAATACCAAGGTTTTATGCATGACACGAGAAGAAACTGGAATCTTAGGAAGATCTTCATTATTCCAGTAATTATAGCAGTAATCATGCTCATGAAAAAAATTCAAACCCTGCCTGACAAATATACTCGGTAAACCAAGTGCAAGAGATTCACAAACAATTGCACTTAAAGTGACAATTAGAATCATAAATAGATTTGTTGATTCGAATGTATCGAATGCGGGTAAATGGTTGGCGTCCAACAGGATGCCCATCCACAGCTAGAATAAAATGATAAGAAAATTTAAAAAAAAAAACAGTATATTTGTCTCTCGTTAGATCATTGAAGCTAAGCAAGATTGGGTTTGGTTAGTACCAGATGGTTAACTATTTTGGAATTGCAGTCGAGTTATGCAAAGAAATACAGCCCGGAAGATTCCATTAGAAAGTACATTAGTATAACCCGCAAATTCACACATATGAGAACATAACCGAATAACACACTGGTAGTAGTTTTGTTCTCAGTTATATGGCGAAGCTCTCCAGTGAGTGTATACATTAATATTCGTGTGTGTATTAAATGAAACCAATTCTAAATTTATTGGCAGCAAAAGTCGAAAATATATAATGTCATGTAAAATGTATGAGTTGTAGGAAGAAGCAAAGAAAAAGTCATGTACAAGTGTATATGAGGTAAATTATGGAAATAATATTCCAGTGTCAGAGGAAAATGGAAAACGAAAAATCAAAATTATTTATATATTCGTCAACTTACAGTTTTTATTTTAATTTTTTAGAGGGGAGAGTGATTGATTTGAAGAATTTAATACGAGTACAATATTTGAAAATATTTTTCACTATGCTCAAAACACCATATTACTTTTGGTTTTGTTTCTACTACTCTTTTCTTCCGTAAGATCATCTAATATTGTTGAAAGAAAATAAAATATTAGAAAACCCTCCGAATACGTGTTTTATATATATATATATATATATATATATATATATATATATATATATATATATATATATATATATATAAGGTGGATCTGTCCTGATGTACTTAGTATGGGGGCATGTCGATATTCAGCATATCGAGGGCAATGTAGAGATATAAGGTCACTTCTATTATTTTCCCTGTGAAATTTATATATATATTACATAAATTTCATCAAATAGGATCCGTTTATGATGTTGTAAAACTAACCAAGAATCTTGATGCCAGTAAAGCAACTAGCTCTTACAAAATTCCAATCATAGTGCTCAAAATATCGTCAATCATAACTAACCCCTATTCTTGCAAAGCTACTTAAACATTGCTTAAAGTAGAAATGTTCCCAAACACTTTGGAAACGTTCGGTAGTTTTCCCGGTATTTTATTTTTGTCTTTCTGTAGTGACTAATCAGTTTCCTGTGCATCATGAGTAAGTGACTTTTTTGTAATGGATAGAGAAACTGTCAACTATCTCAAAAAAAAGATATTCAATGACGAGCAATATTGTATTAATTCTGTTAAATCCACAGCTAATACGCTAAATGTATAGAATCCGTGAATCCATTGACGATGACTTCGTTTTTAAAGCAGTAGTTCTTGAGTAATCAACGGCCATTAATAGAGTGTGGCATAAATGTTTACTTCACAAGATTTCCAGCTATGGAATAACTGGGAATGTTCTCTCAACAACCAAACCCTTTCTCTCTACAAAATTTATAAAAGTAGTCGGGAATTAGAAGAGATTTGAAGCTCATAGTATTAATGTTACCTTAAATTTCCATTCTGGACCCAACTGTTTTCCTGCCCTTCATCAATCATCTCCCAAATCACATTTTAAGATCATTTGTCGACATGTGTGCAAGGACACTACCATCTATTGCAACACATCAAAAGACGGCAATAACCAAGATCTGATTCTGCCTCTTCCAATCTTGAGCATGTCGTGGGAGGATGTCTAGTCACTTTTAATCAATGCAAAACCAAAATTCTATCTTTCTACCACCAACGCTCTGGTCCTATCTTTGCTTAAATTAAAATAAAAGCTCTCACTTTGAAGAAGCACTCTTTTTTGACAAGATTCTTGGACTGACATTCACTCCTTACCTGAATTGGAACACGTACATCTATATCATAGCGGAGTGTGGTATATATGGATATATATATATATATATATATATATATAAACATAAATAAACACTTTACAAATAACGTACAATGTTCAATGTAGCATAGTATGTATACGTTTCTGTGATGTATGTATAATGTCTGGATAGTACTCTTGTAAACGTATGAATGTCTGATGTAGTATCTCTAGTGTGTATACAGTGTTCAATAGTTCGTGTAATGTACATTGTAGGTGCGTAAGTCAAATACAGTTCACATAACGGGACAAATAACATTTTAAATACAGTTCTTTAATAAACGTATATATGATATCTTCTCTGTGTGATACCGACAAAGGGGAACATACCTTCTTTAACTGTTAATTTTCTTCAGTGGTTGACACTTGACTTGAAGGTTCTGAAAAAAAATATATCTTTATTCGAAAGAATTGCCTCAACACAGGGGTTATATTTTACACAATTTTATTTTCATGGAATTGTGACTTCACTCAGAGTTCGCAAACGTCTCTTCAAATTTTACATTGTGCTATAAACGCGCCCCTTCAAGCGCCGGGCCGCAAGAAACAAATTTCTTCTGAGCTAATATCTTCAGCGGCTCAAACTAAACTCCCCCGACCTGTGTTTACACATATATATCGAAACCTATTTCTTTGTTAGTTACACATAAACATAGTTACATAAACAGGTTTAATCTGATTGTCTATTATTAACTATAAATGTTATTGTTTTGCTGAATTAAATTTAAAGTTTTTATTATAATAAATATTAAAACTAGCTTTAAAATATTTCAATCGGTAAATATTTTATTGTGACTTAAAAATCTGCTATGTTTTTCAAATATTTATCTTATAACATTCTTTCTGTTATTGAAAATATTTTATATTTCAACACTGAAAATTAGTTTGATCATCCATCGATACCTACAGTTTCATGGAAATACTAGAAATCTGTAGGTCCTTAATATAGACCACAAGTTCGTTGTCAAAATCACTGGAAAAATGATGGAAACACCGCTTTAGAAGGAATCCCACTCCCGACGCATCCTCTATCTGTATAAAGATCAAATACGGCCTAAGATGGAGTACTGTTACAAAATCTGGGGTGCGACTGCTCATAGCAGTCTTTCTTAAATTGAAATAGTACAAAACTGGCTTCGAAATCTAGTAAGTGATATCCCTTTCTCCTCTCTACCTGTTTCTCAAAAAAGAGACGTTGCGAGCCTATCTTTGCTCTGTCATTATGTAGTGAGAGATGTTCGTATGAGTTTCAATGTATGATCATTCCTATAAAACATTCACAGTAAACTCTCGTCTAGCACAACAACTGTCAACAATTTCCTTTACTCTATATATGTGATTAAAATTATACGGAAATATCATATAACACATACTGCAGGGCTGCTTCTTGGCTGACTATAACATGGTTGTCTTCCAATTCAATGTAAACAAGTTCTTATTGGGTTGTCTTCTTGAATAATTAAATTCTGCCCAATTTCCACCATTACCGATCATCACAGTGTTGTTTCGCTAGCCACCTGACACTCATTAACCTTTATAATTGAATAGCCTTTGAGCCTTGATAAGTGATAACTCCCTAATACCTAACGCACTTTATGTATATCAACTAATCTTTATTTCTATAGGGAACACGCAAAATGACACACATAAACACGAATATTGAGTTTATATATATGTGTGTGTGTGTTTGTATGTGAGTGTGAGTATAAATATATATATATATGTGTATGTATATATATACCATTAATTTTTTACACTATACATATAGTGTGAATAATAATGTTTTATATATATATATATATATATATATATAACTAATGTCGTTTTTTGGCATAGATATATCTGATAAAAAAACGACATTATTTTTGCACCAAGCTAATATTATATGAAAGAATTCTGTGTCTGTGTGTGCCTGTGTAAATTCGTTCCCTCTAGACTCGAAAGCGGTCGGGCAAATTTTACGAAATTTCACACGAAGGTACTTTATGTGCCTTGCAGTGTTCTTAGATAGGTTTGTAATGGAATGTCTTCGATGTATCGATAATCGATAATTGAAATAATCTGATAAAATAAGTAATAGGAGATTTTTACCAAAGTTAACACCTTATACAGCCTTATATCACAATTGAATATTAGAAGTTGTATTACCACATAAGCCGAATATATATATATGCATAGTAATCCACATAAAGTTTTGTTGTCTCAAGCTAGGTTCGAAACTCGATTGTCTAGAATGTTTCGCTGTAAGTAACGATAAGTAACTGCCACAAACTTAGATTAAAACTCGACTATCTAGACGACAGTTGGCGCTTATAACCCCTACGACCTTTTAGCTGCTATTATGTTGATAGGTGAAATTACAAACATACCCATATATATATATATATATGCACACACATACACATACTTACATTACAGTAGAAATTGGACAATATAGTAATCATTAGTAATGAAAATTTGGTAAATTTGATAACTTATATGGAACGGCTCATCAAGAACTTATTTACGTTAGACTTGAAGACAACCATATTGTAGTCAGCCGGAAAGCAGGAAAACGGAAGACAATTCCACAGGCGTGCAGTTCTAAGAAAGAAGCTTTGTTCATAGAATCTACGTTTAGGTTTAGGCACAGATAAAGAGTGGGGGGAATTATTGATAGTGTTTACAACTAGACGAGTGTTTCTTGTGAAAGTTTGGCGAGGGGGGACCATAGATTGAAGCTCAGTCGAATACTTTCCATGAAAATAACGATACATCAGAGACAAACTCGCAACATCTCTTCTGTGAGATAGAGGTTGCAAGGAAGAGAAAAGGACATCTCCTACGAGGCTACGAAGTCTATTTTGAACTCTATCAAGGCAGGACAAGTCCTTTCTAGCAGCTCCTGCCCAGATGTGGCAACAGTACTCCATCCTTGGACGTACCTGGCTCTTATATAGATAGAGAATAGCATCAGCAGTGAGATATCTACTGGATCGATAGAAAGATCCCACCATTTTTCCAGCGGCCTTGGCAACAGATTTGATGTACGTGTTCCATTTAAGATCAGGAGTAATGGTCAAGCCCAGAAGCTTGTCAAAACTTGAGGCCTCCTGAAGACGAGAGCCATTCATTTCAATTGATGCCAGATGTGGATCAGAATGTTGATGATGTAAATATAGAAGCTTGGTTTTAAATGCATTAAAAGTAACCAGCCACTCCTTACCCCATTGTACTACGTGCTCAAGATCAGAGGAGAGAGAATCGGAGAGAACTTGGTCGTTTACTGTCTTAGATGTGCTACCATAAATGGTAGTGTCGTCAGCATAAATGTCTACAAATGATGTAAGGATGTGATTTGGAAGATCATTAATGTAGATCAGGAAAAGAGTTGGGCACAGGATGGACCCCTGAGGGACACCGGCATTAATACTGTGAGCTTCTGATTTTTGCCCCTCAACTACTACTCTTATGAACCTATCAGAAAGAAATGATTTAATAATTGAGAAGACATTTCCAGCTATACCATAGCTAGAGATCTTATGAAGTAAAGCTTTATGCCATACCCTATCAAAGGCCTTAGATATGTCAAGAGCAATTTCCCTAGAAAGGTTGCCTCCGTCGAGAGATTTGCTAATCCTATGAGATATAACTGTAAGCACATCTGCTGTCGATTTAGCAGAACGTAAACCATATTGAGTGTCACTAAGAAGGTTATTTTTGTTGAGATGGTTGATTACTTCTGTATTTAACACAGATTCCGGAAACCATTTTTTATCTTTATTCTTTTCTTATTCTTATTTTATTTTATTTTATATTATATATTATATTTTATTTTTTATTTTTTATTATATTTTATTTTTTATATATTTATTTATTCTTTATTTTCTATTTATTTATTATATATTATTTATTTATTTTTATTTTCCTTTTTTATTTTTTATTTTCCTTTTAGTGTCGTTTAATAACTCTTGCTGACATTTTTTAAGTGATAACCTGTACATTTCAGTTGACCTATATTATTTGCCCTATATATATTTTCGCGCCTTTAACATTTCCTGTCTGGGTCGTTCTGACTTTTGTTTCCCTTTATTTTATATTTAACTTTATCATTTTTTTCTCTCTCTCTCTCTCTCTCTCTCTCTCTCTCACTCCTTTTTCTTCCTAGATCTTTTTTATTTATAGTTATGTCTCGGAAGTAGAGTGAAAAGCACATCTTATTTTTCTTTTATTAATATTATTTTTTCCCTTGTACACATGTTTGTGAATTATTCCATGGATTTCTACCTTTGGATTATTATGGACCATCTTCTTCCAATTACGGGATTTCCTTGGATTTTACTTGTACAAATGGAAATTCTTTTAACTTTCTTGAAGTTTTACATTTGGATTTTACCGTCACTGGATTTTTTATCTTCTACCAGACTATCCATTCATGTGTAATCACCTTTTTTTTACCATATTCCCTCTGCTTAACTTATTTTGTTTTCAAGTAAGATCTTTCACTTACTTGTTGTTTCATCAAATACTTCTGCATGCAAAATCCGATCCCGCATTTTGCTAATTCCTTCCCTCTGATGAGAAGTAGAGTATTTCTTCGAAACTCCGCGGATTAAGGACTATCCATTTATCTAGTGTTTCCTTTTCAGATTAAATATGTTTTAGCTCATTTCAAAGTGTTTTTAACATATTTTATTAACTGTTTGCTCATATATATATATGTGTATATATATATATATATATATATATATATATATATATATATATATAAGTAAAATTGAATCCTTAACGAAGGAATTAATATCGTCGAAGCGTAAATATTTCCTGATATGCATATAATTTCATTTATAAAAGCTCTACATATGTATTGAGCACTTTTAAAAAGATATTACTTTTTTAGTCCAATACATTCGAACTTATTTTACTGAATATATATATAGTAAGTTTTGAAAATATAAATGGCAATTAAGCTAAATAGAATTTTGATAGCCTAACGAACCTGACGAGGATGAAACGCGGAAAATTCTGTGTAGCTTTATTACTATATATATTTTCTAAATGTTCTTATCTAGCTCTACTTACGTATCGATCATTGTCGAAGTAAATACAAAAATACAGATAAAATTTTATGTAGATACATGAAATAATATATGTGTGTGTGCGTGCGTGCGTCGTGTGTGTGTGTGTGTGTGTGTGTGTGTGTGTGTGTGTGTGTGTGTGTGTGTGTGTGTGTGTGTGTACTACCCTATTCTTTTACGTTCAATCGCATATTGTGAGATTTCATGTTTACAGCTTTATTTTCAGCCTCCGAATATTGATATCTTTCAAAGTATCAGCTATAATCGATTATAGCCTTTTATTTCAATCGAAATACTTGCTTTCTCTCGAGACGTTTCATCGAACTTCATATTCCTTCAACCTCTACTCAGCTTACTTGAATATCCGACTAAAATTACTCAGATTATTGTCATGAAAACACATACATAAGAAGAAAATCAAATATATAGATCGAGCAGATCGATCGAGTCAATGAAACACTTCGATATCCACAACTGAATTTTAAAATAACTATTACCAACATTATTAAACGGAAAAAACTTGGTTCCAATGCAAAACTCGATCAAATGCATTTTCGATACTTTTGAGCTATCACAACAAAATTGTTGATTCTGAGTATGACCTTGAAGTACATTTGATAGTGAGACCTCAATTTGGGTGTTTGAGAGAGTGTGCGGTCGCCCAGGTCAATCATGATCCGGAGTTGTAGCACCTGTCATTATCTACACCAGTTGTTATCGATCAGAACGTCATACCCTATCCTTGGATTGAATTTCAAGATTCCATTAATTGGCAGTAGATATTAGCAAACACAAAGTGGATGCAGGGCCACAATAACATAGTATGCCTCACCTAGTTGTTGAAATATGTTGATTTTTTCGTCGTAGATTTTTCTCAGACATTTGTATTAAATGCTACTATATTACATTAGATTAAGTTGTCGCCTTAAAGAAAACAACGCTGCAGCTGTATTTCAAGACTTTTATTGAAAAAATCGATTCAAGTAACTTTTTTATGTAGTAGAGCTGAGATCTATTCAATGTAGTCAACTTCAGCCTCAATCACCGCCTCGATACAGGTCCGAAAATACTCGGCGGATGGCAGCAATCAGGCTGTCTTGGTGTTGTGGGAGGTCATGTTGGTGATATTCTCGACAGATGATCAAACGAAGTAGCTCAGCAGGTTCAGTTCGGGGGAGGAGGAGGCAGTGAGATAAGGGTACAAAGTCGTAGCACTCCTTCAGAAGTTAAGCCTATGTTTCTTTGGATGTGGGCTGGCGCCGAGTGCTGCTGCCACACCCAGGGTCTGGCAGCGGCCACTAGATTGCAGTAGGGGATCATCACACTCTTTAGTACACTTCTGTGTTGATTTTCAAGCCGACTTCGAAGATGTGTGGTTGCATGATGTGGCCCTCACTTGAAACCACACTAAAGACCATAACCGCGGCCGGAAATTTTCGTTAAGTTGTATCCTCAAGCATTGAACCGGCTGGATTTGCATTTTGAGGGTGTTGGTAACAGTCGTGTTGTTATAACTTGGATCGGTAGAAAACATGAGTTGTACAGTGGCGCATCTCCGATCTCGCTCGTTGAATATTGTCACTTTCAGACTTAATAGAAGGCTACTATCGCCTTTGAGATTTGTACACAACTGGTCAACTAGTAAATGGTCTGCAACAAAATAAGAAAACCTGTTTTCATCAAAGGGAAATTATATCGTATCGACTTTTCTAGGGTAACGATTTTATCGTTTCCACCTGTAAGATTATGTTTCTAAATGATGATTTGTATTATTTAAATTATTCGAACTACTGTTTCCAGGCCGGTGTTATCTCCGAACTTTCTGAGAACGGCAGAGAATTTTAAACAGAAACCTTTTGTTTTATCCACATATAAGTCTTAGGCAATTCGCAGTTGTATTCTTGGTATTGCCTGCATCGAGGGTTGAACCTTCAACCTTCAGCAAATGTGTCATATATAACTGAATTTCTAGCATGAATTTTGAAGCCTTTAAACCCATTCCTGTTTTTAAGATGCGTAGGGGGAAGATGTTTGCTTATATTGCGCATGAAATGTTCACTTTACAGTACATCAGCCCTTTTGAGGGGTTTGTAAAATAAAAGCAAAACGTACCTTTTATGTCTTCTTCGCATCTCTTTCCGTGTCCTCAGATGGTTTGTGTCCCGACTTCAGCTCTTGAAACTAAAGCTTTGTCATGCATAAAAACAAACGCAAGTCTTATTTTCCTCACCAATTGGAACTTTATTCGTTTCACGATCGTGCCCCTGTTCTCCGCTTATCCTTAGAAGGAGGGTGGGAATTTTTCTATCTATTAATCTGCTATCCATCGTTAACTCTCGTCGCTTCCACAAGAAATCCTTCATCTTCTCATAAATAACTGGCGACTGTCTGTCAAACTCGAACACTTGATTCTAACTTGAATTGAACCCTAACTGTCTAAGCACGTATACTCCCTCCTTATTATATTTGAGGATTTGGTGCTTTGGGAGTGGTCTCCGACCGGGTGTACATGCAGCCAATGCGTTCACAACATGTCAGAGGGTGTGATGAGTCTTAATTTTTTTACACCCATCGCACTCAAAGACATTCAGTTCTAATCGCGCTATTCATGTCATGGACTCTATAACAATTCCAAATGTAAAGCCTTTTTTTATTTCGCTCGAATGGATTAGAGGCGATTTCAGATTGCATTGTTATGATATGCATTTATGACTCGAAAGTTTCATCTTTGTTGCAGATGTTGATGGTGTAAGACTCTAAAAAATAATTCTTGCCATAGGCGTGCGTCAAAAGCAGAGATGCGTTATTGAATTTTTGGCAAAAGTGCACTGAGAACGGCGGTGATTATGTAGAAAAATAAAGTCGCTCGTTTTAACAGTACTATTCCCGTCTTCGAAGCGCTTCAACCTTTTCAGTTAAAAAAAAGGACGCTTTACTTTTGGAACGACTCGTACAATCTTACTACTTATCACTATAGATAACTGACTATTACATAAATAAAGGCCTCGGTTCCGGGTTTGACTATATACATCTGAATAACACTCAAACTGAGAACGGTAGAATAATCCAAATAATACAAATGTTAGTATAAGTTATTATTGTTAGTATGAATGAACATTTTTAAAAAGTAGGTGAAAATATCATTCTGATACATGATGAAAGAGTTCATGGGCACAAAATGGTTTGAAATCACTGGTCTAGACTTTATTTTAGTGAAATATGTCTTCTATATCCTTGCCTATCTTTTGTGTCTACCTATTCTAAAACCATATCAACCCCCTCAATGATGAGGCCCGAATTTGAAAAATTTAGGTAGTTTCGGACTATATCTTCCTCTTGATTCAATCATTCACAAAGCCAGCCTGATCTAAAGTTGTAGTATCTATGAGGACCACAAAGTCCATCTTCTTCAGCTAGCCTATCATTTTTCAGCCTACCCTATTTCCGCATCCTATCGACTATTCAAACTATTTCTACCTTAACTGTCTTTAGTGCGACAAAAAAATGAACCTAGTCGAATTTACAAATGTAGGAGTTTTCAGTGAAATAGGAATTGTCTTCGGAAGGACACTGAACTGCCCGAACATCTTTGTTTCTATCACACTCTACAACTCCGAAGCAATTTCCTCTAGATAATTCCCAAATCCTATCGACTACTCAAGCTCTCTCTCTCCCTCTCTCTATCTCTCTCTATCTCTATCTATCTGTCTCTCTATCTCCATATATATATATATATATATATATATATATATATATATATATATATATATATATATATACAACACAGACAAATTGCTTTTTATATATAAAAAGAAGTAGAGATATATAAATGTTTTCTGTCATTTTATGGGTGTATACTAACAAAGAATGTTAATAGATCTTTATACACATCGTCATCGCTTATTTTTGCAACATCTTTGTCTCATTCTCGATTGTGACGCGCACTGTTCAGTTTCTCACTTTCACGAATCCTTTTTTTTTCTTTAGGCCGTAATTATAATTCATGAGTTCGAACACTAATTAATCAATAATTAAAACACCTTGAGTTAAACTGCTTAATCACTTAAAAGCTAAGACCAAATCTTTTCCCTTTTGTTTCATTTATATTTTCCTATTTCTTTTTTTTTGGGGGGGGGTCTTTTTTATGCACCAATCTTAAATTTCAACGACGGAACAAGAACTTATAAAAATGTTTGCCTTTGCTTAAATGTTTCCATTGGAATTATTCAAATCTTCTGAAATGCATGAGCGGGATTACAGGAAATTTCAGAAGGTTGGTGAAGAATCAACACACAGCTCTAAATGCATTCAGAAAATATATATTTCGTTTTAAACACGCACACATTTATAAAATACTAGTGCGAATACCCGGCGTTGCCCGGGTGTGAAGCAGTTGGAGGCGGAATCAAAACAAAACTTCAGCTCGAGTGGAGAGAGGTGTAAAAAAAGTGATAGTAGCGCGGGGTGGGATCAAAACAATAGTAGACAGCCACGGGAAAGAGAGATGCTATATTTAAGAATTTTTTTATATAAAAATATGTAAAGTTGTGTTTGCAATGTAATTGCTTGAGATATTACCGTCGGTGAATTTTTGATTAACGAAAATAATCATTTTATACTAAGCACCTAGTTTAAAGCAAACTTACTTTTAAAAAAAAAAGTTATGTTTGAAGTTTTATTATTTTAAGTAAATTGAGTGAAAATGAAATGTATTTTTTTATTTCGACGAAAATATCATCTTTGTTTAGTTTACGATTTTGTTTTTTTCTATAATCAATTATAAAGTTTAATTAAAATACTGTAATTTGCCAGTTTTATATTGCAAAATAATAGATATTTTTAAAATATGCACACACACGTACATTTTCAAATCTTATAAATAAACTTCTTTCAAGTTAAATTAAGAACCTACAGACCACGTCATGCAAAAAAAATTAAAAAAAAAAAAAACACGCTATCAAAGTACCCACAGTAGAATTTATCACGGCCCGTTTTCTATCATTGTTGCTAAGCGACGACATGGAAAAAATAAATTTGTCGAGGATAGATAAATTAAAATAACAGTTTTCATCAGGAGTATTCTGAGACAAAACTTAAATAAGCTCACTCCTAGACTTACACACTAAAGTAAAGTTCTGTAAATTTAAAAGAAATCTGTTCAGCTGTCTCGAAGCGAATTTACACACACGCAAAGTTGCATTTATATAATTGTAGATCTCTCTCTCTCTCTCTCTCTCTCTCTCTCTCTCTCTCTCTCTCACACACACACACACACACGCACACACACACACACACACACGCACACTCTCTCTATTTCTCTCTCTCTCTCTCTCTCTCTCTCTCTCTCTCCCTCTCTCTCTTACTTTATATCTATCTATCTGTCCAGCTTTCTGCCTGTATTTATCTTCACCTTCGGGCTCATTGACGTCGTTTTGGGTGTCACTGACGATTCATCCAACAACTACGTTGAATGTAGTGATGAACATTTAGATGGCTAACGTTTGTTGAGAGTAAGCAGTTGCCAGCTCTCTCTCTCTCTCTCTCTCACACACTCTCACACTCTCTCTCTCATATATATATATATATATATATATATATATATATATATATATATATATATATATATATATATAAAACCCTAATCGTAGAATGTGACACAAAATTCATTCAGGATTTGAGGTCCCGATTTGAGAAGGTTAACTTAATTACTTTGTATTCGCCACCAACACCTACGGTTGACACGTTGTGGTGTTTTGCTTTTGCTTTACGTGGGAAAAACTCGTCAGAATTTTATAACTGAAGATGTTTGATTGCACTAATCAATATTGTGATTTTGGGCTGTGCTCTATCACACAGGAATCAATCACGATTGTTCAATTCATTATCGATTTGCTTCTTTCACTTTGAACTCGTAATTGGTTCGCGTTTTCTTAATGAAAAACGCACAAAAAAGACTGAAAACTTGGGATTCATTGACTTCATTTAATAAGATTTTAAGTTTTTGCTTTTTTGCAGATGCACTCAAATGTCTCCACTCTATAATAAAGACCAAGGTGTATTCATTTGTATATCAATATAAGAACACACAAATTTTAGCAAGAAAAGGCTGCCCTTTGATAACAATCGGGCAAAATTATTTCAAGTGGTGAGCAGAATTGAGAAAGCAAATTAGAAGTCTGACAATCTCCGCTACCTGAAATGAATTTGAGAAGAAATCCTTCAACTTAAACAAAAATAATCTACGGTTGGTATGATTATTTTACTTAAGGTCGTCAGAAATGATAATTTATATTTGAAAAATTATATTGCTAAGATAATTTTGATTTTTTCTAGTTAACAATAAATAAGTTCCAGCACTTAAAAATTATACGGGCCTGTATCGTTCCAATTCATGTTGTCTTCAAATATTAAGCCGAGGACGCTGAACGATTGACTCCGAGATAGCGTATTATTTGTTATGGAATCGTTGTTTGGGGTTCTTTTACGTTAGTCTTGGTAACTTCAAAAGTCACTAATATCAAACTGGGTTATTTTATACAAATATTTATTTGTGATTACCTGGATTCAGTCAATGCGACGCATGTAATTTTTTTCTGTTTATGTATTTTTTTCGTTGAACCCATAAATTCATCAGCGCCTGAAATTAAATGTTCATGCGTTTTTTGAAAAGTTTTGTATTTTTTTATCATTTTTGATTTCTCGACTATTTAAATATTAACTACATAATTTCCTTTCTCGTCCTCATTCACTAATTCTAAAAGCATCTAGAGAATGAATTGATATTTGTTTAATATTTTTTAGCTATTGACAGATACTTTTTTTTTAATCTTTTCACCCCAAACAAACAATATTGTTACTTGGGCATAAGGCGCTACTATTTGCGAGCGAAAAAGAAACTATTAGTGCAGGACCTATCAAATTTGAGAATTTTTTTTTTGGACCCTGTCCAACAATAGGGGACTACTGGTGGTTGTACTAGAGCAGATATAGCAACTCTACTTAATGCGTGTGAGAATTGTGGCTTTGCAAAGATATATGATGCTCAATGGTGTCCTTTTCAAGCACTTTACAAGGAGACTACAGTCTTTGCAGCAGCCTTCGCATTCTTCTCAATGTATTTAATCTAATTCATGTTGACCGTGAATATTAAGCCGAGGAGCCTGAACGATGAGCTCCGAGCTAATGTATTATTTTTTATGGGAATATGTGTTTGAGTTTTTTTAGTTGTTAAAGGTAAGATGCTTAGTCTTGGTAACTTTAACGTACAAAAGTCAGTAGTATCGAATTAGCTAATTAATTCATACCAAGATTTATCTGGGATAACCTGAAATCAGTCAATGGATAGTTGTGAATTAATCAAAATGTGCATGTACTTATTTTTCTGTTTATACATTTTTTCGTCGAACCCATGAGTACATGAGCATCTGAAATATAACTTTTGGTCTTTCAGTATGAACACTGCGAAACATACCTTTTTTGATATTTTTGACGGAAGGTATACATTAAAAGAGTTTTTAAGCGGTAACCAAAGTTTAAAATAACATTTTCAAATTCGTCCATGCATTACTGTAAGAGCTTCTGTCTGTTAGTCCGTTGATCCGTCACACTTAGGTTTGAAATAACATTGAACGAGCGAATCTTAAAAAGGCCTGTTCTTTTTTCATTTGTTTCGTTTTGGGGTTTATTTTTTACAGGGAGGAGAGTCAACGCTTTTCAAGGCCTAGAAGCCACACAAGAACAAACTTTAGTGAGTGACTCACCGTGATAAATGATAATGGTGGAAATTAGGTAAAAATTGATTATTTATGAGGACGGCAAAACGAGAATTTGTTTCCTTTAGACTTAAAAACGACCATGTTATAATTAGCTGGCAAGTAACCTCGTGGCAGTGTGTTCCATATACCGGCGGTTCTTCATTAATTAATTAATAACTAATTAATGAAGGTTTATTTTCATTTTAGAAAAGCCAACTTTTCTCCGTAACTGAATTTAATTAACTATTTTAAAATGGATGAGAAGCAAGATTATGATGCTTAAATTTGGAGATGTTTGAAAAGAATTTTCGTTTTAAACTTTTAGTTAACTAAACATTATAAAATGGGTATTTGATTCCGTTTTTGGTTATGTTCTATGAACTTAACTATATTGCATGTATTATTTGGTAAATGATATCCCAATTATTGAGAAAATTACCAGAACAATCTAGGAAAAAATAAGACAACAAAATGCACATTATATATGTTTAATTGGAACTCATTATTGAGATGGGTATTTTTTTTATTCATTTTATTTATTGTGGACTATTATTCTCATCTTTTTAGTTGTTTCACGACTTTTCGGCCAACGATTTCTCTGGCCTTCGTCAGATGGTAAGGAATTCCAATTAAATAATATATATACCATTCGGTACGGACCCGACCATGGAAGATCAGATAATAAATAATCATTAATTTATAAAACAAAAAAATTGAACCTTGATCGCCATTCGGGGCTCGTGGCGCAGTGGATAGAGACATTGACTCTCTACGGTTCCAGGTGAGAATTGACTGAAGATAGCGGTTTCAATCCTACCCAAAGCCGGCCAGAGGCTTATTTGGTGAGACGAAAATTATGGATGGCAGTAATTGCTGAGAATTGAGTTAGGAGATTTGGAGTTCCTATCCCGTCTCGGTTACCACCTGATGAAGGCCAAAGGAATAGTTGGCCGAAACGTCGTGAAACAACAATTAAAATAATGAGGATAATAGTCCGCAATAAATAGAATTAGTACATAAATTTTATGTAGCGCACCAATGTTTAATTATAATTGAAACGAATGGGAAACATGTTCTTTTCTCAATGAAATTTCTGGTTATGTCGAGAATTTCTGTTGTATGCAGAATCTTAACAAAAACATAACCTTTTGTTTAATTTGCCAAAATATATGTTATGTTTTTTAATAAATAAATAACCCAAAGTGTAGTAACTGTTCTAATATTATACTTTATCTTTTAATGTCCTCGGCTTGTGCAGAAGAAATCCTCCTAGACTACAAAAATGTTTGGCATTATTTGTATTATTTTTCTCATCTAGATTGTCATTTTCACAACGTTTCGGTGGCTGTAACCTCCGACCTTTTTCCAGTGTATCTTGTCGAACTCTGGAATCTTTCTGTCGAACTCGAGAATCTTCACAGAATTTTGAACGGAACCCTTAATTTAATACAAGGGGATAGCATGCTCTTGTTCCGTCAGCCATGATTTGGTAGAAGTTCTAAGTAATTCGCAATAGTATATTTTAGTGTCGCCTACACTGAGGATTGAATTTTTAACCCCCAGAAAAGTGTAACTTACAACAAAATGTTAATAAGTACTTTATATACTATACCACGCAAGGTTAAATCGTCCGAAATGTTGTGAAAATAACACCCGAGATGAGAACAATAGTCTGAAGAATCCAAGTAATACGAAATTTAGACAATTTTTATTTATTCCACAATTCAGAGTGTCCTTTCTTTTTTTTTTAAGATCTGAATTACTCACAGTAAATACTGACCTTGCCCTCATGGGGAAACAAATTAATCGGAAGGCAAGTAATTACTAATGCTTTTAACTAAATCCCCTCCATCCAAAATGAGATAATGAGATTTTATTTTTAGGTGATCACTACTGGACACAGATAGAATTCCAAAACCAATGGTCCGAGCAAATAAATTATAGAAAATCCTATAGAATCAAGAGGTCTTTACAATAAAGGAGTGATATTTTGCTGGTAGTTAGTACAACCGATTTTATAGCCTTTTACAGTATCCACTTGGCAAAACACATGAACTATAGCAAATAGTATTCGTTCAATAGCTGCCAAAAAAGCATCGTCGAAAATATTGAAAATTGACGGTTCTGAAATTATATTTTTATGTTTCAGAACAACCTGTATTATGAGCTTGGCATAGACGTTGTGCTCACGGAGGCAAATCTCCGCCCTTTTCATATCTCGAAAAGATGTAAGGAACTTCAAAGAGAAAAGGAAACATCGTTATGCGGCGGCGCAGTATTTTGGCTGTCAGTGCTTATTTCCATGACGGAATGTTTTTATATATGGCTATCAATAATGAGAGGAGAATCTTTGAAGCTGCTTTCTTTCCATTCTTTGAAAAATGCCCAAATAAACAAAACGGAAAAGAATATCATTATCTACATAGTTTCTCGTCTTGGTCGTTTCTGTTCTGGTTGTAGGGCAAATTTGATTTCTGCACAAAACACAATATCCTGAGCTGCTTCCAAGATAGCATGAACGTTTTCAATTCTAATGTAAATAACTTTTTGTTGAGCCACAGTTTTATATAATTAAACCCTACTTTAGTTCTACCATTACTGATCATCGCGGTATTGTCTCATCCTAGCGATGAAGGATTTGAAGAACCATAAAACTTTTTGGTACAACTGCTAATCTCAATCGGTGCAATGGCGTCCACAAGACAGAGCAGACGGAAAGACTCAAGCCTTTACATCGGAGTGTTCCTTCTTCTAAGTGTATGTTTGAACGAAGACCGGCGGTGCATCTCTTTCAGTGAATAAAACGCGCCTGCAGATACCAATCTAGAAATTTTAACTTCCTGGCACGGAATAATGTGTATAAACAATGGAATCAGCGAAAATCTATAATTAATTCAAAAGTACAATCTATCTCAAGAAGGATATCAGATCTTTCAGCTGACAAAATCCCTTTGATCAATGTTCAACCTTTTACAACAATGCTTTAAAAACTCGGGATATACGGATAATATAGAATACAGCAAAAAAAAAGGGCTTATGCTTAAAAAGTTAAAATCAGGAATTACCCATAATATGACATTGAAGACAAGTAATAATAATAATATAATACAATCTATTCCAAACAATCCCAAAAGATGCTCATACTAATAGAAATCCATGCTTTAGCATGGATTTCTATTAGTATATATAAAAACATTTCTATTAGTATATATTAAAAAAAAGTATTAGTATTTATTAGTATATATAAAAAAATAAAAGATTTCTATTAGTATATATAAAAACAGATGACCAAGACGAAAGAAATGCATATAGTGCAATCCACCTTTTAGCTCAAACGTAATAACAAGCATACAAGAAATTTTTCAAAATAGTAGAAAACTCTTTTAAATACCCGCATAAGTTCAGTATATTATTAAACAAAAACTCCATAAAAATATCATATTCAACTATTCGAGTTCAGTGTAAACAATCATATTTACCAATAACATGAAAATAAAAAAGCTCAGAACTCTTCCCCAAATATGACGCATATAAATAAATGTAACTAATAGGATAAAGATACTGTCCTCTAAATAATGATTGTATAGATAAGGACAATGTACGCTCTTGCATGATGACACAATTGCCCATGCATGAAACCATCCAAATAGCATAATAACCAATGACTCCGGCCAAAATATTCTAAATTTAGTAAACCATGCGGATACCTTAAATAACAACCCACAAAATAATTCCTATAATGTTTTTCCCATAATTAATTTGCAACAAACCGGCCTATATACATCTGATTCCTCTCCTGCAAATTATTCACTTGAAAACCACTTGATTTTTAATACCAACTCAGATAATAACCAAAGTACACACTTAAATAATGGAGCAAAATTGAAACTCACACATATATGGTCACAATTTCTAATATAATAAAACTGAGAATCTCAAACCGCTAACATTCGTTTAAAAACGAACATACACAAAGTAAAAAGGTAAAAATACCTTTTTATTTTGTGTATGTTCGTTTTTAATACCTTAATTAATGACATAACAATTAAGATGATTTCTTATTCAATCAAATGGGGTGTACTTAAAAAGGCAAGTCATGCACACCAGAGTCTAAATTTTATAATCTTTGCATCTCCGAAGTAATTAAAATAATGACTTTTCCAAAAACTACAACAAATATTAAGAACGAATTGGTCTCACAATGCAAACATAGAGAAAATTTATACAGCCAATATGAAATAACATAGATAATTTAACATTAGGTAATAAAAATAACACCCATTACATATTATCATCTACTTAATATACTCAATATTACCATATTCTCTTATATGTAATCTATGATATAAATTATTTCTATGGGGTTAAATGGTAATAAGAACGAAGGAACCCAGGATTTTTAGGAACGAACATGTATTGACATATATTGCAGGCAAAAGCAGGTTGAGCAATACCATTCTTCAATTGTGTGGCGTTTGCACGCGACCTGCTTGGCTGCGTGCCAATCTCTGACTGCCGGCACCGGTACTCGTTTGCAGAAGTGACATCACCAAAAGAAGTGATGCCATGATAGAGTTCATTAATCCCATGGAGGGGCATTTCCAACAATTATGAATCTTTCAATCATCTTAATTGACTATTTCTCTTTTTAAATAGTACTTCTTTCATATCCAACCAATAACATCTTCACCTGTTATTTGTTAAATCTTGGCTTTAGAATTCTACTTTTAGAACGAACTACTCATTATTATTTACACGCTTATATTCATCTACATGTAGCACTATTTAGAATCGCCTTTAATTCCACAATTCTAACTCATAATTTACGTAGTAAATCTTAACTATTTATATGCCTCTGAACTACCTTCCACAATATACATTGAAATAAAAACTCGATTCACTCAGCTACAACTCATCTTATGTATTGTCCACAATATCCTTTCGTCTGCAAAATTGCAATCCCGTACAATTCATCCAAGTCATCTCAAATAAATCCTAATATTAATTGGCTAGACTTTAATAAAACAAATAACATTAACATCAAAAACAAGATAATATTCTGGTCATATACTTCAATCTAAAATTATCTTAAAACTCTTACTTATATTTATAGTATTACTAATGATCTGTTTAATATGATTACCCCAAGTATTTTAACCAACATAATTCTTATTCTTGATCTTATGTTTTTCTTTTGTTTTTTTTGTTTTTTGTTGTTTTTTTTTTTTTGCTCCACATTTTTGGTTTATAAATATGACATTTATCAACCTATCTTTTTACTTCAGCAGTAATTTATTAATTCAGGATTTTAGGAAATATTTATAGCATATATAGCATGTTATCTAATTATATAGTTTTATTACCAAAAAATGTTACTCCTATAAAAGTGTTTATATTTTGATATATTAAATGTTTTTATTTTGTTAGCGTTGGTCCAACCGATAATTTTGAATGATTTAATTTTTAACTCTGATTTAATCAGATCTGTCTTTATAGACAACGTCCACCCCTTCCACTTACGCTTCTATAATCCCTCTCTATATCATATAAACTTTCTTCAATTTGACCGATTTATTTTCGCTGCTAGTTGTCTGTCGCGTTCAATTCAATTCTATATTACTTTCATTTGTGCATTCTGTCTTTCTCTCTTTTTTCTCTTTTTTCTCTTTTTGTCTCCCCTTCCTCTTATTTAAAAAATAATGATATATATAGCATTTTAATTTTTTCTCTTCATTTTTTGTACTCATTTAATTAGAGAAAGAAAAATATGCCTAAATGGTTTTTAAAAAATACTGTTTATTTATAAAGTCTCTAAATATTTTATTTTTTATTTTATTTTATATTGTATCTTTTTACTTTTATTTTTATCTTCGTTCCAAATCCACAGGATTTGAAAGTTCTTTTTATTTTTTATATTCCAACTATCTTGATTTTATCAAGAATATTTCTCTAATTGGAACATACATTTTAAACGATTGGATTTTAGTTTATAAACGAAAATGTCATTCTACTGGTATTTTAACGGTTCTCGAACCATCGAAAAATAAGGCAAGTTAGCATTCAGATAATAGCATTGTAACCAATTGGATTTTAATGTATACATGGGATTAATTAACATATATGTGTGTGTGTGTGTGTGTGTGTGTGTGTGTGTGTGTGTGTGTGTGTGTGTGTGTGTGTGTGTGTGTGTGTGTGTGTGTGTGTGCGTGTGTGTGTGTAAATATATATATATATATGAAACGAGATATCTTTAAACCGATGGTTGAATTGGAACTTCTTACAACAAATTCAATCTCCTGTAACTGCGGGAATCCATTGTGTTTAAACTCTTTTAGGATTATAGAAGGCTATTCAATCTGTAATTTTGGGTGAGTCATTGATTTAGTCGCCATTTACAAGGTTGGTGCCTAAAATGGATGGAATGGTTGACAATAAAATGCCGTTGTCCTGGTGATGTACAATGAAGGCATTAATCACGGAATGTAGAAAACTTCCGGTTTTCTTTGAAGCCAACTCTCATCTCCCGGATGAATGAATTTTTAATTAATTCCTCATTGCTCAATAAAGTTGTATTCGATTTTATGAAACTCAAATCCAATAAGAAACTAGGAAGAACAATACATGTTTTTATCCAGAAAAAAAAACACTTAACAGAATAGGACGGGTATTTTGCTATGGGTTTTTTAAGAGTGAAACTTCAATAGATTTTTTTACAACTTATTTTATTATATACTATCCTGGGTGCCCGGCTTTGCCCGGATATTTAGAGGTGTGTGTTAAGCAAATAAAAAAGTGGTAGTTGGCAGGAAGGCTCGAACCCGTGCTGCGAAGGAGGAAAAGGAAGTGAAAAAATCGTGACGTCTGTACTGTTGCGGCCATCGCAAAACCGGAAGTGGAGAAGGTTTGAATTAAGGCTAGTCAATCGAAACGAGGGGATGACTTCGAAAATATTCGCAAGAAATTAATATTTTTAGCCAATTTTTCGATATTTGTCGTCCGAGGAGTCGTGCTTCAAAACGATACCGATCTCGTAAAATCTGTCGCCTCTGTCGAAAGTTTTAGGCAGACATACAAACATACATGCATACATATATATGCATGCATATATACATAAATACATACATGTAAACAGACAGGTGAGATTTATATTATAGATTATTCTTATTGAAATCCTCAGTTGAACGTCAGTAGTATTTAAGAAATGCAACAGCAAACATTAAATTTGATTTTTTTAGATGGGGATTGATATTTTGGATTGTTTGGATTATTCGAACTTCTCATTTTGGATTCTCATATAATAATAACTTAACATAACTTTTCAAGAACAGTTGTCCAAATATTACAAACTAGCTGCCTGAGTCCCACAGCTGCCTCGGAAAAAGATTCACTCAAGAGATTCTATACAGGTACAAAATAGTTAACTCGCATAGAATGGATAGCTTAATAAAAATATTATGATTTCAGCAGTCTCTTTGACCTTTTAAGCCCTGAATTATGACGTAAACGATTAAACCCCATTTATTTTTAATTTTAGTTAGTTTAAAGGATAATGATAATATGATTGTCTTCAAATTGGAAAAAATTATTAAGTTCAATAGTTAAACTACAACTAAGAATGTTTGTATTTCATAAACTTACGTTCATTATTATCCATAGTGCTTGAATAAAGTGTGTTTAAGACAACAAACAAAATCCTTTGGTCTCTGAGACAGTAGCGGCATATAGAATGTAAGAAATCGACAATTGTAATCTGGAGGTATCTTGCATCTACTGAACTGAACTAATACGTACAAGGCATGTTTACATCAATTCTTAGTTTATTTATTCCGTTATATTAATTTATTTACGACTGAACGAATTATTTCAATCAATTCATAAAGGGTGGAAATGCAAGATTGACATATAAATAAATATATATATATATATATATATATATATATATATATATATATATATATATATATATATATATATTCGAGATTCCAAAATTCAAGATTTTATTCATTTTACCAATGACTTTTTTCCAAAATTGACATCTTCGGTACATTTTACAGCGTTACATGCCCATTTTGTTCACTCAATATTCGCAAAACAATACTAGATATTTTCCGTGGACGGCTAAAAAAACAAAGTTTTCGAAAAGAAAATACATAAGTAAAATTTGAAAAGCACTAGTGGATTAAGGAAGATTATTGTGCGAATTTTTATCTTGGAGAACACTCTGTTTTTCTTTTGTTTCTTTTTGTGATTCTACGAAGGAAATATCCGGTATTGACATACAAATATCGGTTGTTTCCGTGAATTGTAAATATTTGTAAAATGTTCCAAATTTTTTGTTTTGGAAAAATAATTGATAAGATGAATCAAATCATTAAATTTGGAATCTATAAAAGGGTTATTTTAATGTTTCATTGAACAGCAGGGATAATTCCTGTTTGTTTCTCTTGCGATCTATCATTTGGCTGTTCAGACCGCAAGAGAAACAAACACAACGATAGAGTCGAGAAAGACAAGCAACGTCTCTTCTGTGAGAAAACGGCTACAGGAGAAGAAAAATGGAGATCCTCACTAGATTTCAAAATTTACTTTGTATTCTGTAAACCCAAGAAAAGGCTACTCTAACGGCATCTCCCCAGATGTATACATAGTACTTCATGTTATCACGTATTTTAATTTTATTTATATAGAGTATTTCGCCAGGAGTAAAATATTTTTGGAGGCACAGGATAATCCAACTATTTTTTCAGCGACAAATTTGATGTAAGTGTTTCACTTTAGGTGTGGAGTGAATTTCAGTTTCAGAAGCTTCCTCAGAGTGAAAGCCAGTGATTTCAATTTGGATAAAGTGATGATCAGAACGTTGGTGGTGAAAAGAGAGAATTTCCGTCGTAGAAGTCTTCATTTTCTTCTTTTTTTGTTATTGCTGTTCTTTTTCTTTTCTTGTTCTTGTTTTCTTTCTTTCTTTTTTCTTATTATTCTTTTCTGTCTCCTTTTTTATTTTTATTTTGTTCTTCTTTATACCATTCATTTTCTTCTTTTATTATCATTGTTTTGCTTTTTTATATTATTCTCTTTTTGTTTTGTTTTTTTGTTTTTTGTTCTTCCTTTTATTATATTTCCCTTGATTTTTCTTTTGTTCATGTTTTTCTTGTTTTTTTCTCCATATTCTACCTTTTTCCATTTATTTTGTTTTGTTCTTTTTTGTTCTCTTTATTTTTGTCACTATCTTTTTTCTTCTTTGCTTTTCTCTCATTTCCCCTTTTTTCATCTTCTCATTCACTTCTATTTCTTTTTTCCTTTTTTATTCTCTCCTACTTTTGTATACAATCTATTTTAATCTTTTTTAGTGCCAAAGATTAGCATCTGTTAAAATATTTAGATATGCCTGCGAAATACCTATCTGGAAACCTCATCAAACGCACCGATTTGAGATCCAACTATTTTAAATCATCCATTTTTCTTTCTTTTCCTTGTTCCACTATTGTTCATTACTAATGTTACCAATTATAAAGGTCACGAGCCATTCAAGGATAAGGGTAATGAGACGGCAATGAGTTCCAACCGATATTAGCAACATTATAGGAATAATAAGGTTGGTCAATTGTATTAATCATGCTTAATTACTTAGAGGAGGTCCATAACGGGAAGTGATTAAGATTGAATTTGAAGATGATCAAGTTGTACTCAGAGGATAAGTAGTTCAACAGTAATGTGTTACACGGGTTGCAAGACTTTGCAAAGAGATATTATCCGTGGAAATTCCGCCGGATGCCAGACACATGAAGGGTGAAAGGAAAGAGTCTCCTGTTGTAGAAGACGAATTCTTTGTGTGAATGTTTTACAAAGATGGTCCAAAGACCATAGCTAAGTTAATCGCCTTGTATTGAAATAGATATAGAGTAGAGAGAGACTAGCAACGTCTCTTCTGTTAAAGAAGGGTGCTAGGTAAGAGAAGAGTACGAAGTCGGTTTAGTATTCGATCAAGGCAAGGGGGTGTGTTCTATGCAGCACTTTCCTAAACGTGACAGCAGCATTCATTCCATCCTTAGGTGTAGTGCCTAAAAACCCTCATTATGCTGTCCTTTTGTCGCACTTACTTTCGTGGGAAATTAGGGTAACGAAACTTTTAAATTGCGAAGAACACCGAACATCACATGCGGAAATGTTAAAGAGAACTGAATGCGATGATTAATAGATTTGTGCAATCGATAGTCGCACAAATTCCTTTTCCGGATACGAACGTCACGGCTTTCTTGTGAACACATCGATTCGTCGTTCGCCAATGGATTCTGTTGTTTGATTAAACGTAAATGATTGATTGAATTTACTCGACAAATCGCACAGACATTTTTATATTCCCATAAACTCATGTTTTGTACTGTTTAACTTTATATTTGAGGCTTTATTTTGCTGCTTTCTTTTCTCTCTCTCCATTATATCATTTTTACTCACCTTCACATCAAACAAGGCATATCGCCACTTGGACGTAAAGGGTTAAGAAAGATTAACAAGATGTTGGTTTACGTTACAAGGAAACTTGTGCATATCAGTACAGTCAGGTAAGCCATTGGGCATGAAGAAAATTCCAAAGTATAACTTTTAGAGGGACTATAAGCTATTAGAGTAGAAGGCTTTCTGGCATTTAGGGACCTCAACAGTGAGGGGGTGATTTTGTTGCTAAACGGGTTTGTCGGGGATATGTACGTAGAGGGGACACAAATATTCATCAGAGCACATCCCATTAAAATACTTGTAAAACAGGCATAGAGATAGAACTGCGGCGACGAGACAGGGGTTAAAGCTTAGTTGATAGGTTGGATACTTTTGGGCCTATCCAAGAGAGAAAAACTAGTGGTAGATGCACCAGTCCAGATGTGGCAACGATACTTCATGCATGGGCGAATAGTGGTTTTATAGAGGTGCAGGACACTCTTAGGTGTGAGTAGTTTTCTAGCACGATAGAGGAAGCCCACCTTCCTTACAGCAGTCTTCGCAATGTTCTTAATATATTTGTTCCGGTTCATATTTATTGTGAATGTTAAGCTGAGGTTTTTGAAGAAAGAATTCGCAGGTAGGGTGTTATTTGCCATTGATATCGATAGTGGGACAGACTTCTTGTAATTGTTGAACGAGAGCAGCTTAGTTTTACTAGCATTAAATGTTACTATCAATTTATGGCCCTAGTCCACTACGGTCTGAAAGTCATTTTCTAAAAATTCAGCCAATGTCTTAGATTTGTGTACGTCGGTTCTTCCCTCGTGCATGTTATAGAGCGTTGAATCATCAGCAAGTATGCCCATCTCGGACACAATATTATCAGGGAGGTCGTTAATCTCATTTTCCATCTCCTCCTTTTTATTATTATATTTTTCTTATTTTTCTTCTACGCCTATTCTGCTGGTGTTTTTGAGATGTTGGCAACCTTCATGTAATCCCACCCGTAGGTCGCTTGCCATTGCAATGCCCATTGATCATCACTGGAATTTGGATGGCAGGAAGCCTTCTCAAGACCCCTGTCCTCTTCGTATCCATCTCTTGATCTTTCCATCTTCTTCGACTAGTCGGTGTTGTGCCAGTCGATGGTGTCTCTACAGTATTATTATTTACTGACTATGAGTAGTGACACAAACCATCATAAAAGATTGCTCTTTGAGAACAACTTGTGATGTTCCCTGGAGTCTGAGTGACAGTAAATCAAGTACTCTCTATCTATATCGATAACCTTTCTAAATTAATTTGTGTTTCGCAACAGCCGCTTACCATTGATTTCTCGTTAGCGGCGTCCATTGGTCTTCACTGGAATTTGGGTGACAATAAGCCTCCCCACGGACCCAGTCCTCTTTGCACACATCAAGCAACGGTCTAGCTAGTGCTTTCTATCCTCGGTCCTTCCAACCTCCTTTGACCCTCATAGACAAGAAAAAAAAGGATGCGGTATTTTTCAATTATACAGTTTCAGTTTTCATGATTCCACATGATGTTCCTTTATGTTTTGCATCTGTAGCCGTTTCTGTATCCAGTTCGTGTGTAGTTTAGTGTGGTGTTAGTCGTTACATTCAAGGGTTTTCCTTAATATTTCTGCAGTTTTCATTATTAAAATTCGTTGTATCACCTCTGCCATCCTTCTGATTCCAATCTCTCTCATTCTTTTTTCAAGGTTTTTCAGTATCGTTCCAAGTGCTCCTATTATTAGTGGTGTTATCTTTACTTTCTTCTATTTCTCAGATCCCTTTGAGCTCTCTGGACAGTTCCGTGTATTTGCTCCGCTTTTCGGTAAAGAAACTGAAAAGCGGGGCAAATCTACAATCTGGCAGGATTTTTCCTTCTTGTTAACTATTATGACATTCGGTCTTCCTACTTGAATGGGTTTATCCGTTTGTAAATCCATGTCCCATAGGATCTTGTAACTTTCATTTTCCAATACTGCTAGGTGTTTATGTTTGTACCATTTGTCAGCGTGTTCAAGGTGTAATTTTTTTAAATAATTGCCAATATACTGCATTCTCCACTTGATCGTGTCTAACTTATATTCTTTTGGTGCTAGTTTGCTGCATTCACTTATTATGTGGTTTATTGCTTCGTCTCTTTGTCAGCAGAGTCTGCCTTTGCTGTTTTCTTGTGTCTTGTCAATCCTTGCTTTGATGTGGTATGTTCTAATTTCTTTATCTTTTGCAGCTGTTATTAGTGATTCAGTTTCCCTGTTAATTTCCTTTCTGTAGCCATTTCTAAGTGTTTTCGTTAGACTATTTTTCGTCATCCTTATGAATCGTCCATGTAGCTGTTTCTCTTCTCATTCTTCTTTTCTTTGTCTGTTTTCTCGTCTCTTTTTATATCTTGTTTGTTTCTCCTTGTCTCTTGCTGTAGTAATTATTCTTACGGTGGTTTTTATTATGTATTTTTCTAATCCTTTTTTTTTTTTTTTTTTTTTTTTGTTGTTGTTGTTGTTGTTTACACAGTCTTCTACACAGACCATCCCTCTTCCTCCTCTTTCCTTTTCACATATAATCGATTGGTATCATCCTATAGTGCATTGCTGATCATCAGGAGTTTCCTTAGTTCGTTTTTAGTCCAGCTTATAAACGATTCAGAGTATCTTATTAGTGTCACTGTCCAGGTTGTTTATTCCTTTAATTAGGTTTCAACTATTTAGTTTGGTTTCGAGGAGTTTCTGGACTATTCCTTTCTTATTTTCTCTTTTATTTCCGTTGCTTTGACATGTTCAGCTAGTGCCCTCATTTCTGTTTGATTGGGCAATACTATATCTTCTGTTGCTTCTAATTTTCCCCTCCTCATGCTCAGCAGTGCGCATTTTTCCATACCGAATTCCATTTGAATATCCTAGCTTAAGATTCTGATCGTGTTTATTAGTGCTTCTAGTTCTGTCTTAATTTTTGCAAACAGTTTCAGATCATCCATGTACATTAGGTGGTTCATTCCTTCCTCTGTGTGAGTGAACTTTCTTCTTTTTTCTTTTTCTTCTTCTTCTTCTTCCCCTTCTTCTTCTTCTTCTTCTTATTATTATTATTCACATTTTGTGTCTGGCTGTTGGTATTACCGATTTGATAATCAGATCATAAAAAATGGTCATATGCTATCAGCATCTTGTTTTCTAAGTCTTCCAGCACGTTATGCAAGCTTCTGGCGGTTCCTAACAAGGCAGATTTTTTAAGTACTCCAATATTGCAATGGATCCCAATTTTCTCAACCCACTTGTCAAATCCTTGTTACACTCCCCAGGGCCCCCATCATAATAGGAACAAAGTTAACCTTCTTAAAATTTAACATTCTTTTCATCTCCCTTTTCATGTTCTGGTATCGTCATCATCATCATCATCATCATCATCATCATCATCATCATCATCATCATCATCATCATTATGCGCCGGCAATTTAATCTGTGCGCTTTCTTAATTACAATAATAAGTGGAATCTGCGTGATAATAAATCTCTCCTAGTCTTCGAACACGCTTCTTCTCTTTCGATAATCTTTGTTAAGTGTTTTTGCAGTAAATATATAAATACTGCACATTTCTTTTGAATTGTCAGCCTTAGGCTTGAAATAATATTTTTGTTTGTCTGTGGCGCTTAAGTTTGAAATAGCATTTATGTTTGTCTTTCGAGTTAAAGCTTAAATAGCATATGTTGTCCGTGATGTTTAAAGTGTTAATAACACTTTTGTTGATATCGTGTAGTTTGAAATAGCATATGTTTTACGCTAAGTTTTGGTTTGAAATAGCGTTTATTATACGAGAAGTTTAAGATTGGATTCGAATATTTTTAAGGCTATTCAGGTTTGAAATAGCATATGTTTTGTGTGAGGTTTTAGTTTGAAATAACATTTTTCTTATAGTTAATGTTTAAAATAATTCAATTCGAACTATCATTTTCATTGAACTTTCGTGATCAAAAATTAAGAAAATTTTTCTTCTTTAGTATGCTTTAATTTGAAATAATTTTTATTTGAACATTTAAGTTGGTCTTTCATTTTTTTTTTCAGTTTAAAATAGTATATTGTCCGTAATATTTAAGTGTGAAATAACATTTTCGTTATAATAGTTAATTTATTTTAATAAGTCGATTCGAACTATCATTTTCGTTAATCTTTCGCGAATCAAAAAATTAAAAAAAAGATTCCTTCTTTATTATGCTTTAATTTGAAATAGATTTGATATCTGTTACATTCAATTTGGTCTTGCGAGTTTAGGTTTGAAATTATGTCTAACCCAGTGCTTATTTGATGTCTTCATTCATGCTTACATATTCTTCTAATATCGATTCTATTAACCGCTAAAAGTAAGCCTTAACAAGAGAAAATCAAATGGTGAATATCATTAGAAAAACAGCCAACTCTCTTCAAACGAACATATGCAAATCTGACGCCACAACAACGAGATACGAGAATGTCTCAGAGGAGCGCCACCTATGATCATCATAATAAAACATTTTATTTAATATAAAAATTTTTGTTGGAACTTATTTATTCGCATACAAAACCTTATTACGCTTATCCCGACCTCTCCGCTTCTATTCTTTTTGTATGCCACTATTCGCGGTTCGTTTCACTAGATCCGTTACCATGTTCCGATTCACTGTTACCTAGTAACACCCTTTGAAAGGGATTAGGGCAGTGTATTTTACGCCCTCTCACATCGCAGCGACGAACTGGATTGTAAAATTTGTGTTTTATTTTGTGGAAGTCGTTTCAGACAAGACATGAAAGCAATTGGAATAAAGAGCGTATGACAATTATAAAAATGGGAAAGAAATAATTACTTCATAAGAAACAAAGCCTAAAAATCTTCATTGCGATAATTGCTTTTTGATGAAGACTTGTACCCTTTTTTATTACCTTTTCACCTCAAGCAAGACATAGTGCCATTTTAATGTAGGGACATAAGTTGCAAGGATACTATAAAGGGATTTAGCAACAAGATGCCTGTTCACATTACACTTAAACTTCTGTATGTCAGTACAGTAACAGATGCACCAACCTAAATATGACAACAGTACAGGCGATAGTGACTTTGTAGAGGGACAGGATACTTTCAGGCATAAGTAACTTTCTAGCACGGCAGAGAGAGCCTACCTTCTTAACAGCAGACTTGGCAATGCTCTCGATGTATCTGTTCCAACTCATGTTTCCTGTGAACGTTAATCCGAGGAATTTGAAAGAACTACTTTCAGGTAATGTATCTTTAGCCATAGCTATTAATGGTTGAGAAGGTTTGAACGTTACCATCCATTTTTGACCCCATTCTACTGATTAATTTATTATTTAGACATCTATTTGAACATGGAGATGGGGCATTGTTAATTATTCTCTTTTTAAAAAACTAATAAACAATGTATAAATAATGCCCCTAAACTTAGTTAATTCCATTAATTATCCTCAGTCCTCTCATAATATTATTCAGCTTTAATTGACTATCATTCCATTGTATTTACAGTCATATTCAAAAAACTGAATAAGTAAGAAAAGTATAAATAACATTGTGGCTGTTAAACCAGAAACAAAAAATCACTTCCAACTGAGAAACAAATGGCACTTTTTACAGAAGCCTCAATGAATTAGAGCGATCTGTGATTAACATTTTTCGTTGTTTATTTCCTAAAATAGTATCTTACAATAAAAGTATTTGACACAGCACCAGACTAAAAATGTAATATAAACATCGATGTATATAATATGTTTATGGACAGCGTTTAACGTCCATGTGTTTACGTGGATGCATAAGAAATCGTTGATATACAAAACAGATATAAGAGAGAAATGATTTTATAATTGAAAAGACATTTCTAGCTATACCGTAGCAGGAGATTTTATGGAGTAGACCTTTATGGCATACCCTATCAAAGGCCTTTAATATATCAAGGGAAATTGCCCTAGAAAGGAAGCCTCTGTCGAGAGATTCGTTAACTGTTATCTGCTGTAGATCTAACTGGAGTCTTATTCCATGTCACTAAGAAGGTTACTTTTGCTGAGGTGGTTGACTACTTCTCTATTTAACTCAGATTCCAGCAACTTACTCATGACGCATAAGAGACTGATTGGTCCATATTGAGAGGGAGATGACTGATCACCTGAATTTTCAAATACGAGACATACTGGTGAGGTTTTCCAGAGTGTTGGAAAGCAATCCTCTTTAAGACAATGCTTAAGCAGCTTTGTAAGTATGAGAGTTAGTTCTGGTTTAAGCTTTTTAGGCACGATAATTGAAATGTCGTCAGGGCCAGTTGTTTTACTGAAATCGAGGTTCTTGATTAGAGACATCACGCTAGGCGGCGGATTTATTAGCATGGCTATTTGAAAAGGATACTTAAATGGAATGATATCGGCAGTTTTTATGCAAAAGAATGTGGGCTTACGTTGAATTCAAAATTGGAAACGTGTTTGAGTAAAAATAGCAAGCGAATCACAAACCGCAAATTGACAACAATAAATTCCAATAATAAATTTTAACAATAATATTTGACGAGGAATGACCGGAGTCAAGTGAAGAAAGAAAAACAATTGGGTAAATAAATTAACACATAACTTAAAGAAAAACAGATTTTTTTATATATTTTTTTTTATTGTTATTTCTTCTCAGAATTCAGTTACCTGATTTACGAATGTAATTCTTGGGCGAATCGGCTGTCTTCCTCCAGTCATTTTCAGCTTGATTTGAGCGTAAGTGTTCTGCCCTTTTGCTAACATTCGATGCTAGGCGGAGCATTTATTAGTTTGATTTGTTGAAAAGCATACTTAAATGGAATGGTGTCAGTAGATTTCTTTTTTTTTTTTTTTTTGCAAAAGAACGTGAGCAAATGTTGAATTAAAAATTGGAGATTTATTTTGAGGAGAAATAGCAATTGAATTACAAGCCGCAAACTGACAACAATAAATTGCAATAATAAATTTTAACAATATTATTTGGGAGTGTGATAAGCGCAAGTGTAGAAGGAAACTCAGTTGGGTAAATAAATTAAAGCATAACTGAAAGAAAAACAGATTTTTTAAATAATGTTTTGTTCTTGCTTACCAGAATGAATGTAGTTACTAGATTTACGATTATTATTCTTGAGCAAATCGACTAATAATAGTATAAGGGGGGGCAAAAGTATGTGAACAGACGTTGAAACTGAAATTGTAGAATGCGTTAATTTTGAAGAAAAATAGCAAGTGAATCACCAGCAGAAAATTGACAACAATAAATTCCAATAGCAAATTTGCCCAATAGTATTTGGGAGGGTGACTGGGCGTAAGTATAAGAAGAAAAACATATGAGTAAATAAATTAACGCATAATTGAAACAAAAACAGACTTTTAAAAATATTTTTTAATTATTACTTACCAGAATTCAGTTACCAGGTTTACGTATGTAATTCTTGAGCAAATCGGTTGATTTTCTCGAGTCATTCCTGACTTGATTTGAATAAAAATTGTTTAACCCTTTTGCTAACATTCGACGCTAGGCGGCGCATCATTAGTATAACTATTTCAAAAGTATATTAAAATGGAATGGCATCGCCAGTTTTTTCTTGTTTTTTGGGGTTTTTTTTCTTTCCAAAAGAATGTAGGTTGACTTTATTTATTTATTGCGGCTTATTATCCCCATCTTTTAGTTGTTGTTTAACGACGTTTCGGCCAACTATTTCTCTGACCTTTGTCAGGTGGGAACCGCGACAGGATAGGAACTCCGAATCTCCTAACTGCATTCTCAGCAATTACTGCCTTCCATAGTTGTTTGTCGTCTCACCACGTTTTAGCCAACTAAGCCTCTGGCCGGCTTTGGGTAGGATTGAAACCGCTATCTTACGACAATGCTCACCTGGAACTGTAGAGATTCAACGTTTTTTATACACTGCGCTACGGGCCCCGAAGGCGATCAAGGCCGACTTTTTTTTTGGGGGGGATGCTTATAAATCCACCTTTACCTCGCAATAAATAAATGAATAAATAGTACTTATCTCAATGAACATTCCAATTAATTAAATAATATATACCATTCCGTACGGACCCGACAATGGAATATCAGATAGAAACGTGGATTTATAAGACCAAAAATCCAACCTTGATCGCCCTTCGAGACTCGTGGCGCAGTGGATACAGACGTTGGTTCTAATTGAGCATTGTCTGAAGATAGTAGTTTCAATCCTACCCAAAGCCGGCCAAAGGCTTAGTTGGGCAATACGTGATGAGACAAAAAACAACTATGGAATGTAGTAATTGCTGAGAATGCAGTTAGGAGATTCGGAGTTCCTATCCCGTTGCGGTTACCACCTGACGAAAGCCAGAGGAATAGTTGGCCGAAATGTCGTGGAACAACAACTACAAATTGAAGTAAATAGTCCGCAAAAAAATGAATGAATAATATTCATATCAATAATCTTCCCAATTAATTAAATGTGGGTGGACGTTGAACGCACACATTTGAGAACGTGTTTATTTTGATGAAAAATAACAAGTGAATTACAAGTCGCAGATTGACAACTATATATTCCAATCATATGAATGTGCTGCTGCCATCGCGCACAGAAATCACTTTTCCATAGTTACCAATGTAATAGATGTACAGAGACTAAAGCTGCTTTCAGGACTGCCAGCAATCACTGTAAAAGAGTAATAAAAAATGCAAGATAACTATATGCTTAGTCCGTTAAATCCAAAGTAGCTGAGCAGTGGCTTGGTTCCCACCAGTTCTGGCAAATAGCAAACAGGATCTTGAACAAAAGCGTGCGTTCTATCCCAACTATCATCAATAGACCTGAGGTCATCTCATCAGCATCAGACAAGGCCAGAATATTTGTCAAAAACTTTGCAGCCAATTCTACACTATGAGACAATGGCCATCAACTCCTCGTATTTCCTCCTATAACAGACAACACGCTATGCAACTTACAAATATCTGTGCGTGAGGTCGCCAAGCTAATCAAGAACCTTGATTCAAGTAAAGCAAATGGCCCTGACGGCATTCCAGTTATAGTGCTGAAAAAGCTCCAACCAGAACTTTGCCCCATACTTACAAAACTGTTTAAGCGTTGCCTTAAGGAGAAGTGCATTCCAAAACCTTGGAAAACCTCATCAGTACGCTCTGTATTTAAGAATTCAGGTGAAAAGTCATCTCCCCTTCAGTACTGACAAATAAGTCTGCTGTGTGTCATTAGTAAGTTGTTGGAATCCATATTAAATAAAGAAGTGGTCAACCACCTCAACAGAAACAACCTTCTTAGTGACATGCAATATGATTTCCGCTCTGCAAGATCTACAGCAGATGTGCTAGCGGTTATATCTCATAGGATTAGTGAATCTCTTGACAAAGGTATCATTTCCAGGACAATTGCTCTTGACATATCGAAGGCCTTCGGTAAGGTATGGCATAAGGGCCTACTTCACATGATTTCCAGCTACGGTATCACTGGAAATGTTTTCTCAATCATTAAATCATTTCTCTCTAATAGGTTCATAAGAGTAGTGGTTGATGGGCAGAAATCAGAGGCCCACAGTATTAATGCTGGAGTCCTCCAGGGGTCCATCCTGGGCCCAACTCTCTTCCTGATCTACATCAATGATCTCACAAAACGCATACTTAAATCATTCGTTGACATCTATGCTGATGACACGACCAACTATGGCAACACATCAAAGGCCGTAAATAACAAAGTTCTCTCTTATTCTCTCTCCTCTGATCTTGAGCGCGTAGTGCAGTGGGGGAAGACGTGGCTGGTCACTTTTAATGCATCCAAAACCAAGCTTCTATCTTTACATCATCAACGTCCTGATCCTCATCTGGCATCAATTGAAAGAAATGGCTCTCGTCTTGGGGAGGCTCCATGTTTTGACAAGATTCCGGGATTGACCTTTACTCCTGATCTGAAATGGAACACGTACATCAAATCTGTTGCCAAGGACGCTGGGAAAATGGTGGGATTCTTCTACCGCTCCAGAAGATATCTCACTACTGATGCAATTCTCTATCTGTATAAAAACCAAGTACGTCCAAGGATGGAGTACTGCTGCCACATCTGGACAGGAGCTGCAAAAAACAGCCTATCCTGCCTTGACAGAGTACAAAATAGACTTCGTGGTTTGGTGGGGGTGCCCTTTTCTCTTCGCTGCCGCCTCTCTCCCACAGAAGAGACGTTGTGAGCTTGTCTTTGTTTTATCGTTATTTCCATGGCAAGTGCTCGTCTGAACTCCAATCTCTCGCCCCCCTCGCCAATCGTTCACGAGAAACACGCGTCTGGCTGAAACTAATGTCAATAATTTTCTCCACTCTTTATTTGTGCCTAAATCCAAACGTAGATTCCATGAGCAGAGATACTTTCTCAGAAGTGCACGATTGTGGAACTCTCTTCCGTTTGCCTGTTTCCCACCTGACTACAACTTGGATGCCTTCAAATCCAACATAAACAAATTCCTGACAAACTTCCCCCTTAAGTAAGACACTCTATCAAATCTCCAATACTAATGATTACTACACTACTATCTCATTGATTACTGTACACGCAATAACCCTTATCCCTGAGTGGCCTCCGGGCCTTGATAAGTGGTGACCCCCATGTAAAAAAAAAATCATACATTCTAACAATTGTATTTGAGGGCAAGTGTAGAAAGAAACCCAATTGGGTAAATAAATTTATACATAACTTAAAGAAAAATAAATTTTTTAACATAATGTCTTATTCTTCCTTACCAGAATATAGTTACCCCGTTTATGGATGTATTTCTTGAGCAAATCGGCTAATTTCCTCGAGTAATTCTTTACTTTATTTTAATGGAAATAATCTACCCCTTTTGCTAATATTCGACGCTAAGCGCTGCATTTATTTACATGGCTATTTGAAAAGTATACTAATCTGGAATTGCGTCAGCAGTTTTTTTTCTTCCTAAAAGAATGTGGGCAAACGTTGAATTCGAAATTGGAGGACGCATTTATTTTGACGTAAAGTAGTAACCGAATCATAATACGCATGTTAACGGCGCAATAAATTTCAATCATAAATTTTAACAATAGTATTGGGGGGACCGGGGAAAAAGTGTAGAAAAAAACAATTGGATAAATAAATTAACACATAACTGAAAAATAAACAAATGTTTTTTTAAATGCCTTTATTGTATATTACCAGAATGTAGTTACCCGGTTTAACAAATGTTCTTTTTGAGCAGATCGGCTAATTTCCTTGAGTCATTCCTGACTTGATTTTAATGGAAATAGTCTACCTCTTTTGCTAATATTCGACGCTAAGCGTCACATTTATTTACATGACTATTTGAAAAGTATACTAAAATGAAATGGCGTCGACAATTCCCCCTCCCCCAAAAGAATGTGGACAGACGTTGAATTCAAGATTGGAGAACGCGTTTATTTGGAGGAAAAATAGCAAGTGAATCACAAGCCGCAAATTGATAACAATAAATTATCATTACGTCATAATACATATAGCACTAAGATCATCACCTGGTGTTTTTACATAATCATTAATATCTATCTAGACATTCCTAAGTTGATCGATTTATAACATTCTTAAGTTATTATAAATATTTTATCATAAAATACCTATTTTAGGTGACATTTCATTTAGACATACGAAACACAATCATAATAATAATCGGCTTATTTACTTTCTAGCATTGCCCGGAAACAACAATATAACACTCTGTCAAGATAGGACATCATGTTCTGATCGTAACCTCTCCATATATGATATTAGTGCACTATCTTAGGAGGAATCTGACTCTTATACAAGTAAGCTATTAAAAGTCAAGTACTTTTTCGAGCGGTACAATGATCCAAGCATTTTCTAAAGTGACAATATCAACAAATTTCATATAAGTCTTTCATTTGAAACCTGTAATAAGATTCAGTCCTGGAAGATTGTCAAAAGAGGAAAAACCATTCAGTTCGACTGGGAAGAGGATACAAGTGTTGGCAGTGAAAAGAGAAATAGTTGGTTTTTAGGGGTGTTAAAATAAGCGATTTTTCTGTAATTGTACTACGTACACAAAATCGTAGTCATGAAAATCAGAGATATCTCGATCATCAAGCTGCAATCATAGATAATTGTGGCAGCAGCCAGATGTCAGCATATGATGTCAACATGTGAACAAGATTTCCCAAAGTAGGCTCCACAGAGCCCTGGAAATTGAGACTGATAGGCTACGGAAGGCTTTTCTTAAAAATGACAAAATGCTTTATATGGAAATATTAAATGGCTGCATACAAATAAAATTAGATCAATTAATAAATATTCCCTAACTTTCAGTTTCTTTCGATCTCCTTTATTTTTAACGGTTTTATATATATATATATATATATATATATATATATATATATATATATATATATATATATATAACTACTTCATTTACTCACACAAATTTAATATACGAAAGTATAGATTTATGCGTAAACTTTAAATATTTACTTCAAAAGTGCTCAATACGTAGGTAGAGCTAGTTAGTAATTTATAAGCCTGACGAATCCTACAGTGGATGAAACGCAGAATATTCAGTGTAGCTTAATCGCCATATATATTTTATAAATTACTATATATATATATATATATATATATATATATATATATATATAGAGAGAGAGAGAGAGAGAGAGAGAGAGAGAGAGACAAAAAGTTATATTCCAAAATTCATAATGTTGACCATCTTATAATTTATTTCTTTAATTCAACAGACTTATACATTCTTGACATTATCTGTTTCGTAGCGCAAAATCAATCACTTAATTATTATATCAATAAGTGAATCGATTATGCCCTTAACTCATCAGAAGAAATGGCAACGATCAATCCGTCAAAAGGAATTGAAAGGTGATTTGACATGGTAAACATCCGAAAATTGGAAGAGAATCTTCAGTTACCTTTATATTTTCCATTGCACCGTACTGAATATATATATGTGTGTGTGTGTGCGCGTCTGTGTGTGTGTGTGTGTGTGTGTGTGTGTGTGTGTGTGTGTGTTGGTAAAAATGTATTTTCAATTATATTTCACTCTTATTAATTAGAAGTGTGTCGGTTTATATTAATTATAGTTATTAATATGCGATGTATCGGGACTATTCTGTATCCTTTCAACTCTTAGCTTGGTTCATTTATTAATTAGTTAAGATATTCGGAGTGAGGGGTTATGAATTGCAGTGTTACTACAATGGGGAAATCGCTATTCCCCTTTTTACAATGTATTTAAAGCGTAGCCACCAAAGTGTTTGCAGCTTATAACCGATTCTACTTTTACATATCTCCACTGCGACAGCTTTACCACACAAAATCGTACTTCCCCCTCTTCCTTTACCCCTACTCTCTTCCTTCATTACACCTCCCTCCAAAATCCCGTACTGCTCACATTCACAAAGTATTCATCCCACTTTCTTCCAGAACATTACCACATCTAAATATCCCATCAAACTAATGTAATTTAGACGCCCGTTTCAATATAGCTTTTCTATATCTCACTCCCTGTCACGGACGACTACATTTCCGACACGTTTCCCAGATCAGCAAGATCAACATGCCTCACTTCTAGATTTATTTCTGACCACGGTTTCCGATGATTGTACAACAGATGCCTACAGCCCACTCGGGAATGCTGATCACGCTGTGATAATGGTAGAAATCGCCCTAAATTCTCGCCCTAAAACTGAAGACCCACTGCTCAAAACAACGAGGCATTGCAAAAGGGCTGACTGGAAAGCCATCAGGGACTCATCAGAGATGTCCTATGGCAAAATATCTTTTTTCTTCCAGCGGAACAGTGCGCAAATGAGATCACTGAATGATTTAAAACTGTAATTGAAGCACATCTATAGCAAGCCCCACTCTCCCCAATAGTTTACTTCTACTTGTGCAGCTACCATTGCTAAAAGGCAGCATGCGTACCGTAGATTCAACCGACATGAGTCCAGTTCAAACAGACATAAGTATATAGAAGCTAGAAGTAATTGTAATGGAGAAATAGCGACATCTAAGGCAGAATATACAGAAACCACCAGAAAACGCATCGGAGCACAAATATTAGGAACCCGCGATTTTTGGAAAATCTACAACAGTGTAGTAAATAATGGGCAGTCAAAAATTCCCCCACTATCAAACAATCATGAGGTTGCTTGCACGGCAACCAAAAAGGCTAACCTGCTTGCGAATCGGTTTGCCTCAAACTCCACATTGGACACAGCACACTACTCCCTCCCTGACTTTCCTTTGAAAGACGCCACACGAGATGATTTGAAAATCATCCCTTTTCAGGTGCATGGTATCATGAAAAACCTTGATACCTCAAAAGCATGTGGACCTGATCTCATCCCGGCTGTCCCATTAAAAAAATGCTCCAGTTCTCTCCAAAGTTTACAATAAATGCCTTAACGAATCTTGCTTTTCCGTCTGCTGGAAAACCGCTTCTGTGGTACTAGTTTTCAAGAATTCTAGTGAAAGAACTGACCCATTAAATTATCGCCCCTTTATCCTTCTCCCGCTTTTCGCCAAAATATTTGAGTACTTAATTAATCAAGCCCTAGTCCAACACCTAACAGCTGCTAAACTCCTGACCCACAAACAATATGGATTTAGGCAAGCCCGTTCAACAGCAGATATCTTAACTGTAATCTGTATATACCGTTCACTGGACAAAACAGGGGAGGGTAGAGCGGTTGTCCTCGATATATCTAAGACTTTTGGCATGGTATGGCACGATGGACTTCTAAGGAAAATTAGATTATATGGTATCACTAGAAGAATACATAATGTAATTAAATCCTTCTTACGTAAGAGAAAAATCCAGGTTGTCCTCGACGGTCGGTCGTACATCTAAACAATATGATATAAATGCGGGAGTACCTCAGGGGTCTATCCTTGGACCTTTATTATTCCTGATATTCATAAATGACCTCCCTGATAAAATTGTTTCCGAAATGGGTACATTTGCTGATGACACCAGTCTCTATAACAGGCACGAGGGGAAAACAAATGAACGCATATCTAAGGAAATGGCAGAAACACTAGAGGTTGACCTCCAATCTGTAGTGGAATGGGGACAAAAATGGATGGTTATATTCAACGTTGCCAAGATTAAGCTTGTTTCCTTCAATAATTACAAGAAACCTTCTATACCACCATTAGCAATGGCCAAGAACACATTACTCGAAAGTACTTCCTTTAAACTTCTCGACCTAACAGTTACAGGGAACATGAACTAGAATAGATACATTGAGAGCATTGCTAAGGCTGCTGCAAAGAAGGTGTGATCTCTCTACCGTACTAGAAAACTACTTACGCCTGAAAGTATCCTGTACCTCTATAAGGCCACCATTGGCCCATGTATGGAGTACTGTTGTCACATTTGGGCTGGTGCATCTGCTGCTTGTCTCTCACTCCTGGACAGGGTTCAAAAGAGAGTCGCCAACCTGATAGGTCCTGAACTATCATCTTTTTTTTTAATTCAATTTTCACCCCAAACAAGGCACAGTGCCACTTTGAAGCAGGGGGCTACTATCAGGGACTTAATTAGCAGGATCATTATGAAGGGAGATGAGTAGAAAGATGTTTGTTCACATTACACTTGAACTTCTGCATATCAGTACAGTTGGGAAAGCAGAATCCCGGAAGGGAGCTCCAATGACCCGCAGTTCTGGGGAAGAAACTATTGGAGTAAAAGGCTTTCTTGCGCCTAGGGATCTCTACTGTAAAGGGATGAGACTTAGTAGCTTGTCAGGTTTGTCGGGGGTAGTTACGTCGGGGAGGCTTCAGCCTCTGTCCCACCGACGAAATGTGGCATCCCTCTGCCTGTTCTATAAGTACTTAATGGTGAATGTTCTGACGAACTACAAGCACTTGTATCCCCTCGACGTGACTACCCCCGACAAACCCGACAAGCAACTAAATCCAACCACTTCACAGTAGAGATTCCTGAGTGTAAGAAAGCTTTCTACTCCAACAGTTTCTTCCCCAGAACTGCTAGATTTTCGAACTCCCTTCCGGGATTCTGTTTTCCCAACTGTACTGATATGCAGAAGTTCAAGTGTAATGTGAACAAACATCTTGCTACTCATCTCCCTTCATAATGCCCCTGCAACTTATGTCTCCGATAGTAGCCCCCTACTTCAAATGGCACTGTGCTGGTTTGGGGTGACAATTAATTTTAAAAAATATATATATCGATTCTTTTTGGGTTCGATTTTTGAACGATTATTCGGAAAAATAGGTAACTTTACACGAATAGGGAGGATTTTTTTTCATGTTTGAGTGATTCGTCCGTGATTTTGCATTTTAATATACTTTCATAGAAATGTTTCTGTTATGTAAAAAAAACTATTTTCTTTACATCACAAGTGTCACGCTCATACATAAATTCCATGGCTATATATATATATATATATATGTGAGTGTGTGTGTGTGTGTATGTGTGTGTGTGTGTGGTGTATTTATTTCGTTGTGTACACATTATTTTAAGCATATATATATATATATATATATATATATATATATATATATATATTCTATCAATAATTATGAGCCACCAACTTGAATTCCTCGCTAGTCACACTTGGTTCATTGAGTGGACACATGTTGAGTTATACATGCGTCCATCAATGTGTTATTTGCATGTCAGTGATTGCTACGGTTTCATCGTTATTGTACAGATTCCTCCTATAATTCGCTTGCTTGCGCTCTCTTCACAAATAACGGCTTGCTACCATATTACCAGTGTCCTAATGGAAACTGCATAATAACGAGTCGGGTTCGACACTAAGAAAAGTTTTCAGTTTCCTGCCTACCCGCGAGGGCCAAATGTGTCACAACTGATCTCTGTAGATAGCCTGGCAGCAATCTAAGTAGTCTATTGCCTCCCAGCGGTGAGTACGTATCAGATGTCATTTGAGGAAGATGGCATCAGCGACAAACTTTAGTAATTGGCTAACTGATGGTTGACATTGAAAAAAATCGAACTTGGTTCGAAAAGTGTCCATTTTGCCCAAAAATATCCAAAATAAGAATATTCAGTAGTTGGTGTTAATAAGCGAGATTAGTTTTACAAATTTAGAATGAGTTTAAAAACGTTTTTAAAAATCCAACATGATAATAACATACAAACGATATTGAGAATTTTTTACCAATTTTAAAGTTAGGTATGTGTATATCCTTGTATATTTGTACGCATAGGATTTTCTCCTAAACTAATTAACCGATCATTATAAATTTGAGAGCATTGTTGCTATGTATGAAGTCAAAATATGCAGGATATCAGCAATAATGGTGTTGTATAAAAATCCAGATACTTCTGATGTGGGTGAAATTTTACATTAGAGTAGAGATCAATTAAAAATACACCCTAACTTTCGTTTCTTTTTCGAGCTCTTTTATTTTGAACGATTATATATATATATATATATATATATATATATATATATATATATATATATATATATATATATATATATATATACTGGTTGTAGCGATTGGTTTCCTAAATGTAAATCCAATGAACTCGCGTGATTATTTAAGAGTGCTCAATGCAGGATAGAGCGTTTATATCGTCTGTTTATTATACAAACATTATTAATTACATATATGCATATATGTTTCAGTGGAGTCCCAAGTCAAGGAATATATCTCTAAATAGTATATTTTTTACAAATCCATTTCGATATGCAGAAACAAACGCTTTTTATTATGCCAATACCATCCTTTTTCGTGCAAATACTTTTCAGGAAAATGAGAAAAAGGTTCATAGAAGATTTAACGTCGTGTGTTTGTTCTGAAATGCATCTTTGTTCATATTTTACATGTATTAAAATTTTAATACGCTTGAAGGGGCAGTTTTGCCTGAAAAGTAACTATTTGGACCTTGGAATGTAACTATACTGTTGTTATTATTATATGTCTCTACTTTTATATAAAAGTTACTTCGTGTATGTGTAAGTTGCTTCTTCATAGTTTCGAAACTGCTGAGCCTATCTTGTCCCAATTTCACACAAAGGTAATTCATATTTTTTTGTTCGTAGACATGTTTTGTACAGAAATTCCTTCAATAAGTATCGAAAATTGAAAAAATCAGATCTTGAAAATAGTAGTTCTTCCTTCATAGATAAAATGATTTTACAGGGGAATATTTTGCTTTACACCGGTGTAACCTTATCCGGTAACGTAAAATATTCCCCTGTAATTTGTTTTACTCAAAGACAAAAAAGACTATTTTTAAGATCGTCAAGCTCACATATCAGCTTACGTGATATTGTAAACAAACACAGACGGAATTTGATGTACCTTCTTCTTCTTCTTCTTCTTCTTCTTATTATTATTATTATTATTATTATTATTATTATTATTTTTATTATTATTATTATTATTATTATTATTATTATTATTATTATTCGAATTAGGCAAATTGTTTCTCGTAATATATAATATTCAATAGAGGACTGATTCTATAATAATATATACGCAATCTGCATGAATTAAAATATTATGTTTAAGCGTATTGTACGACCGGACAATTTATATATTTATATATGTATATATTTATGACCGTAAGAGAAAAAGTTACAATTTTCTGTTGAAAATAAATTAGCCAGAAAAAATGTCATCAATTTTGAAAGGGGACGAATCAAACCCATGAATCTAATATGCTAACGAACGGATTAACAGATGAAAGTCTTTGTTTGAAAGTTCTAATGGTCACTGAAGTAGGGGACAATTTATGTAATATTATTATATAGATAGATAATTGTAAGAGTTAGTTCAAGTTATATTTTTAATAATTCTGATAAAACTTGCTTATTGTGTTTGCATTATTTGTTTTGGACGCAGTATTGTTCTTATCTTGTGTGTTATTTGTACAGCGTTTCGGTTGGTGTAGCCTTCTAACTTCGTCGAGAATAGTGTGTGCCATCTTGGAAAAGAAAGGAAAAAAGTCCTCGGCTCCGTAGATGGTTTCGTATTCTTGTAGCTGTTTTGTTTTTTACGCCGTGGTTTCGTACGTGTGAAAAAAAATTGGTTAGTAAAGGGCGACAACTCCAACCTCTTTTTTATACATACGAAACCACAGCGAAAAAACAAAAACAACTCCAAGAATACCAAACAATCTACGAAGCTAGTAATATTTCTACTTTCTTTTCCAAGATGACGATTAACATGCTTGGCGAAGGCCGAAGGCTACACCGACCGAGATGTTGCACAAATAACACTCAAAATGGGAACAATAGGCCGATCAAAACGAGTAATACAAACAACCAGCCCTTATGTCATAAATTCAGAATCGATTACCGTGATTAAATAGGTGAATTGTTGAATATGCTTTATTTACAAATGAATTTTGTATTTTTACAACTCTTTTTGTTTAAAATAAACAAAAATAGTTGTAAAAGTATTTTTAATATTTTTCTAATAAAAAATCAAACAGGGCATATTGTCACTAAGATATAAAGAGATACTTAAAATTAGTGCCAGATTTAAAGGGGTGTCCTAAGTGCAGCGAGAGATTTGCTTACATACATTTAAATTTCTGCATGTTGGTGCAATCGGGAAAAATTATAGGATACTCATTAGTGTGAGAAAGTCTCTAGCACTGTAGAGAGAGCCCACCTTTTTGCAACAACCTTCGTAATGTTCTCAATGTATATGTGTGCGTGCAGTTTGTACGTGTCTGGATGTGTACGGAAATATGTCACTTGTAGTATAAATATGCGCTATGCCTAAACTTAAAAATAAATACCGTCTATACTCCTTTTCGTAAATCTATATAAAGAAATAAAATTTTAAATATGAAAATATTACATTTTTCTACAAGATTGACGAGTGATTTACCTCGCAACTAATAAAAGGAACTTATTTTTGTTCTGATCCAAGCTTGAATATCCGACAGATGGCGCAGTTATTAAACAATTGTTGGTTACCTAGCATTAAAGTCGAAAGATCATCTTTAGTACAGAAGCCTCCGAGGGAAAAGCTGTCGCCATTAGTAAAAGACACGAAATATTAGATTTTAAAATGGTTGTTTTGGCAGAAATGAACGGCGTTCATGTGTATACAAACCTGTCGATCAATATATTGTTGCCAGAATAACATTTCTAAATTCTCGTGAGTGATTTTATTTTTCGCTTTATTGGGATGGTGGGGGATTTGTTATACTTTTAAACGGAAAATAATAGCTTTTTTCATTTGTATTAAAAGGAAAAGAAGGGAGAAATATGAACAGGATATTCGCTTTCTAAAACCAATATTCATAAATAAGCATTTTTCTTTTATTTTATTTTTTCTATTTCCTTCTTTTTTCTTTTCTATTCATATTTTCCAATCATTTACATATAAAAACAAATGTACATATATATATATATATATATATATATATATATATATATATATATATATATATACACGTGAACACAAACATACGCACATATATATGGACGCACGCCCGCACACAGACACACACAAACACACATATATGTGCGTGTGTTTGTGTGCGTGTATATATATATATATATATATATATATAGAGAGAGAGAGAGAGAGAGAGAGAGAGAGAGAGATGATAAATTAATTCCCCGAACATAACAAATTTACATCATTTTATGTCCTCATGATACTCCCCATCATGTATCTTTATTCATCACGGCCTGTTGGAGATGCGAGTCGTGAAGGGTATTTTATAAACAGTAAGGAATTGTCTAAACCCCCTCTGGACTTTGAAAACATAGAAATTGCAAGAGTGCTTTTGCTATAATATCGAACGCGAAGAATTGGCGGCAAGGTCGAGTGGAAAGCAGTATAATTTTATGTTAACTCTTAAAAAAAATGATGATTTTTAAACATTAGAATTTTGTATTGAAATATTTAAAATGTTTTGAATATTCTTATTAATATTTTATATAATGCAGTGATAATATTTATCGTGTTTTAACATTTATTATTATTACCTCATAGAAATGTAGCAAATATGATGAAATGTAGCATATAAGCACATCATAGTATTAGAAATGTAGCAAGCATGATTGTAACAGAGAATTAGTTAGGTTAACTAGATAATTATGCAGTTTGCACAACTAACCTTAAGAAATGTAAGAATCAAGTGTTTTTGAAACAAATAAATAAACATTTACCAGATAAAAGTTTACCAGCAGTAATAGGTCAATAATAACAAATATTTTTCCTCATTTAAAACGTCAAAGATGACGCAATTGTCAGGGTCGGGAGAGATTGAAAGTCTGTAGAACAAATAATACTGTAGCTTATATAGTAACAACAGAAATCGGATAAGTTGGTGAGTCAGAGAGTCGTGAGAGTGAACGACGGACCTTCATGCATGTAGTCTATATAATAATTTAAGGAAGTTGCGATGTGTCTCCGACCCGGTGGTGAAGCAGAATATAATGCAGCGATATCCACAAAACGCAAGCAAACTTGCCTCATTATTTCTGTGTTACGGAAAACTTCCATTTACAGAGAGCGAAGAACAATATTGGAGTCCCGGATCAACACGAGGAGCACACGGCCGCATAAGAGATACAAGGTACATGGCACACACACACACATGCATACATACATACACACACACACACATTTCAGTTGCTGTATCGAATGACTAACACGCTCCACATAGTGTCGAACTCCATTCTTACGTAAAAATATTGTTGTAAACACCAAAATGGTTAGTGCAGTAAAGGAACCGAAGTAAATAAGTAATAATATATAAACATTAAAAACAGTATTTAACGTGATTTTTTTAAATTGGAGCTTGTGCCCATATTATACTCCCTAAACTAAAACCCTTTAAAATAATATAAGAAACTAAAATTTTAGAATATATATTAATACATATAATCAAAATTTTCACAAAAATTTAAATTATCAAGAAGGGTATCTACCTCTGTTTTATCCTATTTGCATACAACTAAACTGAATTAAATATAGTTCACACTATGAACCCTTAAACTTAGCCGCTGTGTACTATAATTCATAATAGAAATGAACCCTGTAATACTAATATATCAACATATACACATACATAAGTTTGTATATGTGCGTGTGCGCGTTATCTTGTGGATTTCTCGTCAATTGATATTTGATACTGATTGGGAATGAATACTATTTATCATATGTCATAATATTATTTAACCCACCGTCTTTATAAAAATAAAGTGCAGAAACATATCTGTAATTTGATTGCCCACCCCCACTTTCATTTCACGGCAACCTGTCTTTCACAGGCGTGACTTTGCTAATGCCAGTCTTCATAAATACTATTATAGTGTTCTTGAATTCTGATCAATTCCCTACTTATTTTGTTCCAGGTTGTTTGGCTCGTTAGTCTAATAGTCTCCATGAATTTGCTGATTGGATAACTCATCGTAATACATTTTATTCCAGTAGCTTTTCTCCAAGAATTGCTAGGTTGTGAAACTATCTTTCTGCTTGTTTTCCTTCATACATACAGTCTTTATCATTTCAAGACTAAAGTCAATACACAAAGTTTATCTTTGTGGTAAGTATCTTTCGTTCTTGGTAGCTTCTACATCAAGTAGCTTCACGCCTTGTTTCGAGCGATTTCCATAAAAAAATTTTTAGCGATCATGTATCTTCTGATCTCTTTATTCTCATTGATTACATTTTTTTCATTTTCCCTATTTCTAAATCTATTCTTTACTAGCTTTTTCCTATCGTTTTTGTTCCAGTATAGTACCCTGTCAGTATGTCTGAAAATGTATGGTCTCAACCTAACGTCTCCTTTGATCGTTTTCTCGGATTTCCATAACTTCCTTTTATTATTTACTTCTTCCTCATCACCTCTGTTATATTCCATTTTTCTGCTTATTGATTAACTTTAGCGTTGAGAATTTGTTGTAATAAGCGATAATTCTTGTAACTCTTTCTTCTGGGATGTTTTCTCACCCCAGTTATTTTCAATGTTTTCCCCATATCGTCTGTCATTTGCCAAACAATTACTCTCTATTAGACATTTCCCAACTCTCATTCCCTCTCTATCTCCACTTCGTTTGTATATAATTACACATTTTTCTCGCCAGCAATCCTTATTATCAGTGGATTTCATATATGTATATTAACTATTATGACTATTGCCAGATCTTTTTCGGTGTAGCGTTACTCCCGCTCCTTAGATAAGTTCTTGTATATTTTATAATTCCTTTATCCCGCCTAAACTAAATAAACACCTCCAATTAATTAAATACGTTTAACAAGATGTTAGATGTATCGCTATTCTAATGCTAACAACTTTATAATCTGTATTATTCATGTAATGAAAACAGAATTCTAACCCATTTCAATGTTCATTTCTAATAGTTTTGTGTTTTGAACATTTCCGTGTAAATCTATATGTCTATAAAAATGAGAATGTGTGTGTGTGAGGACAAGTATCAATCTATATACTCAATAAATTTTTGATCTACAAATATGAAATTTTGTATCTAAAGTATTCAGACATGTGGAAAAAATTTTAATCAGTTTTCATCCGAAAAAAGGCTGCTTTGGGGTCAAAAGTGAAAAATTAGTACATGGGAGGGCATCGAATTTTTATCTGTTTGCTGTTTCATGGATGCGCATGTGTGAATCATTCACGTGACAGCTTTCTTATGTTAAAAATAAGAAGGTTTAACAAATTTTTTAAAGAACGTATCAAGCTGGCCTAATGGTTATCATAGTTGACTCATTCTCTTTAGATTTTGGTTTCGACCTCAGCACGAGTATTTTTTACTTACAAGAAGTGAACATTTTAGAAAAAAAAAACATAATAGTTGCATGTACATGTTTCCGTTTCTTTCCTTTTTTACTTCATTTTCTTAAAGGAATTTAATGTTACGTTTATACCTACGGTATTTCTGTTTATAAAAATAAGAATTCTGCATTAATTAAAATATAATATTAATGCGTATTTTACGACCGGGCAACACTGTGTGGCCTGCTAGTATATATAACTAGTATCTACCTCTCATTCACTATTTGCAAATGATTGTACTGTTATCTCCAAGTCTCTGTCTCCTCTAGTTTCCTTCTCGAGAGTTATCATCCTATTAATCAATAACATTTTACAAAACTTTTAATTTGCCATTTAGTTCTCAAATTTCTCTTCAAACGTTTTTTACAAAGCGAGAAGAATTTTTGTTTTCTGTGTTGTAATATAGCCACCAAACATTTACCATTGGCTAACGTTTTAGCCATTAACTTTTTTAGTTCTTTAAATCAAGTGTCTAGCTCAATTTCCATTAAAAACATTTTACAGATTTTAAGGCCGTAATGTAGACACACCCACTCTCTCACGTATATTAGATTTGCGTTGTATTTGAAGCAAGATTCACTGGATTTCAATTTCTTTTTAAGACATCATTTGTCTGAAAACATTTATTTTAATCAAAATCATAGAATTGATTTTGATCAAAATTGGAATAAGAATTCTAGAGATAAGCTTTAGCATCATTAAAGGAGGTGCCTTTAATAGGTTTTCAGGTTATTTTGTATGGATACTTTTATTGTTAGTACACACATGAAACTCTAGTCCCCTTCTATCTAATCTCTTCCAGCTGCAATGCACTTGTACAGTTCCAACAACTTCTGGGAGGCCCCATGGAAGTCTTCTTGTGTGAGCGTGTCAATAACCTTCGTCATAGTCTCTTTCATCTCCTCAATTGTCTCAGAATGACAGCCTCTGAGGTTTTCTTGGTCAAATAGTCTATGATAAGGATGGGCTTGTGGACTAGTAACCTTTAAGGCATCTAAAACCAAACTCCTATCTCTACATCATAAACGCTCTGATCCCCATCTGGCATCAATTGGGATGGATGGCTCTCGTCTGGGAGAGGCCCCGTGTTTTGACAAGCTTCTGGGTTTGACCTTTACTCCTGATCTGAAATGGAACACGTACATCAAATCTGTTGCCAAGGTCGCTGGAAAGATGGTGGGATCCTTCTACCGCTCCAGAAGATATCTCACTAATGATGCAATTCTCTATCTATATAAAAGCCAAGTACGTCTGTTAACGAGCATCTCCCCCCCTCTCTGGCTTTCTTACTCTTTCTATTTTCTCTCTCTGTGTCTCTATAAGAGAATAGAGAGGGAGAGAGGGAGAGAGGGAGAGAGAGAGAGGTGAGTAAACGTGGAGGTAGACACGTTTACCAGAACCAAAGGTCAGCTGACCAAATTACGTATGTGTGACGTGGTTAGCTAGATCTGTGAGATTTGATTTGAGCTTTGAAGAAGACGGACGTTTTCCGTGGTCTCCTCCTCTTAACTGGGGAGGGGGGAGACGAACGCTGACGTGTGTGAAGAAGAGCCCACACAAGAGATTTCACATTACACCTGCTGCAGAACCTCTGGGGAAAGTGAAATAAAATCTATAAAACCATTTCATCGTCTTGGAGTGATAAATCTTCGTCAAACAGGTATCAAGTCTCCCTCCAGGATGAGAAATTGCCAGATGGTTCCACAGCGAGAAGAAACAGAGGTAGGGTCAGAAATTACATGTCACACACACGATTCCCTTTATGATTCCCTTTATGATAATCAAACTCACAACCATTTATATTAGAGACAATCACACGGAATCTTTCTTATGTTATATAGAAAACGTAAAATGTGCCCCTAAATGAAGAACTCTATATAACATATTCAAATGTAACGAAAGCTCAATTTGGTACCCCTCAAGGATAACTCGATGATAAGAATATATAACACGTCCAAGGATGGAATACTGCTGCCATATCTCGGCAGGAGCTGCTAAAAACAGCCTATCCTGCCTTGACAGAGTACAAAATAGACTTCGTGGCTTAGTGGGAGATGCCCTTTTCTGTGCCCTGCAACTTCTCTCCCACAGAAGAGACGTTGCGAGCCTATTCTTGTTTTATCGTTATTCCTATGGCAGGTGCTCGTCTGAACTCCAATCTCTGGTCCCCCCTCGCCAATCTTTTACGAAAAACACCCGTCTAGCCGAATCCACTGTGAAAAATTTCCCCCACTCTTTATCTGTGCCTAAATCAAAACGTAAATTCCATGAACAAGCTTCTTTCTCAGAACTGAACGCCTGTGGAACTCTGTTCCGTCTGCCTGCTTCCCACCTGACTACAAATTGGATGTGTTCAAGTTCAACGTTAACAAATTCCTAATGAGCCGCCCCCTTAAGTAAACACTTCATCAAATCTCCACACTAACGTAATGTACTTGCAATAACCCTTATCCCTGAGTGGCTTCCGGCCCTTGATAAGTGGTGACCACTGTGTAAAAAAAACGAAAAAACTAGTGCATTCGTGAAAATCTTCTATATCTTAAGTTCCTCGCGAATAATTGTTTGTGCAGTTTACACACTCACATAAAACTGTGCACTTATTGTCTTTATAGACATATAACGGACATTATCCGTGAAATTTTTTATTTCACCAATCAACTCTGGTGTTCTGACTATCTTGATCCTTCCATATCTTTCTTCATTCGTCACAGATTCCCTGCCTTCCTTAATACTCTTGTGATACTCAAAAACTGATGCTCGATTCATACAAGATGGTCCAAAAGCAGTCTTAAGCATTCCATGGCTACGAATGGAAACAAAGTTGATATAAAAAAATATATTTTCGCGAAGAGTATCTTTACTTACATCATATTTTGCTTAGGGTAAAATTTTTGAGTATACAAAACCTATCTCTTTACAACGCCCTCTTTTTCATAACCTATCATACTTTCATCAATCACAGTCCATTTTCTGTAGGCTGTTTTGAACCTAGTCAACGATGGGTACTTCTGCTAGTATATATCTATATATATATATATATATAGATAGATAGATAGATAGATATGTGTGTGTTTGTATATATATATATGTGTATGTGTGTGATTTGAATTTGCAGATAATGCATTTTTCCATTTATATTTTTCTTGCAATTTATATATATATATATATATATATATATATATATATAGTAAGTTATAATTATTTTTAAAATTTAATTATCCACTGACACGTGTTTCGTCGTCCACGACTCATCAGAGTGGCTGAATCTAGCGAGATTCGAAATCGGCACCTAGTGATAAGAAGCCTAAACCTCTACCACGTGGCTAACCTCGCCGGACTACTAAATGTATCATCCACTCTATGACTTTTGTTTTCATCCACTCTATGACTTTTCAAGTGGTGATTACTTTTATGCGCATAAGCCTGAAGAGTCCTAGAGTGGATGAAACGCGGAATATTCAGTGTAGCTTAATCGCCATATATATTTTATAACTTATTAACTAGCTCTACCTACGTATTGAGCACTTTTGAAGTAAATACTTAAAGTTTACGTTAAATTCGTACTTTCGCATATCAATTTATGTGAGTAAATGAAGTAGTTATATATATATATATATATATATATATATATATATATATATATATATATATATATATATATATATACATGCATTACCTGCAAATGCAAAAGACAAATCAAAAACATAATTGGTTGGCTAATGTTTCGCACCTTTTCAAATAACTTTTCAAAGTAACAAAAAAAAAAAGTGTTGATTACTTTTATGCAGAAGACATGTTTGTTTTTAAAGAAAGACATTGAGCAAAAGGAACATAACAGTAATATTTAAGGAAATTGAAACCGAGGCTATAATTAGTGATTGTGTAGAGAGGAGTAAGTTCAAATGTGAGAAAAGACCGATGAAATTGGTGACGATGACTACTGATTGGTTGACCTTTTGTAGATTTTTGTGATAAATTGACTGGAGCAGAAAGATGGAAGAGGTAAATGAAAGAACGAATAGTTGTAAATTTGAGAATGAAAGAAATGTATGACTTTATTGCGCTTTTTATATTACACTCCATCTATATCCTAATATATCTCCATCATCTCTCTTTTCCACTCTCTCGATATATCTCCCTCTTTCTCTCTTTTTATCTCTTTCAATATATCTCCCTATTTCTCTTTCTTTCTCTCTCAATATATCTCTCAATATATGTCCTTGATTCTCTCTCTCAGCATTTCTCAATATATTTATATATATATATATATATATATATATATATATATATATATCTGTCCCCAAATCTAAATTACTAATCTCCCCGTCTCTCTCTCTCTCTCTCTCTCTCTCTCTCTTTCATTTTATATATATATATATCTCTTATACTTACAATCACCATCAGTCTATCACTTTTTCTTTCACACACGTTATTTTACTCTATTAAATCATATATATACACACTTCCCCCCTCTCTCTCTCACACACACACACTCTCTCTCTCTCTTTTGTTTCTCTTTCTTTCTTCTTTCATTTATTCTTTCTCTCTCACATTTTTCTCCACTGTCCTCAATTTATGTATATCTTCTTCGCCTCTCTCTATTTCTCTCTTTCTCTCTCTCTCTCACTCACTCACCGTCAAACAATTTAGGCAATTCCCACTATTCCCCCTCCTTTTCATTTATGTTTATATTCTCGATCTTCCTCTCTCTCTCCCTCCATCTTTCTCTCTCTCCTTCTGTTTTTCTCCGTTTCTATTTTTTGTCTTTTCTTTGATGAACATTAAAAACATTAAAAATAAAAACTCATCGTAGTTGAATTTCCATTCGTTTAAATAAATATATATATATAAAACGAACTCCGTTCTCTGCAGCAAAAAAGATAGTTCGGCCTAAAAATAGATATTTTCCGGTTGAAAAAGAGGAAAACCAAGAATAGCTTAAAAAAAAAAGTGAAATGTTGAAAAAACAAAACGTGGTTTGCGCCGAAGATTTCTATTGAACCGACGGGCTCCCAAATGCACAAATAGAGTACCGTCTTATAACATCTTGAAGATGGCAACAGAAATATTCTAGAAACAAGAAAAATAAGAATAGTGTTTACCTATATATGATGGACGATCCTGTCAATTTCGACATATGAGCTCCCACAGAGTTGTTTCCGAACAACTAAGTTATTTGGAAATCCACACAGATAATTAGTTTATACTGGTGATGGCTTTGTGCAGAACCAACTACACTTTTTCGCACAGCTGCTAATCTCAGTCGGTGCAATGGTTGCCACAAGACAGAGAACACATTAGACCTCGGTTTTTTTTTACATCTGGATGTTCCATCTCTTCTCCTAGATGCATGTCTTAACGAAGACTGAGGGTGCATCTCTTCCAGTGGATTAAACGCGCTCTCCATATACCAATCTGGAAATATCTACCTCTCATGCGGTACATACAGCGCCTAACATTCTCAAATATTCAGCAATATTATACTGACAAGACTCACCGTTGTTTAACTTCGGTGATCTGTCGAGAATCTTTGTATTTCATCGTAGTTATGCCGTATATATATATATATATATATATATATATATATATATATATATATATATATATATATATGGTAAACTTCAAACTAATATAAATAACAGTATATATATATAGAAAATTTAATCCCAACCGAATTTAAAAAGCTCAATACGCAATAGAGAGTAGAGCTTATATATATATATATATATATATATATATATATATATATAAGACGCATAAAAACTTTAACATTAAGACTCGAATTTTAAAGTAACCTACCTCCTCCCACTCCCACATATTCCCCTTCCCCTCCATGTTTCCCTATACCCTCAGCCACACCAGAAATGAACTTCCCAGACCCTCCCCACAAGTTCCTTAAACCCCAAAACTAATACATTACCGACATACAAAGCGCCCCCTCCTACCTTCCCCCCTTGTTCCCTTCTTCTCTTTCTTCCGCCCTCCTCGCACCCCCCTGACCTCATTCACTCTTTCACTCTTCATCCCAAAATAGCGAACATTTCTGTAAAAGTCTGAGGAAGCTACAGGCGGCCAAAAAAAACGGCCGAGTAGATGAAACAATAATGTAACTTAATAGAAAGATACGGTAATAAAAAATAAAACGTATATATACATATATGTGTGTGTGTGTGTGTGTGTGTGTGTGTGTGTGTGTGTGTGTGTGTGTGTGTGTGTGTGTGTGTGTGTGTGTGTGTGTGTATATATATGTGTGTGTGTGTGTTTTACTATTATTTGAAAAATATTATAGTTATAAAATCCCTTTAAAAATTAAAGTTGAGCCCTCTTTAGAGAATGCATTAATTAGCGCGAATGCATTATTTCGACTTTCAGTCGTTGAATAACTTCTGATTGCTTGCTTGCCGATATGGTATTTGTAGGCATTTAATTACCCTCAATTATTGGGTTAATTACCGGTGGCCTTAAAGTGAAGATGCTAGCTTACGAAGTCAAGTGTGGTTTTGTGATTGGGTTCAGATCCACCGATCAACGGTAATTATCACTCCCTACATTGAGGATTGCGGAAGTATGAACACTTGTTTCTGTAAAAATAAATATAATGGTTTAAGATTTATTTGAAAATATCATAGCTATATATATATATATATATATATATATATATATATATATAGAGAGAGAGAGAGAGAGAGAGAGAGAGAGAGAGAGAAAGAAAGAGAGAGATGGGGGAGGGAGAGAGACAGACAGACAGACAGACAGACAAACTGATAGAGAAAGAAATAAAAAGGAACAAACCGAGTTATGTGTTCATCAACGTTTCGTCTTTATTTCGAGATTTCTGGATGAAGGAAATTAAAAAAAAAAATTTTAAACAGCAGTACAAATATTTGAATTTTTTCTTGTGAAAAGTATGACGCTGTTCCATTTCAGAAACGGAAAAAGACGTTGGAAATTCAAAAAAGGGGAGCTTGCGTTGTTAAAGCGAGGGAGATATTTAATAACATCATATAGCTGTTAATATATATTTTTTTAATATGACGCAGTTAATATTCTTTCTGGAAAAAATATGTCCGTTAAAATTCAAATATAGGTGTGTAACTAAAATGAAAATAGTGTGTTTTTGTTATGTAATTTATTGATTGAGATTATATGTATTAATTATTAAAGAAGGTGTTTTTATCGCGTGAGAGGGTTAACCTGTGTCTACAATTAAATTATGTTCTTTTAATAGAAGTTCAGTTACTAATGGCGGTTCATTATAGAAACGCCCACGTTGTTTAATTGCGGTTGAATTTGCGATAAGCCTTGATTCAAGAAGTCTCTAGTGCGGTTTATTTGAAATAAATTTAATTAATTTTGTTTGTTGGAAGTCAAAGATATTATTATGCTGCAATGAATGAGAGAATACTGCTCTTAGAGAATTTCTATTTCTTATATCGTTTTTATGTTCATTGGGCTTTTTTTCTAAATGACGCTGTCACCAATCTATCTATGATAGCAATTTTGGCAAGAAACAGTGTATATGCCTGCGTTAGAAATTAGTTTGTTTTGGAGATTTTACTTTTAATAGTTGTCTTATAGTTTGTGATGTGGTTTGTATGATTGGAATTCTTGGTTTGTTTAGTGTGTTGCAATTTTTTTTTTTTTTTTTTACATGGAGTTCACCACTTATCAAGGCCCAATGGCCACTTAGGCATAAGGGTTATTGTGTGTACAGTAACCAAAGGGATAGTGTAGCAATAGTATTGGAGAAATTGTGAGGTGTCATTACTTAGGGGGCCGTTCATCAGGAATTTGTTTGTGTTGGATTTGAAGACATCCAGGTGTAAGTCGGGAGGGAAACAGGCAAGCGGAACAGAGTTCCACAGGCGTGCAGTTCTAAGAAAGAAGGTTTGTTCATGGTATCTACGTTTTGATTTAGGCACAGATAGGGAGTGGGGAAAATTATTGACGGTGGTTTCAGCTAGTCGGGTGTTTTTTGAAAAAGATTGGCGAGGGGGAACCAGAGAATGGAGCTCAGACGAGCACCTACCATGGAAATAACGATAGAAAAATGACAGGCTCGCTACGTCTCTTCTGTGGGAAAGAGTTTGCAGGGTAGAGAAAAGGGCATCATCTACCAAGCCACGGAGTCTATTTTGTACTCTGTCAAGGCAAGATAGGCTGTTTTTAGCAGCCCCCGCCCAGATGTGGCAGCAGTACTCCATCTTTGGACGTACTTGGCTCTTATATAGATAGAGAATTGCATCATTAGTGAGATATCTTCTGGAGCGGTAGAAGGATCCCACCATTTTCCCAGAAACCTTGGCCACAGACTTGATGTATGTGTTCCATTTAATATCAAGTGTAAAGGTCAAACTCAGGAGCTTATCAAAGCCTGGGGCCTCTCTTAGACGAGAGCCATCCATTTCAATTGATGCCAGATGGGGATCAGAGCGTTTATGATGTAGAGATAGGAGCTTGGTCTTAGATGCATTAAAGGTAACCAGTCACATCTTTCCCCACTGTACCACGCGCTCAAGATCAGAGGAGAGTGAATCAGAGAGAACATCATCATTTACAGCCTTTGATGTGTTGCCATAGATGGTCGTGTCATCAGCATAGATGTCAACGAAAGATTTTAGTGTATGTTTTGGGAGATCATTGATGTAGATCAGGAAGAGAGTTGGGCCCAGTATGGACTCCTGAGAGACTCCAGCATTATTACTGTGGGCCTGATGTGTGTAGGTAAAAGAAAATGTCTGACTATAAGAGAAGTGTCTGGTGTATATGATTTTTGTTTATTTATCCTGGAAAATATTTGTGTGGCTTTTCGCTTAGTATTTAATATGAAATATGTGGGATATTGCAAGGCTTTCAAAGTATTTGTGAGGTATTTGAATTCTTCGTCCAAATATTCTGGACTGCAAATTTCTGAATCCACATAGGAAGAAACTTGTTTTTATTTTGTTACGATGGTGTGAGTAGAAATGTATGCAATCATTTTTGTGTGAAAATAAATTGTGTGAAAATAAATTAAATTTAATATAAATTAATCAAAAATAAATTATATAAATCAACTATAAATAATATTTATACACAGATAATCCAAACAATTCTATGGCAATAAACAAGTAATTACATGGAGCTAATTATTAAAATAGATTTTCTTTAACGAAATGCAAATGATGTTACTTCGCGAATGTAGATTTCCTTTAATAAATAGTATATTGAGAGAATTAATAGATGAATAACAGTGTATAAAAGTCTGTTTATAGTATGAAAATTAATTTGTGAAACGGTGTAACTATTGTATATTTTAATCAAGTAGGGAACAAACAAACAAGAAGACTTAATTATAATAGAATAAAATATGCTAGAACGAATACAAATAAATGTGATTCCTCCCAGAAAATGACATACTAAGATTAAAATCAAGAGATTATTCTATTGAATATTCCGTTTAGAATTTTATTTCAAATTTTATAGAAATCCAATAACTTCTTTGATTCTCGAAAATTTTTGAGATTCAGTTCTGATTGCATGACTATGTTCCTATGTTTGAAAAGGGAATAAACATTTAAAACAAAAACTTCTTCAGTTTTTATAGGCAGCCGTCAAATTTTGTCGTGTTCCTAAGAAAATATCATTGCTTTTCATGTATCTGTGGTATTAAAGTACACCAAATTGTAACAAGAAATCTGTTAATATAGTATTATGTGTGTGTGTGTGCGCGCGCGAGTATGTTTTACTGTGACGGTTGCACATCTAAGAATTGTTTTTTCTTTTTATTTGTTTAATGTGTTACTGAATGAATAAAACAAAAACATTAATGGAGAGGGAAACGAAAACAAATATGATGGAAACCATTTACCCATTGATATTTTGTCTCCGTCGCCTCTCTTAAGAAAGACGGGAACATAGAGTGAAAGCTATATAGAGATAAGCTGATCAAAAGTGACTTCAAAATACCCTTAGTAGTAGTAGTAGTAGTAGTAGTAGTAGTAGTAGTAGTAGTAGTAGTAGTAGTAGTAGTAGTAGTAGTAGTTAGGCTAGTTGTCGGCATAGCAACCCATTTTCCGGTTATTTAGTGCCGGAACACAATAAATGATGCATTACGTTCTCCTATGTCTATGTTTTGGGGAGATTAAATATCTACGAATATATAATATTCATATATTTATTAATAATAATATAATAATTTTGGTCTTGTAGCGCGATGATCGTAGCAGTGGTTAGCTACGGTAAAAACAAAATGACTTATCGGTGTTCGTGTGATAAAGTCAGAGCTACATAACTAAGCGTTGCTTGTTGATCGTTGTCTAATTATATCGTCCACTTTGTCCGACGCCGTGTCCGTGACTCTCGGACTCTCTCAACGATCTCCCGAACCGAACTCTAACTGACTAGTTGTCTGTTCAGTACCCTATGTATATTTACTCTGGACCGGAAATTCTAAATATCCAGTCTTTCACTCAGTAACCCCTATTCGCATATCGGAACTAGCCACATCCGGGTTTTGTTTTAGCTAATTGCTACCCGATCATCCAGAAACTAACACCCGTTAAGGCGCCACCCCACCTAGAGAGTTTAATAGATTAGCTGCTTCCCCTATCGCGGTTCATTTATTTTACTTCCTTGCCATTTCTTGGCGCTCTCGATTCCGTGGGGAAAGCCATATTATCATATCGTATTTTTCGATTAACCATCGACTTTTTTTTCATATTGACATTTAAATATCTAAACTTTTGGGAAGGTTATTTATATTTATGCACATTTACACTCCCAGGCAACGTCGGTTAGATAAGCTAGTATGAAATCTTGAAAATATTTTATTTATGAATAAGACAGGGCGTCACAAAAGAAGCTGATGGTTAAAAACAATTCATAAGTTTCTTAATTTTTTATATTTTTCTTTTATTTTTTTAGATCATCCAAGGTCATCATGAGTCGTTACACTACTTATGAGTAGATATTTATCGTAGAGTCGTATTTTTTGTTGAATGAGTAAATATCAGAAACTCAAAGAGAATTTCGACGAAACTTCAACACAAGAAATACTCCTAATGCAATAAAACCAGCCACAATAAATGCCCTTAAAAACAATATAGAGGAGGAAAGTAGGACCATAAGCCCTGAAATATTAAGTGATGTGCTGGACAATGCCCTGCAGAGAGCACAAGAGTGTGAAAATGAAAATGGTGGACATTTGAGTAATATCATTTTTCATAACTAAAATTAGACCTTGTGAAAAACATATCCTAAATTAAGTTGTGTAAATAAAATTAAAATAAGTAGACTATGATATTTTACTATATCTCAAAAATCACGGAGAGGCTCATCTACATACCTATGAAAACTGGTAAGCAGAACTTAAATATTGAGGAAGTTAATCAAATTTAAAATCTGTCCGCTTCTTTCGGGACACCATGTACTTTTATTTCAGTTGTTGCTGATGATGATGATTGATGCTAACGTTGGGTTGAATTTATAATAAACTAGCATGGGTGCCCGGTGTTGCCCGGGTGTTTGGAGGTGTATGCTGAGCAAAAAAACGGTCAATTTGTTAACTTTCACCCCTATTATGACCCCTTAACATTTGTTTTGGGCTCAAATCGAGTTATTAAGTTAGATCCATGTCCAAGAAATCTATATCTAAAATTTCAAGTGTTCAGACCCACAATTGTCGGAGGAGTTTTGTATTCTCAAAGGCCAAATCGTTGAACTTTTACCTCTTAACAGCAAAATTTCAGGTTCAACCCCGATCACATAGATTTTCCCAAATCTCAGTACCCTGTATATCAAATTTCGAGTCTGTATACCAAAAATTGACAGAGTTATTGCGTAGGGAAATGTACACAGACAGACACACAGACAGACACATAGACATTAAATTTATAGAGATATAGATAGATAGACTAATAGATTAAACAAAAATATATACGTATACATAAATATATATAGAAACAATTTTTTGTTTACTGTAAATATTTTACGCAAATATTATGCAAGTATAAATCATATAGAATATCTGCATGAATATAATTACACGTAATAGTTAGCTAAAGATGATCATCCCATCAGAAAACCAAAAACAAATAGGGAATTAATTAAAAAGAATGTTTAAAAGAATATGTAAATTAGCTAGATCTTTTGCTAGTGAATGCATTTCCACAACCCATATATAAGAAAACTGTATTTTCTTTTTAAATAAATAGAAAAGAGTGTTTTTAATATGAATATCAATGCACATAAAAGAAAACCGAATCTATAGGAGTATAGAAGATTACTTCCTTTGGTTTTACAAAACAAAAAGAAAGAAAATAAAGAAATGGAGAAAAGAAGAGATTAACTGATAAATAGCGAAAAAAGGAAGAAAAAATAATGGACACGGAAGAAAGTAAAAAAAAATAGGAAGAATGAAAGGAGAACTAAAACGAAATAAAGAAAGGAAAAGAGGAAAAAAGAACAAAGAAAAAAGCAAATAAAAAGTAATAACAAACGAAAGAATGAATTTATTAAAAAAAGAAAAAAATGATAAGGTAGAGAGGAACATGGCAAAAACAAAAAGTATTGAAAAAAGAATAAATTAGACAACACAAGAAAGAAACAAATAAAACGAAGGACCTAAACAAACGAACACAAAAAAAAAGAAAAAGGATGCAAAACAAAGAAAGAGTAAGATAATAAAAGAAAAAGAAAATGAAACAAAATATATGAGAAAAAGAGGAATAAATTAAATATTGAAATAAGGAGAAAGGAGGAATGGTAACTAACAAAAGAAGAAATAAAAGAAACGAAAGAAAGAATAACAACGAATAAAGGAAAAGAACGAAAGAAAGGTGGATAAACAAGAAGGAAAACGACTAAAAACAAAGAAAAAAATAAGATATTAAAAGAAAAAAGAAAACAAAAAGAAAAAATAATTGAAAAGGGGAAGAATGAATTAATAATAAAAATAAAAACGGGAAAAAATGTTAATGGTCGAAAGGAATGAAAGAAGAAAGAAAAACGAAATAAATGAACCAATAAAAGAAAAAAGAACGAAAGAAAATCACATGAGAAAGAAAATGAACAAATTCAAAAGTAAACAAATAAAAAGAAAGAAGGACATTAATAATGAAAATACAAAACTGACAAAAAGATCGATACATCAACTTATCAATTTTCAATTCCAAGCACATTTACGAAAAGAACTAATAATTTACAAAGATTCTTAAAATCAAATCTCTGAAATGCTAGCCGAAATTCTCAACATTTTCTTCATTGAATTCAATTGGCAGAAATTGGATTCTAAATTTTACTCTGAAGCAAAAACTAGGACGAGGGGGAGAAGGAGAAAAACTATATTTTATTGGCGTCTTTTAAGATAAACGCATATGTTTTGTTATACAATTTATATTCGTCAGTTTATTAATGTTCGTGTTTGCCTTTGTAATTATCGCCTAAAGTTTTGTTTATTTGGACGGAGGTTTAACAAATGGGCTTAGTGCAAAGATAATTGGCGCAGCAAAAAGCAAAATAGATTTTAAAAGGCGTAATAAATAGAGAGACACATACATACATAGAGAAATATTATTTTATTTATGCACATTATTAAGAAATATAATAATTTATGTACCGTGCGTAGGCTGTGGAAAGTTAGGTGGGCTCCCTTTATCGTGCTAGAAAACTACTTACATCTGAGAGTATCATGTACCTCTAAATTCGCTCATGCGTGGAGTATTACTGCCACATCTGGGCTGGCTCATATACCACTAGTCTCCCCCTCTGTGATAGGGCCCAAAATAAGTATCTAATCTAATAGGTCCTGCTTTGTCAACTTAGCTTCAACCCCTGTCCCATCGCCGCAATGTTCATTCCCTGTGCCTGTTTGACAAGTATTTTAATGGAATGTGCACTGGCGCGCTTGTGCCTCTTGACATACATATTCCCGACAAATCCGCTTAGCAACAAAATCACACCCCTTCATTGATGAGGTCTCTAAATGCCAGAAAGCTTTCTACTCTAATAGCTTCTTTCCTCGAACAGCTAGACCTTGGAATTTCCTTACTGCTACCTGCTTCTCTGACTTTACTGATATGCAGAAGTTTAATTGTAACGTAAACCAACATCTTGTTAATCTTTCTTAGGAATGGTCCCAATTAGTAGCCCCTTACTATAAGTAGCGATGTGCCTTGTTGTGGTGAAGATGAGTAATAAAAAAGCAGTCTTTCATGGCTGAGTAGAGCTAGGTAGTAAGTTATTAAAATATATGCCAATTAAGTTACACAGAATATTACGCGTTTCATTCTCGTAGAGAATATTCACGTTAAAATGCATGAAATTCGAGTTTTTTTTTTATTACATTTTCACCCCAAACAAGGCAAATTGCCACTTTGGTGTAGGGTGCTACTATCAGGGTCAACAACTACTGGGGTAATATGTAGGGATTTGGGCAGCAAGGTGTCGGTTCACGTTACACTTGAACTTCTGCACGTCAGTACTGTTGGGGAAGCAGGGATCTGGAATGGAATTCCAGAGTCTAGCGGTTCTGGGGAAGAAACTATTGGAGTAAAAAGATCTTTTACATCTAGGGATCTCTACAGTGTGGGGGTGGGATTTAGCAGCCTGTCGGGTTTGTCGAGGGTGCACACGTCGTGGGGGCACAAGTGATTGCAGTTCGTCAGAGCATTCACCACTAAAATACTTGTAGAAAAGGCAGAGGGATGCAACATTTCGTCGATGGGACAGAGGCTGAAGCTTATATGCCAGTTCAGGGCCTATCAGGTTTGCGAATCTCTTTTGAACCTTGTCAAGGAGCGAGAGACTAGTAGCAGATGCACCAGCCCAGATGTGGTAGCAATACTCCATACATGGGCGAATGGTGGCCTTATAGAGGTACAGGATACTTTCGGGTGTTAGTAGTTTTCTAGCACGGTAGGGAGAGCCCACCATGGTGTTTTTATATATACACGTGGTTTTGAGTTTAATTAGCAAATCAATTAGATTAATCAAAGAAACAATAAAAATAACACTAAGAAGAACAAAAATGCAACCACTAGAAATAGTAATAACCCAAACCCTCACATCAGGCTAAGTATGAGTTAATACCGGTGTATCAACTAAAATGTTTTTTGCTAAATTTGGTGCCGGTCCTTAGTAAGCGATGATTTTAGTAATATAATGATTTTACGAGGATAAATTTTTTTCTATTTTTTTTAATATCGTTAATGAAAATATCTATCCGGATTAAATGTGAAATAGATAAAATCGATTGAAAATACAATTAAAATCAGATGTTTATATTGAAACAGAATTACATATAGTAGTTATGTTAAGTCAGATGTAATGCATGCGAGTTAATTTGACATTTCTGAATTTTTTATATGGGGATTAGTTATTCGTATTATTTGGATTCATCAGATGATTGTTTTCATCTTGAGAGTGATCGTTACAGCGTTTTGGTCGATGTAACCTCCGACCTTCTTCAGATGTATGTTGTCGGAGTCGGAAATGTTTCTGTCAAATTCGGGGATTTCTACAAAATTTCGAACGAGACCCTTTATATACGTCACGGGGATAGCATGTTCTTGTTCCGTCAGTCTTTACTGGATATAGTGTACTAAGTAATTTACAATTGTATTTTTCGGTCGCCCACACTGAGAATTGAAGCTTTAACCTTCAGTGCCGCAGTGGTTAGAATACTTGGAAAAATCAATTGTAAAAGTGATATTTTCCTGGAAAAGATTCAATTCTCAATGTGGGCGACCGAAAAATACAATTGCGAATCATAGGACCTCTACTCAGTCATAGCTGAGGGAACAATCAGACTTTGTACTCTTCTTTCACTGGCCCCATCTTTTCCTCCGACGTGAACCTGTTGGACTACTTCGTGCTGTCATATGTCAAGAATATCACCAACATGACCGCCTACAATAGCAAAGCTATCCTGATCGCCTCCATCCTCCGAGTATTCGCCGAGGTTCCGCCAAAGCTTGAGGAAAAGGGAAGCTCCTAGTTCCGGACCAGTATTTAGGCGGTGATTGTCGCTGAAAGCGGCTACATTAAATAAATGTCAGCTCTACTACATAATCAAGTTACCTGAATTAATTGTTTAAATAAAAGATTTAAAATAAAGCTGTAGTGTTGTTTTCTTCATGACGACAATTTTATCGTTCCACCCTGTAGGTAGAAATTGTAAGGAAGAAATAAAAAGATAGGTAAATGAAAGAGCTAAGAAAGAGACACAGAAGACTCCACCCTGTAATAACGAGAAATGTCCGTATTATTGGGATTCTTCGGACTACTGTTCTTATCTAGAGTGTCATTTTCACAACATTTTGGTCGATGTAATATGATGAGGTTTATCTTGGCGAACTCAGGATTGATTCTGTCGAATTCGTGAATATGGAGGGAATTTCTCTAGATGAGAACAGTAGTCCGAAGAATCTAAATAATACGAATAAATAATCATCATTTCAAAAATTCAGAAACATAAAGAGAAATGTATAGTTATTTACATATATATATACATATATATTGTTGTGTCGTAGAACAACAGTGAAAATAAGAACAATCAAGTCGAGGTTCGGTTAAGGAACAAGTGTATTAACAAAAATGTACAAAGATAGGAAAGCGTGTATATCTGCTGGGCACTCGGCTAGCAGTTGAAGTGCAGTCGCATCTCTCTTACCGGTGTTGGAATTACTAGCGCTATTTATAATGCTAATCGGTGTAAATTCCTCTGTTTAAGGAATGCCGGTATAACATATGTACAATAAGTTTTTTCTTTTTTTTTTTTGTTTTGGAAAATGAAATCCAGCAGAGTACGTAATTATAAGGAAAATCCAAAAATAAGAGCGTATTATTTCTATTTTGTTTACCGAAAGATTTAAATGAGATAAGTCACTGGTACTGCACACACACACACACACACACACACACACACACACATATATATATATATATATATATATATACCCTCGTCACACAAAAGTTAGCAAGTAAAGCATTGCCGAACAAATCTATTTTAAATATCCAGGGAAATTGAGAAAATAAATATGAGTCAGATAGCACCCACGCATTCAATCTCTTTCCATAATGAGGCGTTTTTTCTTTTTGCTTTTTGCTTTCTATATTCCGATTTTTATGTTTTTAACTTTACTGTTTGAGACGTTTTCTGCCTCACTTATTTCTTTTCTTTATCTTCACTGATTCGCACGTTCGTCCACATTAATATAAGGTGGAACGATAAAAGATAAAATTGTTGCCTTGAAAAGACATGATTCCATTTCGGTTTGATGAAAACTGATTTTCTTGTTTTGTTTTTGTTTTTGTTTTTTGTTTTGTTTTGTTTTTTTGTTTTTTGTTTTTTGTTTTTGTTTTTTGCAAACCATCTACTAGTTGGCCAGCTGAGTACAAATCCCAAGAGCGATAGGAGCCATCTATTGAAAGTGACACAATGTTTATCGAGCGAGAACGGAGATGCGCTGTTGTACGACTAATGCTCTCTACTGATCCAAGTTATGACAACAGGACTATTGCTAGCACCCTCAAAATGCATCGATGGATTGCCACGAATAACAGAAACATGCCCAGGGCGATGAAAACAATGTTTCCGACCACGGTTATGGCCTTTGGTGTTACAAGTGAGGGCTACATCATGCCACCTCACATCTTCGAAATCGGCTTGAAAGTCAACACCAAAGTGTACTTGGACGTGCTGAAGAGTCTAGGGACCCCTGGTGCGATCAGGTGGCCGATGGCAAACAATGGGTGTGGTAGCAGGACTCGGCGCCGTCCACAAAGAAACTCAGACTTGGTTTCAAAAGAGTAGTACGACTTTGCACCCTTCTCTAACTGCCCTCTCCTCCCCCGACCTGAACCCGCTGGACTACTTCATTTCGTCATACGCTTACGAGAAAATTACCAACATCACCCTTTACAACATGAAAGCCAGCCTAATCGCCGCTATCCGTTGAGTATTCGCCGAACTCCCGCCGGCGTTTGTGGAAAAGATATGCTCCCAGTTCCGGACCAGTATTGGGGTGGTGATATTGAGACTGAAGGCGGCTACATTAAATAAATGTCAGCTCTACTACAGAATCAAATTACCTGAATTGATTTTTCGATAAAAGTTTTAAAATAAAGATATAGCATTGTTTTCTTTAGGGCAACACTTTTATCGTTCCTCCCTGTACTACTTCTAATACCGACGAAGAATATTTTGGACGAAAGCTGTGTACTCGTAAGTATATACAGGTCCACAAAATTATTGAGTTCCGGAATAATTTATGAGCACTTTTTACACTTTTCCATTAAGTAGAGCTATTTGTGCATATTTTTGCTTTTATTATCCATCTGCTCATGATTGTTTAATGTGTTTTTTGTGAAGTTGATTTAATCTCGCTTCATCGAACTCAGTTGGACGACCGGTGTGATTCCGTCCGTTGTAATTTTTAAAAAAAAGTTCTCCTTCGGCGTCTTCTACACCGCGATTGAATCGTGTTAAAAATGTTCAGTTGCGTCCGCTTAACAGAGAGAACAGAGCGGAAAGAAAGGCAAGAAAAAGAAAAGTATAGAAAACAAATTAAAAAGAAATCGGAAAGAGAAAAGGGCGAAAAGAACCGAAACAGAAAAGGAAAACGGAAAATTGAATTGAAAAGAACTAAAACGGGGGTAAAACATAAAGAAACAAAACCAAATATAGAAAAAAAAAGGACATAAAAGTAAAAATAAGTAAAACAAAAAAAGGAAAAAGGAAATGAGCAAAAGAAAATCACATAAAAGGAAAGAGGAATGAAAAAGAACTTAAAAGTAAAGTGATGTAATGGAATAACCTTACATCCCTTCATAGATAAAATGAACTATACCCTCTCACGTGACTGAGAGAGAGAAGGGAAACGACAGGAAGAGAATAAGAAAATATGTCGAGCAACTCTTATGTCACATGTATTCCCTTGTAAATAAACACCTTTGTCTTTCACCCATAACCCCGTGTTTCTTACTGTATTCTTATTTAAAGTAAGCATATAAAAAATGGCGACAGGATTCGAACTCACAACAAAGAATCTTTAAGCCAAAAACATATTGAAAAACGAAGGGAAAAAAGACCGCACGTATAAATTCAACTACTGAAAAAAAAAGCTTTGACACACAAAAAGTAGGTTATTTTTTTTTAATTCAGTCTGTTACGGTCCTACTGAAAAAAAGAGAAATTAGCATTTCACGAAGCATTGACAAGAACAATATTTGAAAGTGTCCATTTCAAACTTCTTTTGCTTCATAAGAAGAAAAAAAATACGGTGGAAAAGAACGCGTGTAGGCGGTGTTTCAGTGTCAATTTCGTGTGTGTTGCAAAATCCGTGTCTATAAAAGAATTTTTTTTTTGTGGTTAAGAAAAACTATTCAGTGAATTTATTTAATACTTTGTGCGGGTACTTTTAACCTTTTTTTATCACTGTGTTAAAAAATTCTTCAATATGGAACAATTAACCGAGTTTACAAAAACGATACAATTAGCACTGGCAGCTCAGCAAAGTCAGATGGAATTTTTACAAAAAGAACAGTTAAAACAAAATGAAGTATTAAAAACAATATTAATGAAACAAGAAGAAAAAAGGATTGTCGGTTCACTTCAGAAGGAATTGCAAATTCGCTGACAGAATGTTTATATGAACCAACTAATGGCTTAACGTTTCCAGCATATTATCGTAGATACGAAAATATTTTTTCCAAACGATGTCAGGTCTGGTCTGATGAAGAAAAATTATTTTACTCTTAAAAAAACTAGGTTTCCATGAAAATACCAAGTATACCAATTTTATACTCCAAGGAAGCCCGAAGATATTTCTTTTAAAGAGACTATAGAAAGTTTATCGAACATTTTCGGGAAACGGGATAGCTTATTTTATACTCGTTATATGTGTTTAAATATTTTGAAACAAGATGATGAAGACTTTATCGCCTATGCTGGGAGGTGTAAATGCCATATGCGAGTTATTTAAGTTGAAAGACCTAAAAGAGGACATGTTTAAATGATTTATATTTGTGCAAGGGTTCACATCCTCGAGGGATTTAGAGATTCGTTCTAGGATATTATCCATTATGAACCAAGGCATAGAAGTGTAACGAGTGCTCAATACCAAAGTAGAGCAGGGTATACACTTTATTTATTTTTAAATAAGGAGTAATATGTTGCTACACGGTCACGAGCATATTTCAGTTAGCCTGCTACTAGTAATTAGAGACATCTTTAGGCGATACAGTTTATACGAAAGAAAAGTTTGCAATCTAATTGCAAACTTTTCGTATAAGCTGTATCGCCTGAAGAGGTTTTTAGTTACTAGTAGCTAGCTAACTGAAACATGTTTGTGACTGTGTAGAAACATATTACTGCTTATGTAAAAAACAATAAATAGTATATATATATATATATATATATATATATATATATATATATATATATATATATATGTGTGTGTGTGTGTGTGTGTGTGTGTGTGTGTGTGTGTTTTTATATTTTTTTATATTTTTTATTTTTATATAAACTTTTTTATATATATTTTATTCCATTAGCAATAATATTTTATAATAATAATTTCTCTTTTATTCCATCAGTAATTACAGTAAATATACTAATTATATACTCCATCAACTTTCCCTAATTATTTACTAATTATAAATCTATTATCATTAACCCTTTCATTTATATAAAAGATCTCATCTTAAATATATTGGACATATCTGTCTACCTTCTTAAGCTTGACGTATCTTTATATTATCTACCACCACTTCAGTGTCTGATAATTAACGGACTTTTTAACCGATGTATCAATAGGTGTATCAGAATTTTTGTAGGAGTTTTTGACACCCCTAACACGAAACTGCGAATAAAATATTTAAAAAATCGTATTTTCTCTTTTATAAGTGGGTTGTTTATTTTTTTATGGATTATACTTCCAAAATAAACTATTAAAGTTGTATAAAAAGTAATAGAAATATTTTTTTAAATAACAGTAATGAAATTAATTGAATTTTAAGAATTAAGTATTTTTCAATTTTTAAACTTTAAAAATCTATCAAAATTTTTCTATTGATTTTATTTTTACGATATTTTCAGGGTCAATGTGAAATGGTATGCTCTTTCCAATAAACTGGTTATAATATTTTAGACAAACGTTTTTTTAATTCACGCCCCCTATTTTGAAATGTCTATTAAAAAGTAAATAATTAATTTATGTTCCAAACTTTATATGTCACAAATTGAAGATAAAAGATCAATAAATAATATATTCTAATTTAAAACGAAAAAAAAACAGTTTTTTGGAAATTTACCTGTAAAGTCCGAAGTTTAAAACCTTTTTTTTAAACCCGTTGTCTGTACTTTTTGTTTGTTTTTTAAATGAAACCTTGATCCTTGCCCCTTTAATTGAAAAGAAATATAAGGGTTTGAATTACATTTTTCGAGTAGTTATAAGCTTGGAAAGGCAGGGGGTCGAATTAATTCACCCCCCACCCCCACCCCCATTTTGAAATGTCTATTAAAAAGTAAATAATTCATTTATGTGCCAAAGTTTTATATATCACAAATTGAAGATAAAAGATCAATAAATAATATAATCTAATTTAAAACGAAAAAAAAACAGTTTTTTGGAAATTTACCTGTAAAGTCCGAAGTTTAAAACCTTTTTTTTTAAATAACACGTTATTTGTATTTTTTCTCTGTTTTTTTTTTATGAAACCTTGGTCCTTGCTCCTTGAATTGAAAAAAAATAGGGTTTGAATTACATTTTTCGAGTAGTTATAAGCTTGGAAAGACAGGGGTTTGAATTATTCAATATTTTTCACAAAGTTTCTGGCACACCTAATGTATCAATGTTTTAGCACGTGCACATTATTTTGTTTTACTACTGTCTCCGATTGGCATCCATCTTAAACACTACTTTTCGTTATTTTTCTCTTTCAGCTCCCCTTTCTAAACCCGGAATATTTCCCTTTCTTTTCTTCCTTTTTAAAAAAAAACAACCTCCTCTTTTATTTTCAATTCATTTTAACTTTAACTTATTTTAAGTCCTTAATCTTTAACTATTATTCCTAACTACACTTATCTATATTTTCCCCCTCCCCTCTTCCTCTCTTTCCTTTTCTCTCCTCTCACTCCTCTCCCTCCTCTCTATATCCAGCACGTCTAATCTTGGTTTTTAATGCTCATTTGTAATTTTTTTTAACTTTTATTTTGGCTTGAATTATCCGAAGAAATCGGCAGGATAATATTACTGCCCTTTCGATAGAAACACTATGTAATGATTTAAGCAAAAACAAAACGAGGGTGAAATATTAAATACATATTTAGCTCTACTAAAGTATTGAGCACTTTTCCCTGTTTTTTTTTACTAAATATACCTCCTAATATATATATATATATATATATATATATATATATATATATATATATATATATATATATATATAAAACCAAAAAAATATTATGAGAAATTTTATTAAATGATTGGAATCAGTTTTATTCTGAGACTTTTTGTCATACATCTTTTTAAAGAATAATATTGGTTATTTTTTTTTTTTTTTTTCACTTCATTTTTCTGGTGGTAATAACCCTTAAAGGTCAGCTTCTTGTGGAGACAGGAGGAATACATCCTATCGGGATATCTATAATATAAATCTCAAACGTCGATTTGTATGTGAATGTATGTATATTTGTATGTCTCGCTAAAACTTTTGTCGGCCGCATCGGATCGGATTTAGACCGGTACCATCTGAAAAAGCCATCTCTCGGCCGTATATGTGAGAATTAGAAAAAAATGTTCAATTATTTTGTATAGAAATAACGTTCTAAACGAATGGAGGGTAAGTGAAATTGTCTCTTTACAAACGACTTTGAAAACTGTGCATGGGCGTCAAGCATTATTATTCAAATTTGTTTAAATAAAAGAATTTCCAACGCTATTTCGCAATTAGCGTTGTGGTCCAGTGGATTAGGAGGTTGCCTCGTAAGCTTTCATTTTGACGTACACAATTTTATAAAACAATTTCCTTATTTCGATTTTTTATCAGAGGTTAAAGTAAACTGAAGTTTAAAATTCTAATCCAATGATGATAAATAAAAAAAAAACAAATAATCTTTCTAGCATTTACATTTTTTACAGTTTTAACATTTAAATAGGGTTAAAAGATTTTTATTTGGCATTTTTTTTTAATTAAAACAAAACATTTTTCTTATTTCGAGGGTAACGTAACGTAGTTTTTTGACATCGTAACTGCTCTTTTTTATTCATTGCCATAACTAATCATTTTTATAACAGTTTTTTTTTTTTTTTTTTTACATTTTCACCCCAAACAAGGCACATTGCCACTTTGGTGTAGGGGGCTACTATCAGGGGCAGCAACTACTGGGGCACTATGTAGGGATTTGGGCAGCAATATGTCGGTTCACGTTGCACTTGAACTTCTGAATGTCAGTCCAGTTAGGGAAGCAGGAACCTGGAATGGAATTCCAGAGTCTAGCGGTTCTGGGGAAGAAACTACTGGAGTAGAAAGATCTTTTACATCTAGGGATCTCTACTGTGTGGGGTGGGATTTAGCTGCCTGTCGCGTTTTTCGCGGGTGTCTACGTCGTGGGGGCACAAGTGTCTGCAGTTCCTCAGAGCATTCACCATTAAAATACTTGTAGAACAAGCAGAGGGATGCAACGTTTCGTCGATGGGACAGAGACTGAAGCTTAGATGCCAGTTCAGGGCCTATCAGATTGGCGACTCTTTTTTTAACCTTGTCTAGGAGCGAGAGACTAGTAGCAGATGCACCAGCCCAAATGTGACAACAATACTCGTTATTACTAGTTATTTCGATACTTTGTTATTTTTAAAACTGAATTATTTTCAGTTTGCTTTCAATGCAACAGATCGTAACGAGAAATCTTTCTAGGCTGGGGCAGTATTAAAGAAGTTTGCTTAAACTGGTAAATAGACATCAAGTAGTGCTCAATATCCAGAGAATATCTTCTTATCTTCGTATCCCTTCTGCCGAAATATCTGGTGGGGAGGTTTTCACGTACTTCTTTTATTTCTGTGCGATTACATTTTCATGTTTTTATCCGTTCTTTTATTTTTGAAATTGTTGTGGGGGTAACGATGGAGTTAGCAGATGTGTCCTAACCGAACTTCATGGACGACTTCTAAACGACTGCGCATGCACCAATCATTATTTTTTAATTCGTTTAAAAAAAAATCGAACGCTATTTCGCAATCAGCGTAGTTGGCCAGTGGATTAGGAGGTTTCCTTGTAAGCTTTAGTTTTTGCGTTCGCGTACACGCCACAATGATGCATCCCTATGCCTGTTTTACAAATACATTAAATTAATGTGCTTTGATGAACTCATAGCACCTGTACCTTCTTGACATACATACTCCCGATTAGTTTGACAAGAAGTAAAATCTCACCCCTTCACTCCTCAGGTCTTTAGGTGGCGGAAGATCTTTTACTCTAATAGATTTTTCCCTCGAACTGCTACACTTTAGAATTCCCTTCTTGTTTTCTGCTTTCCTTAATGTACTAAGACGCAGAAGTTTAAATCTAATGTGAACAGACATCTCGCTACTCAACCCCGCCCCCACATAATCCCCTATTTGATAAGTTCCCAAATAGTAGCCCATTACTCCCAAGCATCAATATGCCTTGTTTGGGTTTTTAAAAAATGAGTAATATACTGCTGGATTTTAACCTTTTAAAAATTCTCTACGATTATAACTATAAAAGCATAAAAATATGGAACAAAATACCTGCTCTATTTCTAGCAGTTTCAGATTGCTATGTAAATTGATATAAAAATTTATACTTGAACGATGTTGGATCATGGGGAGTGCGGGTAATGATTGCGCAGCTCTCATTCAGACGAATATTAATTTGACCAAAGAAGATCAAAATATATGTGTGTGTGTTATATATATATATATATATGTGTGTGTGTGTGTGTGTGTGTGTGTGTGTGTGTGTGTGTGTGTGTGTGTGTGTTAGATAGCATCGATTTTAATCATACTTCACATTATGCTCTCTTTCGAATTGCTTTCTATTGATTCAGGCTCGTCGTGAAGAAATGGTCATTAATTGTCTACATTATGTGTTCTTCCGTATCTGATTTCATAGCTTTTATTAACTGTATATTTGTTCGCGTGAATAACACTTGGGGAATTGGCGTTGTTTTGGCTGCGTAGCGTTGGCACCAGGATATTATGTAATTAGCTTTTATAATGGCAAACAAAATTTCTTCTGCCGTGACTGTTGCCGACACGGGAGAATGAAAACGTTCCGATTATAGCGAATCGGTTAGGAATTGTTTTGTGGAAGAACAAAAGGAAAGGAGATAAAATGATTTATGTTAGTAGAAGTAGAAATCCTTAAGTATATCGGCCAAAATGTTTGGACAAGTTTCATTCTTTACTAAATACAACGTATCCATATTTCTTCTTTGCTTGATGTTTTTAATGCTGTTTCTGAAATTTTTTATGGGGATTGATACTTCTTATTATTTTGTTTATTCGGGCGGCTGTTCTTTTTTTTTTTTTTTTTTTACTCACTTTCACTCCCAACAAGGCACATCGCCAATTGAACGTAAGGGACTATTACTTGGGACCATGTCTAGGGAGGATTAACAAGGTGTTGTTTTACGTTACATTTAAACTAAATTCATACTGTTTTGCTTTTACATTTAAACTAAATTCACACTGATTTGCTTTTGTGAGGTGTTGGATTGATTTATTAAGGTCTCAAAGGTTTTAGCGAAGAGGGAAATGTGACTGATAGGACGATAACTAAGAGAGTTAGTCCTTCCACCAAATTTCTTGTACACTGGTATCACAGGGGCCATCTTCCAGCTATTAGGGAAACAAGATTCCGCAACGCATTTATTGTAGAGCTTGGAAAGTACGGGGGCTAGCTCAGTTGAGCATTTCTTAATTAGTATAGCAGCAATGAGATCAGACCCACACGATTTGGAGGTGTATAAGTTTTTATGAAATCGCAGATATGAGAAAGAAAAGAGTGATTTTCATATTATCAAGTGTGGGTTCCGTCTGCATAAGGATATTTGGGAGGAAGTTTGTTGGCTCTAAGGTGGAGTTGGAGGCGGATCGCCGGGCAAGCTGTTTGTATTCTCGGTTGCCGTTCATGCGACCTGGTTGTTGCTTATCTTGAGGGTTATTTTCACAACGTTCTTCTTCAGATCTATCTTGTTGAACATGGGATTTTCTATCGAATACGGGAATCTACACAGAATTTCGAACGAAACTCTTTATTATATCCACGGAAATAGCATACTCCTGTTCCGTCAACCATGACCGAATTGAAGTCCTGAGGAATTCCAAATTTTATTTTGAGTGTATCCTGCACTGGGGACTGAATGTTTAACCTCTAATTCACCAATGACTCTCTCCGTTACGCTATTTGCAGAATTTGGATTTCTAACCGGTTGTGGCTGATGAAACGAAAGCATGCTAATCCCGTGGATTAAATGGAAGGTTCTGTCAGCAATTCCGTGTAACTTCTCGAGTTCGCCAATATACACTGGAGAAGGTCAGAGGTTACATCGACCGAAACATTATTAGAATAACACTCAAGATGAGAACAGAAGTCCGAATAATCTAAATAATATGAGGTTTATTCTTCATTCGATACAATGTCGTCTATCGGCTCTTCTTTATTTCATGTTCATAATCGTTTGCATCCCCACGACACAAAGTCGGATTTAAATGTGGGAAAAACCAGCTCCCCCAAAAGGGGCAGTCTGGATAGGAACAAAAGTAAAAATTGTCTCAGTCTAGAAGGATTTTTCCTCCACTGACTGAGCACAGAAAAAGTGAAGTTTGCATCAGAATAGATACTGCACTGTAATTTTGGTACGAAGGTCAAGAAGCACTTTTAGTTCATGTTGTTTAATGCTGAAAAACTTCTCTCGCTTCGATGCTTGTATTTCGTTAGAAAATCTTTTTTTTTTTAATTCCATAAAAGAAAACACTGATAGTCAAACTTTTTATTTACAAAACGAGAAACTATTTGGAAGGAAAGTTTCAACAATTGATGTTATTAAAGATTAAGAAACGATAAAACAACATTAAAAAACATTTACCAAATTAATTCTGCACTTTTTAGATGAGGATTGATGATTCGTATTTTGGGGATTATTTGGACTACTGTTCTCATCGTAAGTGTTATTTTCACAATGTTTCGGAAGATGAAATCGACGAGTTTTTGTTTGTTTTTTTTTGTTTTGTTTTTTTTTTCAAGAAATCTGCACCGGAGGATTAAATAAAGGGTTCCATTCGAAATTCCGTGATGCTTCCCAAATTTGACATAAAGATTCTCGGGTTTGAAAAGATACACATTATTTGGATTCTTGCTCAAAATATGGTATGAATATGATAACACTTAAATGTAATTGCATTCATCGCTGGTTTGTCAATTCTGAAAATAACATTTTCATAGCTGGGCGCAAAGATCAAACGCACGCATATTTATAAATTTTTTTTTTTTTTCGCTTTTATGCTTCCATTCTTACCTTGAATGTATTTTCTCTTGTGTTTTTCAGCAGCCCTGGTGGCTGTGAATTCCCTGACCCTGCTGGCTCTCTCACTGGAGCGCTACTTCGCCATTTGCCACCCGCTCCGTTCGCGCCGATGGCAGACATTGTCCCATTCTTATAAAATCATTGTCGGCGTCTGGGTCTCGGCACTTCTCTTCATCGTTCCTGTCGCCGTCTTTCAACAACTGAAGACTATGAGGAACGGCAACAAACTCTGCATCGAGATTTGGCCCAACAAGAACTTGGAGAAAGTTTACCAGATTCTACTGGACATTGTCCTCTTCCTTCTGCCATTACTCATGATGATGGTCGCATATAGCTTGATCGCCAGAAACCTGTACGCAGGAATCGACTGCGACCTAAAGCTACCCAATTACCAAGGTAAGATTATGTAATGAATCTGGCGTTCTGAGAACTACTGGATTTTTAGTGCAGGATCAAAATGAAATATAATGTTTGTAACACACTGTGGATATTTTAAGTAAATAGATAAATGTTGCGACTACAATTAAACTAGGTAATAGTAAGACCGACAAATACGATAACCAACAGATTACAGACGATTTCTATTGTAAGGACTTGTAATATTTGGCTTATTTAGACTACTATCCTCATCTTGAGTTTTATTTTCTCAATGTTCCGGATGATGTAACCTCCGACTTTCTTTAAATGTAACTTGGAGAACTCATGAATCTTTCTGTCGAACTCAAGAATCTGCACGGAACTTTGAACCCTTTATTTAATCAACGAGAGTAGTAGGCTTTCGTTCCATCAGCTCTGGCCAGTAGGAGTATTAAGTACTTCGCAATAGTATTCTAAATATGGCCAGCTTTGAGCGTTAAACCTCGCAGTTTATTATATACAAGTAATCGAGTTGCTATTTTATTTATAGTTGATAAATATTTACAGGTTTATATTTTTCATGACATAATTAGTGCATACATTGATGCAATAGATTTACGATTTAAACAACTCAACCGACTGTGTAGTCTGTGCCGATATCCATTTTATTAATCACTATGAGTTGCTACTAGCTATTCTAAGATAGGACACGAGCGGATTTAAACAAACCTATCTATCCGGACTCTACATGGTGACCATTAACTTAGTAAGTTTTGGTATTTAACTTAATTTAAAGTATGGTAGTTATTGTATCATCCTTGGTGTAAGTGGGTGGGAATGGGCGGAATTTGCTTCTCGGTTCTGTCATGATCAAAATTATTAAATTATTTATTTATTCACAAGTTCGTTGTTTATGTTCTGAAACTATTCCTCAGTCTTGAATGAAAATATGTTTGACGCTTCATACTGATATGTTTAATTTTATTTGTTAATCACCATGCAAATAACAAAAGCAGAAATAGATAACATTAAAAAAGAAATAAGAAAATAAATTTCGACAAAAAAGTAGACACAAGTATAAAATGAACAAATTCAAAATAAGGCAGGGGTCATAATTGGTGTGTTGCCTCTTTCCAACTATAGTTAGAATGTGGAACGGAATACTATTAGTTTCTTAATCACAGTTTCTAGTTTTTACAACGCTCGTAATGAATAAGGACAGCAAAACCCGATAAAAAAGGTCAATTATCAAGGCCACAATCCTGTAGATGAAGAGTCAGCTGATGGTCTACTTGTGTTGCATGTTTAGTATTCTGCACAAGAATATTGTCCAACACCTCTCACCCTTAAACTGAAACTTTTAAATAAAATAAAATAGCAGTTTAATAATTTACGATCAAACCAGGCGTAAACTCAAACAAAACCAATATGCATCCTCCCTTGAGACTTGCATTCATGAATATCCGCGGGTTTAGAAGTAATTTAGATGATTTTGAATAATTTCTCCAAGTAAAAATCCCGAATACCTTGGCGCTAAGTTAAACTAACCAATACTCCTCCATCTCTTTAATATGTCTGATTATTTCCGACTTTACTTTAAGGACTCAGACAAATATATGCAGAGAATTTGATTCAATATTCAGAACATCCTCCCCTTTACTAGAGAATCAAAAGTAGAATCAGACTAGGCCTTTATGAGAAGATCCAGTTGTCCTCGACGGTCGTACATCTAAACAATATGGTATTAATGCGGGTGTACCTCAGGGGTCGATCCTTGGGCCTTTATTATTTCTAATATTCATAAATGGCCTCCTTGATAAAATTCTCTCTGAAATGCGTATATATTTGAAATGTGTATAGTGGAATTGTCGCTTGCAAGTAGTTGGTCGGGATGGCTCACATTTGGGCCCCAGACTGCTTTCATACTCCCATAGAAACCTTTCATATCATTGGTGTCAGCCAGAATCTGTAGTTCAGTAGCCTTAGCAATCCACCAACTGTTCTTAAGTTCCCTACATCTGCTCTGGGGCTTGCTATTTGCCTTAGCGTACTTTGCTTTGATGGATCTAGTGTTCCTGAACTACATTGAACTTCTTGCAGCATTTCTCCGGTTGATGAGTTGCTTGATTTCTTCACAGTTCTCATCGAACCAGTCCTCTTGGCATTTCCCGACCAGCCCGAGGCACTCTTTGGATGTTTCATAAACAGTTTCTTTGAAGGACAGCCAAACTGAGTTTACATCGGTTGGTTCAGCAAGTCTCTCATTGAGAGCATTCACCAGCTCTTCTCTTACGTTTTGACGTTTCAAGCCGTTTACATCCAGCTTTTTAGGGGGGGGTTCTTTATCTTTATTTTGTGTCTCAGTTTGAATCTCGCTTGTGTCCGGATCATAATATGGTCAGTGTTGCTCATTGCTCTCGTGTCCAGGATATCTGGGAGGTTCCTGTTGACGAGTGATGACGAAGTCAATGAGGTGCCAATGTTTACTTCTAGAGTGCATCCAGGAGTTCTTGTGAACAGGCTTGTGTTTAAAGAAGGTGTTGGTGATGCAAAGCTGATGCTCAGTGCAAAGTGAAAGGAGGAGCTCCCCATTTGAGTTGACTTTCCCGCATCCATACTTCCCTAGTGCTCTGAGGCAGGTGATATAATCCTGTCCTGCCCTGGCGTTAAAGTCTCCCATGAGTATGATCTTATCCGGTTTTGATACGGATGCAAGTGTACTGTCTAACTGATGGTACAATATATGAATAGTTTCCTGGGAGTTTGTCATAGTCGCAGCATATATAGCTATCAGGGTACACCAATGGTCTTCTGATACAGATAGCCTGAGTGTCATCAGCCTGCCATTTATCGTATGGGGCACTTCTATCAGTTTCGTCACTAGCTCGTTTTTGATGGCTAGTCCGACACCGGACTCGCTTTTCCCACTAGAGGCCTTGCCACTCCAGTAAATGGTGTAGCCGGACTCTCTAACGGAACCGCTCTCTTTGAACCTTACTTAACTCAGGGCAGCAATATCGATATCATATTTTTCTAATTTGCGCGATATAATCGCACTTCTTTCTGGTCTTGCCGAATCAGACCTGTCAAGCATCGTTCATATGTTCCACGATACAAACTTGAAGTTTGGTGTATTGAGTCCTTATTATCCTGGGCGACGCCTTGCCAGTATGAGTTCTTTTTCTGTTTTCGTTTCATGGTTCGTAAGGAATTTGCTGACAAGATAGTTTAAGGATGAAGTGGGTTTTGTTAGTTGCCATTTCACCCCTCTCCTCCAATGGGGCACGCCAGACTGGCAAGGATTGCCCAAGACGAGTCGGCGGCTCATTGGTCGCAGTGACTAACCAGAATGAGTGTTATCAACTTTCTCAAACTGCCTTAACAGAGCGTTTCTGGGTTTTTCTGTCTGGATTGAGCTTCCCATAGATCCCTACACTGTTAGCCTGAAATTCAGTTTCCAGTGGCGTCCGCCTGGAGGCCAACACGGCGTCTTGACTGACAGCTACACTTCCGTACATCTGTCAAACCTTTGGGTGATTGATTCCGCAGTGGTGGTGGATGACAGACAAAGAGATGCACTGGATCGCGTTATGGAACCGATCGCGCGCACACGCACACATATATACACACATGCATATGTATATGCGTATACCCGCAAGCACCTATATTCATAAACACACAGAAAAGCACATCCGCATCCATTCACCAACCAGTATACGTCCATGTACAAATATATACATAAACACATATACACATCTTAAAAGCCTCCATGAACCCGTATAGATGCACAGATGCACCCGTATATTTACAAACACCCACCCAACAACATATATATCCACAGATCCAGGGAAACTTCATATTATAAACATTTAGTTATAAACAATCCCACCACCCATGCGACCGGTGCTTATAGGCACACACACACACACACACACACACACACACACGCACGCACGCCCACACACACGTACATATATATGCATGATGCTAGTTGACACATATTTTATGTGAATAAAAAATATTAAAAAATTCTTGGGAAACAAATATTGATTATCACAGCTAGCGTAACAACAAATGGATAATTGACTGTTCTTTTAAAAGCAAAAAATTCTTTCTGTCAGGAGTGGGATTCGAACCCACGCCGGGAAGACCCGACTGCGACCTGAACGCAGCGCCTTAGACCGCTCGGGCATCCTGACTGATTCGTTCCGGAGAATATTCATAGAAGAAATAAACACTTCATTCCTTATTTACTTTTTAACTGATAAATTTTTAGAATTATAGATTGTTGAATCTATTAAGTAGAATATCTATTCCGTTAAAAGGTGACGTATGGTTCAATTAATGTTAGAGAACAAAACACCTTTATGGCCTCTGGGAGATTGTAACAAATTGTTTATAGCATTCCAAAGGCGGATACATAAATATCAGAATAATAAATGTATTATATTTCAATTTCGTACGCTCTTTGAAAGGTCTTATTTTTAATCCTTCTGGGAGACTAGCCATAGAAGGAGTATAGCGAACATAAATATACTAAATTTAGATTTGAAATATTTCATATTCACCTGGATTTGCAAAATCACCTTCCTTGTAATTCAAACAATCTAGCCTGATCTCAACGGGTGATCTAACGGGTCATTTTTCTAGTTTATTTATTAAGGTGTTCGTTATTTGTTAGGATGAACCTCACAAATTAACTATTTTTCTTGGACGGAAAAAGAAGTGATCACCCTTAGATTTTGTAGTCGGAAGTCGGCCATGACACTTTCAGACGCACACACACACACAACTCCAAATTGAAATACTTTATCATCGCATACCCAGTGATTAAAATGTTCATAACCTCAATCGTAACTTGTTAAACAAATTTGTTAAACGTTACACTGAGCTCTTGTGTCTTTTTTACGTGGTTATTTCACAGACAACGCCCATTTAAACCCCGTAGCAACAGGCGACGAGGATTATTTATTTATCTATTTTATTTATTTTTTTTTTCATTGAAAAAACAACAAAAAAAGTCTTACGGACATTTTCCACTGAAAAAAAGAAGCTGAAGTGCGTTTAATTGAGCATTTTCTTAAAAAAAAATGGCGTGCACTATTCTACAATTAATGCTACAACAATTACGCTTGATGGAATTATTTTCATCGCCTTCATCATCGCTCTCGGAAACAAAGCTTACGACAGGGACGAATAAACCGCAAAGTCTATCACGGAATTCCATTACGACTAAATAGCTAAATTGACGCTCTGTACGTGGTTTGAGCGCTTTGAGGATCTTTTTTCGGGTGGAATTCGAGGAACAAACTGACGACTGGAAAGTCAGATTTTTGCTACGTAACACTATCAGTACACAAACTATATACTTCCGAAACATCCATGGAACCACATCTTCGACATGATAGTACAGACGCTGACACAGATATTCGGTGAGAAAATTTCGTTATTTAATATGCGTTTCAACTGTCTTAACATAAATAATGTGAGTCCACTGATTCCTCAAATTATGCAGATATTGTAAACAGAGAATGTGTACAGTTAAAAATAGTTTCCATCATAGACGCTCAATTCAAGTGTTTCATTTTTGTGCGTAGTTTGAGATCGGCGAGAAACACAGATATTCTTAGACAGATTTTGTTAAAAAATAGAGCAGAACCCAGACTTAACAATACAATAAGTTGTCGTAGAATGCCAGCACCTCGTAAATCTAAGGCATGATTCAACTATGATGCAACAATCAACAGATTTCACGATTAAAACTGTAAATAAACAACACTGTCGCACATCACGGAGATCAACACCTGTCAACCCCTTATCCGCTTGCTGGAATTGTGGTGGCTTACATTTTGGACATAACTGTACATTTAAGACACACTGCTGTTTCGACTGAAATCGACTGCGTCATAAAGAAGGATTGTGAACTCCGCAAGGACAAAGACCAACACAGAATAGACAAACCACGCATAGCAAACACAAGCATCATGACAAAACAAACACAAACAATCTGGTGGCAACCTTCCTCCCAAACGCAAAATCAATCTGAACATATCTTGCAGTACAGTTGAATGGCCATCCTGTTCAGCTGCAGTGGACACTGCTTCTGACATTAGACTCACTATGGAGAATTATAGGCAAGCCTTCCTGGTTATTTCACAGACATGACCCATTTAAAACCCGTAACATTATTTCAATCATCTAAAGTTGTGCAACACGAAATTGATAAAAAAAAATTTTTTTACACAGTGATCACCACTTATCAAGGCCCGGAAGCCACTGAGGGATAAGGGTTATTGCAAGTACATTACGTTAGTGTGGAGATTTGATGAAGTGTTTACTTAAGGGGGCGGTTCATTAGGAATTTGTTAACATTGGACTTGAACACACCCAAGTTGTAGTCCGGTGGGAAGCAGGCAGACGGAACAGAGTTCCACATGCGTGCAGTTCTAAGAAAGAAGCTTTGTTTATGGAATCTGCGTTTTGATCTAGGCACAGATAAAGAGTGGGGGAAATTTTTCACAGTGGATTCAGCTAGACGGGTGTTTTTCGTGAAAGATTGGCGAGGGGGGACCAGAGATTGGAGTTCAGACGAGCACCTGCCATGGAAATAACGATAAAACAAGGATAGGCTCGCAACGTCTCTTCTGTGAGAGAGTGATTGCAGAGTAGAGAAAAGGGCATCCTCCACTAAGCCACGAAGTCTATTTTGTACTCTGTCAAGGCAGGATAGGCTGTTTTTAGCAGCTCCTGCCCAGATATGGCAACAGTATTCCATCCTTGGACGTACTTGGCTTTTATATAGATAGAGAATTGCATCAGTAGTGAGATATCTTCTGGAGCGGTAGAAAGATCCCACCATCTTTCCAGCGACCTTGGCAACAGACTTGATGTACGTGTTCCATTTCAGATCAGGAGTAAAGGTCAAACCCAGAAGCTTGTCAAAACACGGGGCCTCACCCAGACGAGAGCAATCCATCACAACAGATGGGGATCAGAGCGTTGATGATGTAAGGATAGCAGTTTGGTTTTGGATGCATTAAAGGTAACCAGCCACATCTTCCCTCACTGAACCACGCGCTCGAGATCAGAGGAGAGAGAATCAGAGAGAACTTTGTCATTTACAGCCTTTGATGTGTTGCCGTAGATGGTCGTGTCATCAGCATAGATGTCAACGAATGATTTAAGTATGTGTTTAGGGAGGTCAATGATGTAGATCAGGAATTATTTTTGTGTATTACGATAACTATATATATAATAATATATATAATATATATATATATATATATATATATATATATATATATATATGTATGTATATATATATATATATATATATATATATATATTATTTAAAGACATTTAGAAGTAAGGATATTCCTACTTTAATGAGCGATGCAATATAAACAACACAAGGTTTTAAGAACGAATGTTTTCTATAAAATATTCGGCCCAAAGTAACTCCGCTTCTCCAAAAGCAGAAAAATGCTGTTTGTGATAATAAAAGTTTTATTATTTACTTCAGAAAATGAAATATTTTCATATTTTTTGTATAAAAAAAACATCGTTTGCATCATATTTCTGCCTCAAGCATTCTGTGATGAATCCCATAATGACGTTTGTTCTGCATGTTGTACAGGCTAAGCCGAACCGTAACCTTAACTCAAACGTAATCTATGCGTTAGAACTTACTTTAGGTTCCTCAAAAGTGTACTATAGAATTAACTCCTCGTCTATGTATAACATGATGTAACTGCAATATAAGTTAATATTATCATCATACATGTTGTACCAGTTAAAAGAAAAAAAAACTAAAATAAACTGGTAATAAAGTATTTTATATTTTAGCCTACAAAAATAATGTAAATTCGTAATTATATCGTGTTTACACGACAGACAAATAAATACATAAATATTTTAAATAATACATTTATATTTTTAACGAATATAATATTTGTGCAAATGTCAAAATTTAATAAAACAAAATAATAGCAAGAAGCCGTTACTTTGATTGTTCATTTTTAGCACGCGTTTATATTTAAAGTACACTCAAAATGCCGAAGTCGCCCAGTGTGTACAGAGAATTGGGGGTGTCTAACTTGCTCTAATCGTAACCTAACTCGATGAATGTCTGAAATGGATTCACAAATTAGATTGTAATCGTGTGTACGTACTGCGTTATTACCGACTGATTTTATTTTTACGAAACAGTTTTCCTTCAGTGGCGATGCTCTTTTAGAAAAGATCTTGACGAATATTATAGAAACTAACCAGGAGGCGTATGGGGGGGGTATATTGCTAACAGACAAAGAAGAATAACCGTAGAAATTAAAGAGCAAGAATAAATTTGGAGCTAACAAAACAAACAGAATCCGGTCAGATGATTAAATAAATTTTCTAAACTGCCAAACACTTTTGGTTGTTTCGGTACCTTTTTAGCGCGACCAATTTTGGAGATAATCCAACTGGAGATAATCAATTTGATTAATGATCAAATTTGTGGATTTTTTTTAAGATTTTTACATAATCTTTTTGTTTTGCTTTTATTTTTAGATATGTCCTCGTATCTCTATGAGATGTTTTGTCCGTAGGTCTGTGTGTCACATTTCAGTGTGAATTAGAATTTTTACCTACAAGCTCGCAGATTCGATGGACGTATCTTACTTTAGATACGTCCACGTATTTATAAAAGGCCTGGAAAATTCATTACTGTAAATTTGAAATAGCATTTCGTTGGTTTGCACCTATGAGTTGAATCTGTTTCAAATTTAAGAGTGATAGAAAGACAAAAATTGTGTCGGTCTGACTCCTTTAAATTTTAAATAGCATTTATTGTTGTGCTGTCATGCTTGTTTGTAATAATATTTTCGCCTGTCTGTCACTTAAGTTTGAAATAGCATTTTTGTCGGTCTGTCACGGTTAAATTTATAATAGCAGTTTTGCCGATTTGTAACTCTTAAGTTTGAAACATTATTTTTGTTGGTCTGTCACTCTTAAATTTGGAATATCATGTTCATTAGTCTGTCACGCTTAATTTTTATAGGGCATAATCACAATGATCACCGAAGTTAAGTAACGTTAAGCCTTGTCAGTATTAGATGGATGACCATTTGGGAATAAAAGTCGTTATATGTAGAAGGACGTCAACGCTTTCCTGAAAGAACTGAAAAACTTAACGTCGTCATCTTCCATGGCGGTGATATACATGCGATTGGGGTCGCTTCTAAAATTGATATTCAAATGAAAGTTCATCCTTCTGTGGAAGTCGATTCAACTCGTTTAGGGTGAATGCTGAGCATGCTTAATTCTGCATAACCTGAGGATTGTATTGTACTCTATCTAATTCGTTTACTTAAAAATATCATTTAATTGTTTAATCTACTCAAAACAATAGCTTTCCTTCTCGCCAGCGTTAGTGTAGTGCATGTTTATTGTTTTCTTTTGAGGACCGAGCTTTGTCGTTATCTGAAATAAAAATCGCGACGTACTTCGCTCATTTATTATAATTGCTGATTGTCCTCCTCTTTTCGCCACATCCTTAGTTTTTCTGTTACTATTGTCATTATATTTCAAGTTATAATCGTTTAGAAATTGTCAAACTTAGTCGAGTTTTGATGCTAGGAAAACTGCAACCGTTCTCTCTCTTTAACCGTGTAAAGAATTGCTTCCCATTGTCCGTGTATGGGTGTATGACGACGTGTCATTTTTCAATGATATAAGCTTTTAAGTAACTTAGAGTTACCTTCCCTTTCTTTTTATATAAACTATTGTTTTACGTGTATTTCACTTTCTTCGTATTATCATGCAATATAATACAAACGGCTTTCTCCGTGTCTATGTATGTAAAACAAAAAATGCCTAGATATTAATTAATTTATCTTTTTGACGTGACATCCCGTGTGAATTTCATTTGCAACAAAAAAGGTATGTTTTTATGTAATCATCAAAGGTTAATACTTAACTAATTAATTAATCAACACGGTAGACATAGCGTTCGTTTCGATTGAATACAGCAAATCTATTTTAACTTTTTGCAAATGCGAAGCAAAACATCTTGCAATAAAATTAGTTTCAGTAATATTTTATGATCCCATGTTTTGACGTTATTCAGAAGAGGGGTTACAAACAGTAAAATTTGTTGAATTAAAAAGTATAATGAGAAGGGTTTTGTAGTTTGCTTGTAACATTGAGCGTAGCGTTAAAGGGGTTGTGTTTGGATGCTATATTAATGCGGTTCGTAGGAAACACCGTGTGCATGAGTTAGCATATAAAAGAATAATGACAATATTAGAAGGAATTTTCAAGAATTTTCAATTATATTACGTTTATATGCCAACATAATGTGTTGTGAAAGATAGTAGGCGTTGGTGTCCCTAATTTTCAAGATTAGTATCTCTTCTTGTTGTACACGTTTATTTTATTTCTCTCCTGAAAAAAAAATAGTACTTTACAAAAATTATGGACATATAATGTTTTCTGTTTATGTGAACTTTTTTACTGATTGGCAAATGGCTACAGGAAAAATATTAAATAAGGGAGGTGTGTATGCCCCATTTTCTATGCAAATAAAATTAACATATTCTTCACTAAAAGTGAATACATTTTTTCATCAATAACAGAATTGATTAGATTATTTTATTGCTAGCGTATTTTCTTGATCAAATTGTCATAGCCTTACAAAATATGAGTTGACATAAATTACTCTTTCTTCGAGGAAGCTCCATTCTTTGATAAGCTTACATTAATTCTTAACTTGAAATAGAAAACTTACTCCAAATATGTCGCAAAGATTGATGGCAAATAGTTGGATCCTCCAGAAAGTCCCCTCTAAAGCAATCATCCACCTGACTAAGAGCCACATACGTTCTAAAATAAAGTATTGCTATTTTATCTGGACAGGTGTTAATCGGACTATGCAAGTTATTGATGGATGATCTCTTCTCGTGCATACGACCTCTTTCAAAAAGAAATGTTGTTAGCCTCTCTCTGTTCTACCGTTATGTTTATGGTAAGTGCTCGACTGATCTCCAATCCCTGATACCCCCTGTAAAACATTTATAGCAAAAACTTGTGTAGACACATTAGTCCGAGTTTCGCACGGAGCGAATTCACGGACAACGCAAAACACTTTCAGTTTCGAGACATATACTATTATCTCCCCTGTTGCATGTTTCAGCCGATATGTGGCGATATCAATTTTCTCTCTCTCTCTCTCTCTCTCTCTCTCTCTCTCTCTTTCTTTCTTTCTCTCTCTTTCTTTCTTTCTTTCTTTTCTTTCCTTTACTTTTCTGGAGTGGCACGCGACAGGACGTGTGCGCCACGTGTTCCAAGTGTGTTTTACAGACGCAAACCGATTCTGTAAAAAACTATCTTTTGCGTACTTTTAAGCCTGATCGAGGAAAGCCATAACATTGCAAATTATGAACCAACAAACTCCACAATCATGAATTACCTTGGTAACAACTTTGAACAAAATATTCAATTTTAATTCACACCTAATCGGAAAAGATAACAACTCGCACGTACGCATACACAAAAACTATTGTCTGTAAAAATGTATAAATATTGTTTTTGCTTTAAGTAAAGTCTACGGCTGTATATATATATATATATATATATATATATATATATATATATATATATGTATATATAAACTTGGTATCTATTTTCATTAATTAATGCCATCGAACGCGCAATGCGTACCGCAACAAACTCGTCTAGTTAGAATCACAGCAAAATACCCTCTCTGTCTCTTTTTTCACCTATATGTTGAACACAATACCACAAGTCTGCTTCTCAACTACCTACAACATAATCACCTAGAATTCTAATGTAAAAAATACATGTTGAACTGCCATCCTATTAAATTAATTCCTCCGAAGTAATCTTCACCAATTGTTCCCAATCCTCTTGCGGTGGTTATCAGGTCGAACTGACGATCTCTTTAACTTTTTAGCTGTGAGTGGCCCTCGAGCCTAGATAAATGGTTTCCAATCAGTAAAAACAGCTTTCTAAAAATGACCTTTATTTCAATTAAAAGGGAGCTTTCACAAATTCAAAATAATGGAAAATCAACAATCAACCCAGTCATGACAGACATTATTTATAGGTGTCTCTGGTAGTTTATTTACAATATCTGAAGTCAAAATCTCTCGAGGGTCAAAGTGCATACGTTACTCGACTCAACTTTTAGACTATTGCCAAATGATGATAAACTTGTTTTGTTTGTTTCTCTCCATGGAAAAAAAACAACTTCATTAAATGATTAATCATCTTTTAATGTAAAGTGGACAGAAAAACTTTGCAGACATAATGTATTCCAAACAGCATCCGCAGCCTATCACAATATATATATATATATATATATATATATATATATATATATATATGTATATATATACTAGCATGGGTATCCAGCATTGCTTGGGTTTGACATGAAGTTCCATTTGAAACACACCTGTATACTAATCATTTTCATCATGGGTAACGTGGATACTCTCACAACAAAAATGAAAGAACGGATAAAAACATGTAAATGTGATCTCCCAAAAAAGGAAGAAGTATGTGATACCCTCTTCGCCAGATATTTCGGCAGAAGGGCTACAAAGAAAAGAAATTATTCTCTGGATATTGAGCACTGGAAAGACCCTCCCCCCCAAAAACGATAATTAAAAATAAATCATTACAACTTTGGTTTCAATAAAAATAGCAGTGAATGCCTGTGCGATCGCAAAAAAGATAAAGCAAAAATTAAATCCAAAAACAATTAAATGAAATTTGTCATCATTTTATATTTCTAATGTAATCCACCGACCCTCCCCCCCAAAAAAAACAAAATTGAATTTATCATATTTTGGGGGTCGTTCTGTTTAAAAAATTGTTAGGTGAAAGTACAGAATGGTCTCATAAAAATTCATTATATTTATCGTTATTTTATGTTTCAAATGTAATTCACACCCCCTCCACCACAAAAAACAAAAAAATTGTATTCGTCAATTTTTTACCCCCCTCGATCGCTAAACTTGAAAAAATGCTAGAGATGACATGTCTGGTTGAACGCTTTGTGGCCAAAAAGTGGGTGCTCATTTTACGTTAAATTTATTTAGAAAAGTGATCCCCCAAGCTAAAATGTTTTGGGGTTTTTTTTCAAAATTTCTTCTTTCATATTATTTATAACGACTGCGTAAACGTATTAGGTCACAAAAAAGCAGGTTTTAATTTTTTTAGGGGTTAAATTATGCTAGGTCACGTCGTAAAATTGACCATTTTTAATTTAAGATATTAAATAAATTATAAAGAAAATCTGTTTCGCAGACAAGTAAACGCACTGGCTATGGTATAATTATTAGAATAAACCTGGGCAACACCGATTAAATTTTATGAACAAAAAAAGGAGCAGATAATGATGGATTTTGCTAACATGGAAAATTGGCCCTGTGTCTGACTTACTTTGCCCTCGTGGGGATGAAAGTAAACGAGTACATTAGTTTTAATTATTTTTCTCTAACAAATAAAAAAGGTTACTTAAAAATTAAGAATAAGCGACAAACAATTTCCTCCGAATTGAAAATAAAAATAATAATTCAGCTTAGAATAATATTGAATAATATTAACGAAAACAAATCTATTACAGAAAATATTTAATAACGTGCTCCGTTTAAAACAATTTTTTCAATTAAACTATCACAGCTAATTCCCCTTTTGGTTTTCTGGTTTGAAAATATAATGGTTTCAGATTTCAGATAAAATAAGTTAAATCAAATATACATTGAAATTTAAATAAACTAAATAATTAAAAATTATTTAATTAGTACATTTGAAACAAACCTATTATGTCGAATAGGTAATATTACCGAGCTAATTATTTAAATAGATTTAATTTAATATGATATGCTAATGACCGTAACTCAATCAACGTAGATGTGGTTTGAAGAATGCTATATATTGAAATTACGTATAAAATATAATGCCTCCGTTGACAGAAGTATCCTATTATGGGCTTAATATTTCTTGACCAGGAGAGGCGTACACACATATGGCCTTTATATTTCTTTGGTCATTGGAAGTTATACACACAGACACACACACGAATGCTACTACTTTATATATATATATATATATATATATATATATATATATATATATCGGTTGGTTATATCTCTCTGAGCCTCATAAATTAAGGATTAGTATAAAAAGCGAAATATAATTGAAAAAAATCATATTTCTACAGAGATATATATTAAGTTGGTGCAAAAAATGATGTCGTTTTTGGCCTACAGACATGAAACTTAATATATCGGGTATTCGAACCCATGTGAAACTTTATATTTCGGTTTTAGCCGGAGAAAATCGGTGCAAAAATCGGTGAAAATTACAAAAAACGAATTTGCCTGGTGAAGGTCGAAACACAACATTACGAATATGCATGCGTAACGTAATTGCTATTGATTCATGTCTTAATTTTTAGGCTCGCAGCAAACATGTCTCCATAGCTTTGGCATTAACGTCAAAGGAAAAAGTAAGTCGTATGCTAAACGTTTTGGTTTCGATTCTTAGTGGTGGCGCACGAGTCATTTTTTTTTTTTAATTATAACTATACATTGGTTCCAATATAATATATAAATAAATACGAAACATGTATTAATCAAAATATCATATTTAAGCGTATTTTACGGGCAATACCGGGGTGCCTGTTAGTGTATATATATATATATATATATATATATATATATATATATATATGTATATATATATACTAGCAAAATTACCCGTCGTTGACTGGGTTTAAAAACAGCCTTGAGAAAATGGACTCTGATTTATTAAAGTATGATAGGTTATGAAAAGGAAGGGTTGTAAAGAGATAGCTTCGAATTTGGGGGTATCAAAACCAAAGCAAAATATGATGAAAGTAAAAATAGATAAACCCCATAATTTATTATACCATACCTGTTCACACAGAAACACTTATCACAATATTCTGTGGATCTATATTAAAAAACCTTGTTAAACTTTGTGATATATTCCCATTCTATGGAGGTCAAGCGCGAACGAACACCACATAATTTTATTATACCATAGTTCTTCAAACTGAAACATAATTATCAAAGTATACTTACGCAGATAGATATGAAAAGTTCTTTATTAAAGTTTCTGCCTATTTCCATTCTATGGAGCCCAGGCGCGAACGCAGATCCCACAAGTTTATTATACCATCACTATTTAAGTTAAAACATATTTATCAAAGTATTCTGATGTACATCTATATCAAAAACACTTGTAAACGTTTTTTTTTTTAATTTTTTATTTCCATACTTTGTGGACCAGGCGCGAACGCAGACCCCAGAATTTTAATGAACCAACGTTCTGTCAGATCAAACATACCCATTCCTGTGTCTCGATACATCTTCTATCAATATATGTAATCAGTTTTTTAAAATAGTCAACCATATAGGAGCCTATTCGTGACCACACACACACACACACACACACACACAGATATTGTTTTAAAAATAATAAATGGAGTTGTAATTATTACATAGAAAAGAGTAGGGTAATGAAAAAGAAAAGAGTTTATAAAACGTTATGAAATATTAATAGATTATTTACTATTTCATAACGGTTTATAAACCCACTTCTTCTTTTTAGTTGCGCTACTCTTTTCTATATATTAATTACCCCCGAGCTGATATGAATCCATTTATTATTTGAAAAACACTAATAAAATTTTGTACCATAAAATCTTTATATATATATATATATATATATATATATATATATATATATATATATATATATATATATATATATTCAATTATTTCCTATTATGATTATTAAATACCTACAGACACTAGTGTTTCATCCTTTTGGGAATCATTAGTGTAGGGTGTCATGATTACCGCCGGTCGGAAGATTTGAATCCGGAAACGAAGCCATCTTTAACTACATTGGCAAGGACCAAATCCACTCGGCCACCGTCAACCGCGAGACATATCGTTGAAATTCAACATTTATTTTTAAATGTTTTAACATCTGTCATAGTGATCTCATGACTATAATATTATGATCTGCACATGCGAGTTAAAGTAACCGACTTTATTTCAACTCCAAAGTGCTCAACGATAAGAAACGAATTTCTTAAAGGGGGCTAACATAATTATTTACTATAATAATAATTGAATACCTACAAACACTAGTATATATATATATATATATATATATATATATATATATATATATATATAGTAATTTATAAAATATATATGGCGATTAAGCTACACTGAATATTCCGCGTTTCATCCACTCTAGGACTCCTCAGGCTTATGCATAAGCCTGAAGAGTCCTAGAGGGGATGAAACGCGGAATATTCAGTGTAGCTTAATCGCCATATATATTTTATAAATTACTAACAAGCTCTACCTACGTATTGAGCACATTTGAAATAAAGTTTACACATAAATCTATACTTTCGTATATTAATTTTATGTGTGTAAATTAAGTAGTTATATATATATATATATATATATATATATATATATATATATATACATATATATATATCTTATTAGTTTATATGTAATTTAACTTCTTAGAATAATATATACACATTACGTAATAACATAAGGTTCTCTTTTAGGTAGCTATATAGTGTGATACTCTAGTTATAAATATTATTTAAAGATACCACGTTAATAGGAATAGGCACACAAGTATTTATTTTCAATATGTTGGGCTTTTATTTGTAAACCCTTGTGTACAATTGTTTTAGCAGTTCATCAATTATTTAGATTAGATTAGTATTTGAGAACTAAATCAATTAAATAAATTAAGGAAGAAAAATTATTATTTAAATAAAAAAAAACATACAGAAAATTAAATTATTATTAGAATAGGTAATTGGTTGAAATGTCATTTAAAAAGTAGAAATACGAAGAGGGCGATTACTAAAGTCGAAAGCTTTTGAAAAATGTATACAAAAAGAAAATATAAGAGTGGGGCGGGAGTAAGCACAACTGCTTGTTCTCTTAAAATAGAGATTATAAATGTATTAATATATATATATATATATATATATATATATATATATACTTCATTTACTCACATAAAATTAATATATGAAAGTATATATTTATGCGTAAATTTTAAGTATTTACTTCAAAAGTGCTCAATACGTAGGTAGAGCTAGTTAGTAAACACCGTATAAAAACAACACTAGCGAATAAATACTGGGAACTCAAAGAAAGCGGACATTCGCCGGTAATCGAATGGAAAATAATAAGACAAGCTACCACATGTAGACATTTAGACGACCCATGTAAATTATGCCTTAATGAAAAATTTGCTATCCTGTACTTTAAAGAACCCCAAAATCTATTAAACTGTAGACGAGAAATAGCAAACAACTGTGTTCACAAAATAAAACTTACTCTAGGATAGCGATACAAAATAGCTTTAAAACTAACAAAAATAATAGAAAACAAACAAATAAATTAAATAAACATGAATATACATAAACGATCACACATATGTATATATATATGTATGCATGTGTGCATGTATGTGTGTACACATATGTATATTTTTATATATATAAAAAAGAAAGGAGGAAAATCGTCTGCCTTAAACCACTAACCTAGTTCTAAAACAGATCCTTTGTTCGAAAAAATGCATGCCCATTGGCTGATAAGGGCGCGGTGGATACTAGAAAGTTGGTTGGCTAACTAAAATCCTCAACATATATAAAAACGAGAAACAACCACAGAATTCGCGCATAAGCCTGATGAATCCTATAGTGGATGAAACGCCGAATATTCAGTGTAGCTTAATCGCCATATATATTTTATAAATTACTATATATATATATATATATATATATATATATATATATATATATATATATATATATATATATATATATATATAGTGTATAGTTTGCTGTCTGAAGAGTAGCTGTTTGGGAATATTTTTGAATGATATATTTAAGATTGTCCAAATGGTTATGGAACAATTGACAAAGTAGACAATTCCACGTTCTCATTTTATATTTTGTTTACTTAATTTTTTTTGTGAAATTTTCTCTCTCTCTCTCTCTCTCTCTCTCTCTCTCTCTCTCTCTCTCTCTCTCTCTCCCTCTCTCTTTCTCCCTCTCTCTTTCTCCCTCTCTCTCTCTCTCCCTCCCTCTCTCCCTCTCCCTCTCTCTCTCTCTCTCTCTCTCTCTCTCTCTCTCTATATATATATATATATACCAGCAGGCCGCCCGGCGTTGCCCGGTTGTAAAATATGCATTATGTTATATTTTAATTATTGCAAAATTCTCATTTTTATAAACAGAAATACAGCAGGTATTAAAAGTAACGCTGAATTCTTTAAAAAAAAATAATGAAGTAAAACACCAAATTCCTTTTCAAAATTAAGTAAAATAAAGAACAAACTGAGACATCTGCATGCGAATATTATGGGTTTTTTTCTCTAAACAGTTAACTTCTAGTAAGTAAAAAAAAAACTCGAGCTGAAATCGAAACCAAAACCTGAAGACAATTAGTCAAGTACGATAACTATTAGGTCAGCTTGACACGTATTTGAAAGTGTTTTCAAACCTGCTTGATATAGGGAGTCTCTCAGGTGAACCATTCTTGCATGCGCATTCGTGAAACAGTTGACAAGCAGATAAAAATCCAACGACCCCCACGTACAAATTTTTAAATTTTAAGGCCTTAGCAGCCCGTTTTTTATTCAGATGAGAACCGATTTAAAAGTTTTCTACATGTCTGAATATCCTATATACTAAATTCGAAGTCTGTAAATCAAAAATCCATTGACTATATAGGTTGAGAAGTGCCCTCACATATACATACACACATTCTCACTTTTATAGATATTAGAATTCACAATAGGTGATTTGTCTATAACTTGAGAAATGTTTTTGTTTGTTTTTCTAACAAATACTACAATTCTAAGTGTGCTGTGAGTTCATTAAGTAGAATGAATATGTTTTATTTTGTTTTTGCTTTGTTTTATTTTATTCCTTTTTCTGTTTTGTTTTGTTTTTTCGGGGTTTTTTTTTGTTTGTTTTTTGTTTTTGTTTTTGTTGCTTTGTTTTGTTTTTAATTGCTTTATTTATAACAATGTTATGAACAAACAAACTAGACTCATTAAATTCATTTTAATAAAAATCACACAAGCGTTCTTGAATAAGCACTCATTTCAACTCTGGCAAAATTAACGACTTCTTCAACTTTTCTTTTCTATATTTTTAAGCAGCAATACAATGCTAAAAAGTGCTAAAAGATTTCATTCCTATTTCTCTTACCTTCCCTCTCTGCCCTGCTCTAAGCAAGTCGGTCGAACTACTCTACAAATCCAAAATCTCAATCATGAAAGGTTCTCAGAAAAAATACTCGATCAAACCCAGATCTCCAACTTCCAACGCAGACCCCACTACCATGTCTCCCTCTCCAACATCAGAGGTCTACGTTCCAACCTTCCAGAGGTTCAAACTCTATTACAGGAGGCCAAGCCAGATCTATTATTTCTAAGCGAAACTGGCATTAGACCGACTTCTTCTCTAGATGAGTTCGTAATTAAAGAATACTGTAACTTAACTTCTAAATCTGACCCCCAAAATCGCCATGTGCATGGAGTATGTGCCTACATTAAAGACGACTTTCCATGTGGTAGGGACATCTCTATAGAAGATCCTAATTTACTTTAAATGTGCTTCCGGGTTGCACTTGCTCACACTATTGCGTTTATATTTGCACTCTATCGTCCCCACAACAGTGGAATTACTATCTTCAATAGCATAACTGAGAAAATTGACCATGTCCTGTCTGAGTACTTCTCAGCTAACATCCACGTCTGTGAGGACTTCAATGTTCACAATGTGGAATGGTTAACCCACTCTAACAAGATCGATGACAAGGGGAAGTTCTGCCACGATTTCTCCATTGCTTATAACCTCACAGATTGTCCAAGAACCCACCCGCGTTCCCGACACTGACGGTCAGTATGCAAGTTTCCTAGGCCTCTTTCTCAAAACTTGCCCTGAGCTGTGCTCATCTTCCGTTCAGTCCCCACTGTGATCTTCCGACCAATCTGTTGTATCGGTCAAGATAAAAACAAAATGTGATAGGTCCTCAGACATACTTCTCCATCGTACAGTGTATCGATATTCTATGGCTGACTTGGATAGCTTCCGTACATTTATATCAGATCTACCTCTACGTGCCATGTTTAAAAAGGATGTGTCCTCTATAGTATCAGACCTGACGAAATGGTTAACTGTAGGCATAGACAGTTTCATACCCTTGAAAAAGTTCCAGCAAAAAACCTAACAGCCAGCCGTGGTTCTCCCCAGAATGTGCTGCTGCCATTGCGCACAGAAATTACTTTTTCCACTGCTTCCAACGTAATAGATGTACTGAGACTAAAGCTGCTTTCAGGACTGCCAGCAACCACTGTAAAAAAGTAATAAATAAGGCAAGAGAGTTATATGCTTAGCCTGTCAAGTCCAAAGTAGCTGAGCAGCTGCTTGGTTCCGATCAGTTCGGGCAAATAGCAAACTGAATCCTCAACAGAAGTGTGAGCTTCATCCCAACTATCATCAATGGACCTGAGTTAATATCGTCAGCATCAGACAAAGACAATCTCGTTGCCAAGAACTTTGCAGCTAATTCTACCCTTTACGACCAAGGCCGTCAACCCCCAGTATTTCCTTGTATATCGGAAAACATGCTAAGTGACATACAAATATCTGTACGCGATGTTGCCAAGCTAATCAAAAACCTTGATTCCAGTAAAGCAACTGGTCCTGACGGCATTCCAGTCAGAGTACTCAAAAGGTTTCAACCGGAGCTAGCGCCCATACTTACCAAGTTATTTAAGCGTTGTCTTAAGGAGAAATGCTTCCCAACACCTTGAAAAATCTCATCAGTTTGCCGTGTATTTAAGAACTTAGCTGATCGCTCATCTCCCTCTCAGTACAGACCAATATGTCTCCTATGCATCATGAGTAAGCTGCTGGAATCTGTACTAAACAAGGAAGTAGTCAACCATCTCAGCAAAAATAACCTTCTTAGTGACATGCCATATGGTTTCCGTTCTGCTAGATCTACAGCAGACGTGCTCACAGTTATATCTCATAAGATTGGCGAATCCCTCGATGGAGGCTTCCTCTCTAGAGCAATTGCTCTTGACATATCAAAGGCCTTTGATATGGTATAGCATAAGGCCTAGTTCACAAGATCTCCAGTATTAATGCTGGAGTCCCTCAGGGGTCCATCTTGGGTCCAACTCTCTTCCTGATCTAAATCAATGATCTTCCAGACCACATCCTTAGATCATTCGTAGACATTTATGCTGACGACACTACGATCTATGGAAGCACTTCGAAGACCGTAAACGACCAAGTTCTCTCTTACTCTCTCTCTCTCCTCTGATCTTGAGCACCTGGTACAATGGGGAAAGAAGTGGCTGGTTACTTTTAATGCATCTAAAACCAAGCTTCTATCTTTACATCATCAACGCTCTGTTTCCCAGCTGCCATCAATCGAAATGAATGGCTTCCGTCTTGGGGAGGCTTCATGTTTTGACAAGCTTCTGGGATTGACCTTTACTCCCGATCTGAAATGGAACATGCATATCAAATCAATTGCCAAAGTCGCTGGAAAGATGGTGGGATCCTTCTACCGCTCCAGTAGATATCTCACTGTTAATGCAATTCTTTACCTATATAAAAGCCACGTTCGGCCAACGATGGAGTACTGTTGTTACATCTGGGTAGGAGCTGCTAGAAGCAGCTTATCCTGTCTTGACAGAGTTCAAAATAGACTTCGTGGCTAAGTGGGGGATGCCCTTTTCTCTTCTCTGCAAACCCCTTTCCCACAGAAGAGATGTAGCGAGCCTGTCCCTGCTTTATCGTTATTTTCATGGCAAGTGCTCATCTGAACTTCGATCTCTGGTTCCCCCTCGCCAGACTTTCATGAAAAACACTTGTCTTTCCAGAACCACTATCAACAATTACTCACACTCTTTATCCGTGCCTAAACCTAAACGTAGATTCCATGAACAGGGCTTCTTTCTTAGAACTGCTCGCCTGTGGAACTCTATTCCGTTTGCCTGCTTTCTAGCTGACTACAATATGATTGTCTTCAAGTCCAACGTGAACAAGTTCTTATTGAGCAGTCCCCCTAAGTAATCCAATTTACAAAATTCCCACTAATGTTTACTACGCTAAAATCACAATGACTAATATATACCAATTAACCCTTATCCTCGAGTGGTCTCTGGGTCTTGATAAGCGGTGACCCCCATGTAAAAAAAAAGAAAATCAGAACTTGAATTTAGAACCAGACTAGCTATTGTACCCCATATTCCTAATACAAAACTATGTGCGAATAACAGACGAGCTTAGATTTAACGTATGCGTTGGTAAATTAAATCGTAAGCCTTTATGACCTGCTTGGACTAATTCGTTCGGTCGTAAATAAATTAATATAGCGGCATAAATGGGAATTCATTTGAACACGCCTTGTACATATTAGTTCAGTTAGGTAAATACCAGATACCTCCATATTGCAACTGTCTATTGCTTACATTCTATTATGCCACCATCTGTCTCAGAGAGTAGAGGATTTCGTTTGTTGCCATCAACACACTTTGTTAACGTTTCTCAGTGGTAGTTTTACTATTGAACTTCATAATGAAAGATCCTTATAACGGTCCTGGATATGACCTAAAACTATATCCGATGGTGAGGCCCCACCTTGCGGGCCTTAGGGAGTGTGAAGCCACCCTTTAATTGCCATTGCTCCCAGGCCCACTCTGACCCGGAATGGTAGTACCTGTTAGGGTCCCAACTATGGGTTAAATAGAATCTGACTTGAAAAAATATATATATACTCCATTAAAAATCGTTCCTCAAAATAACTAGATTCGGCATTAAATAACCTGAAAAAGGTTGATATGCCATAAAACAAAAACAACCAACTAACCAAATATCCCTATAGTGAAAAAGTCTTAAAATCATAGTATCCTTGCCTTTAAACTAATTACAACTACTGGTCTGCTGCTACCAGATCAGATCAAAGATACTGGCTTCCTAATCTAAAATTCCCCAAACATTGAAAATATGTTTTTCTTTCCTTTTACAAAACTTAACTATGTTTTGCAAAGTCAAAAACAAAAGCAACAATGTTCCTATAAAAAAAACCTCATAAATAAGTTGGTTGGTTGGTTGGTGGGTTGGTTGGTTGGTTAGTTGGTTGGTTGGTTGGTTGCTTTTGTTTTACGGCATATCAACCCTTTCCAGGTTATTTAATGCCGAATCCAAAGGTTTTGAAGAAAAAAATTTTTTAATAGAATATATTTGTTGTTTCTATTTAACCCGTAGTTGGGAGCCTAACAGGTACTACCACTCCAGGTCAGAATGGACCTGGGAACAATGGCAATTAAAGAGTGGCTCGACACTTCCCAAAGCCCGCAAGCTGGGCCTCGCCACTGTATATAGTTTAAGGTCATATCCAGGACCCATAAATAAGTATTCTAAGATCTAAAGAACTTTAGGCATAAAACCTTTTAATAAAATGACTGGGCTCGGCATTAAATAATCCCAAAAGGGTTGATATACCGTAAAAGAAAACGACCAAACCAAACCTTATCAATAAATATTAAAAGATATAAAGAACTTGAAGAATACAACCTTTTTCTAAAATTACTGGATTTAGCATTACAAAATCTGAAAATGGTTGATATGCCGTAATACGAAATAACCAATAACTTTTAATCTTAAAAATGTTTTAGGTTCAGTTTAGGTAAAATTATAATGACAATTTCTAAGTGGAAACTGACTAAAGAAACAGAACGCTTTTGTTATCAGACCTGTGAAATTCTCGGAACAGCTCGTTTGTGTTTGCAATCGGATAATAAATATCAGATGTTTTGTATATATCTCTTGTACTTCCCGATATTAAGAATAATCAAAGTACAAGGCAAATCTGGGTAAGTGTTAAAGGAAAAGACTGGGGGGTTACCACGCTATAAGGATACCAGTAGAATAAAATGGCATATGCTATACGAACCAAAGTAAATAAAAGTAAGGCAATTGCCTACGCTAAAATGTGGAAGGAGTAGAATCAAAAATTTTATTAGAATATTAACTATGGTTCGTTCGGATAGGCAGAGGATTAGTAAAGGGACAAACTCTGAGTATAAGAAAATATTAATAGATCTCCAATGTTGTCCATTGTTGAGAAAGTGGGCACTTGTGCACGTATTTATTTTGTTTCTATGTTTTTGCCTACAGCTCGGAAATTCATTATTCTGCTCTTTTTCGCTGTTGTTTGAATTTTTCCGATGGCGAGAAAAAACACAGATGTTAAGAAGAAGTTATTATTCAAAAAATGAAAGGATCGCCGACAACAAAAGAATGCAAACACCTTTAAAAATTCTTCAGTTTAATAACTTGCTATTTTCCAAGCCCAATTATAACGTGGCCATCAAACTTTAACTGTATCGTTACATTTCAACAACTCGGACCCACACGTTGTCTGGTAATGTTGCAAGAACGAACAGATTAGAAAGGACATGAAAATACGATTCAGTATTTTTTTCTTTTAGATGAATACAAAAACCATTTATTCCAGTAATTTCTGACCACGCACTTCACTGGGTTTCGAAAATCTCATTCGCATATAAAATATGTATTGCAAGACACCCTTTGTTTTTTACACAGTGATCACCACTTATCAAGGCCCGGAAGCCACTCAGGGATAAGGGTTATTGCAAGTACATTACGTTAGTGTGGAGATTTGATGGAGTGTTTACTTAAGGGGGCGGTTCATTAGGAATTTGTTAACATTAGACTTGAAGACATCCAAGTTGTAGTCCGGAGGGAAGCAGTCAGACGGAACAGAGTTCCACAGGCGTGCAGTTCTAAGAAAGAAGCTTTGTTCATGGAATCTGCGTTTTGATTTAGGCACAGATATAGAGTGGGGGAAATTTTTCACAGTGGATTCAGCTAGACGGGCGTTTTTCGTGAAAGATTGGCGAGGGGGAACCAGGGATTGGAGTTCAGACGAGCACCTGCCATGAAAATAACGATAAAACAAGGATAGGCTCGCAACGTCTCTTCTGTGAGAGGGGTTGCAGGGTAGAGAAAAGGGCATCCCCCACTAAGCCACGAAGTCTATTTTGTACTGTGTCAAGGCATGATAGGCTGTTTTTGGCAGCTCCTGCCCAGATATGGCAACAGTATTCCATCCTTGGACGTACTTGGCTTTTATATAGATAGAGAATTACATCAGTAGTAAGATATCTTCTGGAGCGGTAGAAGGATCCCACCATCTTTCCAGCGACCTTGGCAACAGACTTGATGTACGTGTTCCATTTCAGATCAGGAGTAAAGGTTAAACCCAGAAGCTTGTCAAAACACGGGGCCTCACCCAGACGAGAGCCATCCATCACAATTGATGCCAGATGAAGATCAGAGCGTTGATGATGTAAGGATAGGAGTTTGGTTTTGGATGCATTAAAGGTAACTAGCCACATCTTCCCCCACTGAACCACGCGCTCGAGATTAGAGGAGAGAGAATCAGAGAGAACTTTGTCATTTACAGCCTTTGATGTGTTGCTGTAGATGGTCGTGTCATCAGCATAGATGTCAACGAATGATTTAAGTATGTGTTGTAATCTACACGAATTGTCTAAATTTCTACCTGTACTCCTTGTTGTACTGTTTTCCGTTCGATTATTAATGAGCATCTGCTTTTTTGAGCTCCTAGTATTGGGTCGCTAGTTTTGTTTTATTCGACATCTTTTTTGTTATTGAATATGCTTTTATGATCGTAATATCTGGTTTTAAAACCTTGGGGTGTAATAACCACGCAGTGCTTCTTGTCGGTCATGTTTTCTTTGTTAAATATTGCGTCTTGATAAATAATGCTTTTAATTAGGGATTTGTTTTATAGCGGACAAAGTACATATATTCTACAGTTACAGTTTTTCTCTTCATTATTAACTTTCTTATTTCTATTTGGGTGATTGCTATTAGGGTATGCGTAATTACTATTTCTAGTAATGATATTTTTGTTCTTCTTAGAACTTTTCTTGTTCCTATATTGGTTACTTTTCTACGTATATTGTCATTATTTCGCTTCTACTGCTCACATTTAGTATTTTTAACTATGCACTTTAAATATCTTTTCTAAATTTTCGCAGCAACAGTATGGCAGTTTTAGGTCATTTTTATTGAACATTTTGTATGAGAGATTGGTTACAATGAAAGGGTTTTCGGTGAGATTTATGAATTTCTTGCCAAGTATAATTTTTAGCATCTGATTATGAAACGGTGTATACTAGATGATATTTCTTTTTGTTCTAAGTTTTAATTTTATTATAACTATTGGGGGTCCCGTTGTATATATTTAATTTCAATATTATGGTGCATATTATTTTTTTTTTAGATTTGTGTTGTAGATGCTGCTTAAATACGCTTTCGTTACTAGAATTATTTTTAAGCCTATATTCGATGGAGTCAGGGACCTGTTTTATAATTGATGAGGGGTGATTGTGCAACATAAGGCGTATGGCACACGTGTGCGAAAATCAGCAGCAGCCATAGGATAGCTGACTAGCGAAAATATTAGAAGCAGCAGCTATTTTAGCGATATGCAAATTAGCAAGTGTGCGCGAGCTTGCGTGACAAGAAAAGGTGAGAAAAATACACTACGTGGTCGAGGAGAGAAATAAGTTATCGGAAAAGATAGACGTGTTTTGACTCGTATGCTACGAGAGAGAAAATGTGCCGCGTGGTCGAAAAAGCGGAAAGGCAAGCGACGAAAAAGACACGGACGAATTTTTTTGTGTCAAAACTGTTTGTTGTAAAGACAATTAAGTAAAGGGTTCTAGATTCAACCTTGATTTGGAATGACTGTGTTTGGTTGGTCAATTAAACGTGAATAGTAAAGTAATGCATGCATACTTTATTTGATTTTTTCATTTTCTATGCGATTGTATTTATTTTACCGTTTATGCTTTACCTGCCTTGTCCAGTGTATGGTATATGTCTCAGATATTACCATAAGTATAAGAATGGGCTTGCTTAGATCCATAATATGGTTAGAAAGAAGTTTAGCATTAACGTGGTTATGGACTAATGCTAGATTGATAAATTACACAAAGACTTTGGCTAAAAGTGAGAGAAGACTGATGGGACAATAATTTTGTGGGCCAATTATTTCACCAAAACTTTTAAACACTGATTCCACAGAGGTAATTTTTTAGCTATTATGGAAGACAACTCTGACAAGCCATATGTTGTAAAGTTTACAGAGTAGTTAGTATTATGGGATAGATAAGTTTATATCCACATGCTTAAAGGAGATTGATTTAGTACGTTATAGTAAATAGTACATTATTATCTATCTTAGTAGTAGTTCTGTTGAGTTTCTTTTCATTTGATTTTCCATTTTCTATGTGATTGTATTTTTTTTCATAGGTATCACCACTTATCAAGGCCCATAGACCACTCGAGAATAAGGGCTACGAGTGTACAGTAGTCAATTGGACAATATAGTAATCGTTAGTAATAGAAATTCGGTAAATTTGTTAACTGAAGTGGAACGGCTTGTTTACATTGGACTTGAAGACAACTGTTTTCCGTTTTCCTGCTTTCCAGCTGACTACAATATTGTAGTCAGCTGGAAAGCAGGAACACGGAAGACAATTCCACAGGCGTGAACTTCTAAGAAAGAAGCTTTGTTCATGGAATCTACGTTTGGGTTTAGGCACAGATAAAGAGTGGGGGGAATTATTGATAGTGTTTTCAGCTAGACGAGTATTTCTTGTGAAAGTTTGGCGAGAGGGGACCATAGATTGAAGCTCAGTCGAGCACTTGCTATAAAAATAACGATAAAGCAGAGACAAATCCGTAACATCTCTTCTGTAAGATAGAGGTTGCAGGGAAGAGAAAAGGACATCTCCTACGAGGCTGCGAAGTCTATTTTGAACTCTATCAAGGCAGGACAAGTCATTTCTAGAAGCTCCTGCCCAGATGTGGCAACAGTACTCCATTCTTGGACGTACCTGACTCTTATATAGATAGAGAATTGCATCAGCAGTGAGATATCTACTGGATCGATAGAAGGATCCGACCATTTTTCCAGCGGCCTTGGCGACAGATTTGATGTACGTTTTCCATTTAAGATCAGGAGTAAAGGTCAAGCCCAGAAGCTTGACAAAACATGAGGCCGCCCAAAGACGAGTGCCAGTCATTTCAATTGATGCTAGATGTGGATCAGAACGTTGATGATGGAAAGATAGAAACTTGGTTTTAGATGCATTAAAAGTAACCAGCCACTCCTTTCCCCATTGTACCACGTGCTCAAGACCAGAGGGGAGAGAATCGGAGAGAACTTAGTCGTTTTCGGTCTTAGATGTGCTACGATAGATGGTAGTGTCATCAGCATAAATGTCTACGAATGATGTAAGGATGTGATTTGGAAGATCATTAATGTACATCAGGAAGAGAGTTGGGCCCAGGATGAACTCCTGAGGGACTTCAGCATTAATACTGAGAGCTTCTGATTTTTGCTCATCAACTATTACTCTTATGAACCTATCAGAGAGAAATGATTTAATAATTGAGAAAACATTTCCAGCTATATCATAGCTCGAAATCTTGTGAAGTAAACCTTTATACCATACCCTATCCAAGGCCTTTGATATGTCAAAAGCAATTGCCTTATAAAGGTTGCCTCCGTCGAGAGATTCGCTAATCCTATATAATTGTAAACACATCTGCTGTAGATCTAGCAGAACGGAAATCATATTGTGTGTCACTAAGAAGGTTATTTTTGCTGTATTTACTTCCCTCTTGTGGCAAGACGTGACACAGGACAGGAATGGGATACGTGACACAGGACAGGAATGGGGATAAACAAAGTAAGCGTAAGGAGATACTGCACTCTTAAAATTTATTTGAGTAGCCTTATTCTCGCGCATCCAGCAATTTATTTTACTTGGATGTTCACCGCATATCAAAGCCCGGAAGCCACCCTAGGATGAGGGTTAAGTGTTAAGTGATACTGCGACAACATGATCAGTTATGGTGGAACTTGAGTAAGGCTAGATTATTTAAGAAGACTACTCAACAGGAAATTATTCTAATTAGATTTGAAAATTGTCATGCTATAGTCAGCCGGGAAGCTACTCCCATGTGTGTGTTCCACAGATGGGTAGTTCTAGGAAAGAAACTCTGCTAATGGAATTTCGTTTAGTTTTAGGCACAGATAGAGAGTGAGAGAAATTGTTGTCGGCTGCTGTAGCTAGACGAGTATTTTGCTGCGAACGTTTTACATGAATTGACCATAAATTAGAGTTCAGTCGAGCACCTACCCTAAAAGTAACGATAGAGCAGTGACAGACTCGCAACGCCTCTTCTGTCAGAATTAGGGAGAAAGAATGGTCCTAGCCCACTACATTTAGAAGATAGTTTTGTACCTATCAAGTTCGGAAAGTTCCGCCCTAATAGTTTTAACAACAGGGACGTATTTGACTCTCGTACAGGTAGATGATTGCGTCAGGGTTTAAATGCTTCTGGAGCGGTAAAACGATCTCACTATTTTCTAGTAATTTTTGTTATGAATTTGATGTAGATCTTCCATTTAAGGTCATGGGTGAATGTCAGTCTCAGAAGTTTGTTGAAGCAGGGTGCTTCATCTAGACGAGAGCCGTTCATTTTAACTGGGCTCAAGTGAAGATATGTGCGTTGATAGTGAAAAGATAGAAGTTTGTTTTTGGATTCATTAAAAGTTAACTAGCCATTTTTACCCCATTGTACCACACGCCCCAGGTTGGAGGACAAAGATTCAGAAAGATACTGATCTTTGTTGGCTTTTGAAGTGATGCCATAAATGGTAGTATCGTCTGCATATATGTCGACGAATGATCGTAAATTATGATCGTGAGTGAAGATCAAGAAAATAGTTGC